>NC_135659.1:24809790-25118540 GCF_964188315.1 Podarcis muralis | reverse complement strand
TGCTGTTCCCAGGAATCCTCTAAGTTGTTTCCTTGTGGTAGGTTCCTTGATAAGGCAAATAGCTTCTTTCCTCTCTGGTCTCAATGCTCGTTGTTGGTGTGAGATGTCAAAGCCCAAATATTTGACCTTTTCTAAACATAACTGTGCCTTTTTCTGGGAAACTCGGTAGCCAGCTTGCCAGAGCAAGTGGAGCAGTTCCTCTGTCCCTTCTTTACAGGTATCAAAATCCTTTGCTGCTAGTATAAGGTCATCTACATATTGCAGAACCACCTTTTCTCCAGGTATTGAAGGGTAACTTGTTAGATCCTTCGCCAAGGCAGTGCCAAATAAAGTTGGGGAATTTTTGAATCCCTGGGGCAATCTTGTCCAGGTTAGCTGGCCTTTTGTTCCTGTTAAAGGGTCTTCCCACTGGAAGGCAAATATAGGTTGGCTCTGTGGTGCCAGCCGGCAACAGAAGAATGCATCTTTCAAGTCCAATACAGTAAAAAATGTTGCTTCTGGTGGGATCAAACTCAGCAGGGTATATGGGTTTGGTACATTTGGGTGCAAGGTCTCGATAGCCTGGTTTACGAGCCTCAAGTCCTGCACTGGCCTGTATTCATCTGTCCCAGGTTTTCGAACAGGCAAAAGGGGTGTGTTCCATTCTGATTGGCAGGGCTTAAGCAGACCATATTTTAATAGGCGGTCCAAATGTTTCTGGATGCCCTCTGCTGCTCGCCGGGGTAAAGGATATTGCTTTACAGATACAGGGGTAGCCATAGGTTTTAAGGTTACTACAATTGGAGCTATATTCTTGGCCATTCCTGGTGGGCTATTTTCGGCCCATACTCCTGGTGGCACCTGTAGGGTTCGGAGGAGCTTGTTTAATTCTGTATCCAATGTGGGTTGGACTTGCAAGGCTGACATTAGGCGCCATGATTGTTCCTTAGGTACTGAGAGGGTAATTATTCCTGCTGCCTTTGATGGCAGTTTCATTTCTGGACCTCGAGGAGTGAAGGTGATTTGGGCCTGCAGTTTGGACAGCATATCTCTACCTAAGAGAGGTATTGGACACTCAGGTATATACAAAAACTGATGGGTTAAACGATGTCCCCCAATCTGGCATTCCAAAGGTTGGAGGAAAGACCTCTTAGCTGACTGACCAGTGGCACTTTTAATGACTACACTTTTGGATGCCTTTTTCTGCAATAGTTCTGGGAGTACTGAGTATTCAGCCCCAGTATCAATCATAAAGTCTATTAAATGGCTCCCTAATTGAATCGTGACCGTGGGCTCCTGGAAGCCTAACTTTATGGAGTCCGGTCGTTCCTAGTCTTGGGTAAAATCCTCCTCTGCCAGTCCAATGAAATTGTCTCTACTCTGTCCTTGTCCAGGTCTCTGATATCTTCCATTTCGGATCATTCCCCGTCCCCGTCCCTGGTTTCTTGGGCCGGAGCCTGGGCCTGGGCCTGGGCCTGGGCGTACTTCTTCCAACCTCAGGGGTTCAGGACACTCCCGCTTCCAATGACCCTCCTTCTTGCAATTCGCACATTGATTCCTTCCCAGTGGTGGATTCCTTCCCCGCCCTCTTCCTCCATTTAAGGGGCGGTAGTCTTGCTTCACTGCTGTGGCTAGCATTACCATCTTTTCCTTCTGCCACTTCTTCTTCTCTTGCTTCTCAGCCTCATCCCTATTCCGATAAACTCGGCGTGCAATGGCCATAATTTGGCTCATCAGCATCCCTTCCCATCCTTCTGATTTCTGAATTTTCTTACGAATGTCAGAAGCGCACTGGGCCACAAATGTAGCAGTAATCATTCTGCTGTTTTCAGGGGCTTCAGGGTCAAAAGGAGTCCATATACGATAGGCTTCTTGCAGCCTCTCTAAAAAGTCTCCCGGACTCTCATTTGGTTTCTGTTCTACTTCTGAGACTTTAGACATATTAGTGGGCTTCTGGCATGCCCTGCGAATACCTTGCACAAGCGTCTGGCGGTAGGTGGTAAGTCTGGCCAGATGAATTGCATTGTTTGGATCCCAATTAGGATCTTCCAAGGGAAAGTTATCTTGGAGATGACGGTCAATATTAAAAATATTTCCCACTCTGGCCTGCTCACGCAAATATATCTGTGCCTTTTCAATTATGTCTCTTCTTTCCTCAGTGGTGAACAGAGTATTCAGAAGCTGGCGACAATCTGTCCAAGTAGGACTATGAGTATTTATTATTGAAGTCACCAAGTCCATCATAGCCTGAGGTTTTTCTGCAAAAGATGGGGTGTGTGTTTTCCAATTCATCAGATCCGTAGTTGTGAATGGAATGTACTGCAGGGTCGAAGTTCGAGGTGGCCTTGGTCCGAGTTGCCCGTTAACCAGCACAGGCTCCTCAAGTGCATCAAATACTCTTCTGAGAGGGGCTACTACGTGATCTTTCTCTTCGCTTTGCTCTAGGGGCCTCAAATCATAGGGGATGGTATTTGTCCCAAGGCGTTCTTTTAGCAGCTTAATACGCCTGGCTGTATTGCTTGCTGACCGATTAAGGTCTCCCTGTAACTTCTGTAATAATTCTCTAGGACTTGGATGTACAGGGGTTTGGGGTAGGCAATCAGTTGTTCCACTAAAAGAGACTGTAGATGGAGTTCTACTGGGACTCACAGATGGAATAACCACTTCTGCTTGGGCTTCATTATAGGACTCCAATGCCTCCTGAAGATATTTATCATAATCTATCAAGGAGTCAAGTTCTGTGTCTCTACCCCCATTATTCGTTCCACTTTCTTGCCTTGGGGTTACAACTGGTGGAGGGTTTGGATTATGCTCCCTTCGATGTGGAGCATAGGGTGGAGGTGGAAGCACCTCTTCCTCTGGTCCCTCAAAAATGGGTTTGAGTTTATTTGGCAAGATTCCTTTCCTAGCTTCGGCTTTTACAGCCAATAATTTGCATCGTTGGACTTTGCATTCTCTTATCCATGGAGGATTTTTATTTAATGTGCTCAGCCAGGAATCTATATATGAAAATTGTTCTGGGCACCCTCCAGTTTCTTTGGTGATGTTAGACCAAAGTTTGCTTACTAAATTTATATCAAAAGTTCCCTGAGATGGCCATCCAGTATTTTGTTTTGGCCATTCTAATTCACATAACGTTCTCAAGCGCTCTGGCGTCATTTTGACTCCATATGCCCCTGAGAAGGCTTTCTTAAAATTATTTAACATACATTCAAGAGGTGTATTTCCCCCCTTTGAACCCCCAACTCCCATTGTATGGCCCTGTGAAGTATCCACTCAGTCACTCACACACACGCTTCGTGGGTTTCCTTGCCCAGATGGAGTCGCCTCACTGGGAACCGAAGTACTACCCACTCCACACTCAGGTCAGCTACAGATTGCTCTGTACTTTCTCACACATACAATGCGCAAGATACTTCACCACACTCTACCTCCCATTCTTCCCTTTCCCCCCACCAGACCACCATCTGATATACCCAACCACCTAGCGTACTCAGTTCCCACTTACTGAGACGCAGAAGTTTGATCAAGACTTCTCTTCCTCCCAATTAATTGGAGGGCCAAAAATCCCTTTGTGCACTTACCCCTTGGTTGGTTCCGTTTCCCCCCGGTCCGTCGCCGCCAGTGAGCAGGGTATCAGACAGACGAGACTGCTGCGTTCCCCTGGAAAAAATTTTTCCATGCGCGCTGGGTAGGCAGTTTAGAGATCCTCTCTCTTGTACCCTGCTCAGTAGAGCGAAGGGGCTGCGTTCCAGCAGACCACTTATCCGAGTCACAGGAGCACCATAAAATGTAGCACCCTGCTTGTGGTTAACGCTTAGCTGGAATGAAATATTCAACGCAGCAATAGAGAAATTAAAATAATAATTTATTTGTCAGACAAATAAATGAGAGGCACAGTGGTATATGGTTACCAAGCTCTGGCCTGGCCTCCTGCCATTATGGCCAGCACTTATATTCCCTTAATCCAGCCCCCTTTGCTCCTCCTTGGCTGCATCTGTCCAATCAGCCTGGTTGGATTTCCTATTGGCTGCCTGCTATATCCAATCACAAAAGATACACCCACATCCTCCTGTCCTTATATGGAGCACAAAGAGCTATATATTGTTACATCTATAAATGACAAATAAGTAGTAATATATCTTACATGTGTCTCAACAAGGAATATTAATTACCAGCTCACCTCTTGCCCTCTTCGCCCTATTGCCTTCTAAAACAAATGGTTAATCTTAAATTTTTATCTTAAACATATGTCAAGGATCTTGAGTTTCACATCAACATTGAAAGATCTCCTTCATTTGAGAGTTTCTAAACAAATGTCTGACAGCCATATATCAGGACTGCTTGGATGGCTGCTTGGATGGCGTCTTCTTGTCTGACAGGGGGCTGGGCTCAATGGCCCCTGTGGTCTATTCCAACTCTAGGACTCTATGAAATAAGAATCTAACATCTAAATTTGTTACTTTCTAAATCCTTTGCATAGTTACATTTAAGCCAATATATTTAAGCTAATATATTTCATACATTATCATAGGTAACCTTTTAAAAGAATAAAGCTTCTCAAAATAGAAAGGAAGGAACTCAGTAAAAAACAGGTTTTAAAAGGAACCCCTTCAGTTTACCCCCCCTTCAGCCATCTGCTCTCCTCTTTAGCTGTTCCCAATATTTATTACCCTTAAACTCTCTCAGTTTAAGAAAGAAACTGCCTTTAAAAAGGACTTCCCAAAAATGCTTTCTTTCTGCCAGCCAGATGCTTCTCCATTTGGTCTTTAACCTTGGAAAGAAGATCTAGCTCATTTTACTGGGAGGCACATTGGTATAATTTTACTATTTACTCATTCCTAATTATATTTATCTCTGCTTTTTTTATCTTCTGTAACATGTAGGTCAGTGTCCGTTCTCAGCCTGTAATTTCAGCTTTTACGACTTTGAAAGTTATTTTCCTGCTATAAATCAAGGGGGCCCCTTGTCTAGGAGGAAAACATTGCCAGTGTTTTCTTAAGCAGCTGGTCTGCCTGGCATGAAACTTTTGAAAATCTAAGCCCTCTTTAATATACAAGTCCTGATCAAACATTAATAAAATGCAGGCTTATGCCTGATGCCTCAGGTTGAACCACAGAGCCTAGGACTTGCCGATCAGAAGGTCGGCGGTTCGAATCCCCGAGACGGAGTGAACTCACATTGCTCGGTCCCTGCTCCTGCCAACCTAGCAGTTCAAAAGCCTGTCGAAGTGCAAGTAGATAAATAGGTACCACTCCAGTGGGAAGGTAAACGGCATTTCCGTGCACTGCTCTGGTTCGCCAGAAGTGGCTTAGTCATGCTGGCCACATGACCCGGAAGCTGTACGCCGGCTCCCTCGGCCAATAAAGCGAGATGAGCGCCACAACCCCAGAGTCGGTCATGACTGGACCTAATGGTCTGGGGTCCCTTTACCTTTACCTAAAAAGTGGTCAGCCAAGCTGAGGTTTCAAAACAAGCCATGTGACTGAAGATTTTGTTGGTCCTTCTCAGAACCAGCCTGAGGCTATGAAGACTAGAAGTCTGTACTGTCCAACTCTGGGGCCCTGAGGTTCATTGCTGGCACTTGAGGGTAGGGCCAAAGCTAGAGCCTGGATCTGTTCCAGTAACTCGAAGGACCGATATTCAGAGCTTTTAAATTTTAAGCAAGACCTAACAAATCCAGAGGCTTCATACAGGCTACCAACCACAGGGCCCAGTGTTGCATAAACAGCTTGGAACAAACTTTGGAACTCTCAAAAGCTCGACTCATCATTATAGGGAGCCCTGCACCAAAAGAGGGAGATGGAAGTGGGAAATGATATATAATGAAATAAAAAGGTTGTTTAAAATAACCTTTGTAAAAAACAAACAAACAAACAAACCAGAAGCTTTTCTTTTGGGAATTATAGGGACAGATAAAAAATGTACAGAAATTTATTTATGTATGCTATGACAGCAGCAGAGGGACGCGGGTGGCGCTGTGGGTAAAACCACAGTGCCTAGGACTTGCCGATCGTATGGTCGGCGGTTCGAATCCCCGCGGCGGGGTTAGTCTTTCGGTCCCAGCTCCTGCCCACCTAGCAGTTCGAAAGCACCCTTAAAGTGCAAGTAGATAAATAGGTACCGCTTACTAGCGGGAAGGTAAACGGCGTTCTGTGTGCTGCGCTGGTGCAGGCTCGCCAGAGCAGCGATGTCACACTGGCCATGTGACCCGGAAGTGTCTGCGGACGGCGCCGGCTCCTGGCCTCTAGAGTGAGATGAGGGCACAACCCTAGAGTCTGGCAAGACTGGCCCGTACGGGCAGGGGTACCTTTACCTTTTATGACAGCAGCAAGAATGTTACTTGCCCAAATGGAAAGAAACAGAAGTCCCAGTAAAGGAAGAATGGATACAAAAACTTATGGAATATGAAGAAATGGCAAAACTTACAAGAAGAATAAGAAATCAAGATTACCATTTCTTAAAATAAAAGAATGGAAATGGCTTATTGAATATTTACAGATAAATTATAAACAGATAAAAACATTGTCAGGATTATTGTAACAACGTGCAGTTTTATAAGAGTATATATTTAAAGAAGATGAATAAATGAGCAAATTAAATTAGTTTGGATATGCAGAAGATATTAAAAACAAAGTTAAGGAACCGCAGAAACAGGGGGATGGAAGTCAAGTTTTGAAATGTCAGAATGAATGTAAAATTAGTGAAATGTATAAAACTATTGAAATGTATAAACTTGAAAATTATAAATAAATAAATAAACAAATAAATAAATGAGAAAAGTGGAAAAAAGAGGGAGAGGGAACTGCCTACCCTCTTTCTCATTCCAGGTAGGTATGTGTGTGTGCCAGTTTTGAGGGCATAGACATTTTGAAGGGAACATTTATTAATTTAGCTACTGAGGGCTTGTTTGCAAAGGTGTGGCTGATGTTTCGTTTGGCAATGTCACAATGCAGTGGATGGGATTGAAGGATAAATGGAAGATGGAGGAAACAGGATAAAGACTACAGTGGGCAGGGAGGGAGGTTAACCAATTCCCCTCCATACCACGATCCCAATGAAAATTATCTCCTGCTCCCATCCTCACCTTCTCTTAACCAGAAAAGGGTTATTGAAGCTGGGGGTGGGATTTCACTGAGATCATGGTGTGTGCTAGGGAAAGGGTTAACCTCTCTCCATCAACTAAATACTGAATGTGCACACCCCTCCTATGGTGACAATTTATGTTATCAAAAAGCCAAAAACCAAAACAGGAGCATCAATTGCTTTCACACAATTAATGCTAAGTTTAGTCTGGCCTTTATCTAGATCCCAGTGTGAAGCAGCTGATATTTCAGTAATCGGTGGCGTTCAGCTGATAAATCCAGAAGGACCAGGCAGCATGTTACTTTCTTATTTTCTTACCCATGGGAAGGTGTACTTAAAGTCGCAAGTAAATAAGCGAGTAATAACTCACGTTTCACACATTAACAATATAAAAGAGTTATTCCCTATCTAGCAGAAGAGTCGTGTTGTGCTAGGGGCTGCAATAAACTGTCTCATTAGTCTTTTTCTTTCCTGAGAAATGTGCTCAATTTTGAATCATCCCCCCTCCCCCCACAAGCCCACAAACGAAGGAAAACAGTTATTTGTAAGAGGGGAAAGACCTAGTGCCGACAAACTCACGACAAGTCTGTTTGGAAGAAAAATATTTTATTAGTATTTTATGAGTAATATTGTACTAGTAAAAGATCACACTGTTGAAATAGATTTGCTTGAGTTTCAGCTCTACACACACTAACCTGAGAGCAAGCCCCACTGAACTGCACTGGGCTGAAACTTACCTTTGGAATAATTACCTGAGTGGCAGGAAATTTACCTTTCATGTGCTGTACTGGAAAGGTCAACTGAATAAAGTTCTTTTCACAAGCACCACCAATGGCTGGTAAATCATGTATTTGTGCGCTCATAAAAGAAGACAGAAACTACCCCAGCTTCCTTGTTAGACTTTATGGGATTGCATGGGAAGCCGTGGACTCCTATGTTATTAGATGCTATGAAAATTTTTGCAAGTGCTGCATGCAATAACAGTAAATACTACATCTGCTCCACAGTGAGACAATATGAATGCACTTGTCTGAGAAAAGTGTCCTTTTAAAGGATCTTAAAAGTGTGTGTGTGTGGGGGGGTATATATCTAGTGTGAATGTCTATTTCTTTAGAAGCTGCTTTTATTTTCCATTAGTATAGGTAAAGGGACCCCTGACCATTAGGTCCAGTAGTGGCCGACTCTGGGGTTGCGGCGCTCAACTCCCTTTATTGGCCGAGGGAGCCAGCGTGCAGCTTCCGGGTCATCTGGCCAGCATGACTAAGCCACATCTGGCAAACCAGAGCAGCGCACGGAAATGCCGTTTACCTTCCCGCCGGAGCGGTACCTATTTATCTACTTGCACTTTGCCTTGTTTTCGAACTGCTAGGTTGGCAGGAGCAGGGACCGAGCAACGGGAGCTCACCCCGTCATGGGGATTTGAACAGCCAACCTTCTGATCGGCAAGCCCTAGGCTCTGTGGTTTAACCCACAGCGTGACCCGCGTCCAGGATTAGATTGTGTTTTTTTGGTTTGGTTTTGACTCATGGCAACTCTGGAACATACTACATTGAAGTGGGATACCACACTACATTGAGGTGGGATTAACTGGCAATGTATCACTGACCTTTGATGTCTACTTTTCCAATCTGTCCAAACTTCAGCCCCAGCTGGTATAGCCAATGGTCAGGGATGATGGGAATTATAGTTTTCTTGTGACAGAATTAAAAGGATGCTGGTCGGCTCCGAGATCTTGGAGAAGGAGTCTGGAAGGGCAAGAGTTAACACCCACCGGACCTTAAGGTTTAATCAATTTAAACCTTTTGTAAATTTATAAAGGTTAATAAACTGTTCTGTGCACACTTATGTTCACGAAATTGTGAACATTAGCCCAAATACTTTCATGTGGCAAGTGAGGGAGCAATATGTATTATTCTTTTGTTGTTGAAAGTTAAGAACATTACTCCTATTGCTAGCTTCTATGGCCTACATCTAGTAGGGGTATTTAAACTGAGAGTCGCAATAGCGATCCGTAGTTAGAAGTTGTTGTTGTTTAGTCATGTCCGACTCTTCGTGACCCCATGGACCAGAGCACGCCAGGCACTCCTGTTTTCCACTGCCTCCCGCAGTTTGGCCAAACTCATGCTGGTAGCTTCGAGAACACTGTCCAACCATCTCGTCCTCTGTCATCCCCTTCTCCATGTGCCCTCCATCTTTCCCAACACCAGGGTCTTTTCCAGGGAGTCTTCTCTTCTCATGAAGTGGCCAAAGTATTGGAGCCTCAGCTTCAGGATCTGTCCTTCCAGTGAGCACTCAGGGATGATGTCCTTAAGAATGGATAGGTTTGATCTTCTTGCAGTCCATGGGACTCTCAAGAGTCTCCTCCAGCACCATAATTCAAAAGCATCAATGCTTCGGCGATCAGCCTTCTTTATGGTCCAGCTCTCACTTCCATACATCACTACTGGGAAACACCATAGCTTTAACTATATGGACCTTTGTTGGCAAGGTGATGTCTCTGCTTTTTAAGATGCTGTCTAGGTTTGTCATTGCTTTTATCCCAAGAAGCAGGCTTAGTTAGAAGTAGAAGTCTGCAAATGTGTCCTCTTTTCTCCTCTTCAGACTATGGCAGCTGTAGGTTTTGTGATATTTTTGATGATGATGATGCAACAAAAGTATTTCCCTAATGTGGATTTTGGTTCCCCACCCCCAGTTATGGGTCAACACGACTACCTTTATTTTATCTGTTTCTAAAAATATTTGTATTTGTTCAAGTGGTACAAGTCTCACTCTGAAGCTGACCGAGCGCATAATTGTGCCTAACCCTGTGGCAGCATCATCTGTGAAGAAGGCTCATTTTGCAGCTTGCATCGCATCCTCTGGAAGATGGCCGGCGGAGTAATTTCAGGTCTTCAGTTGGGGCCTCTGGAGCAGTTATTATGTCCTTAGGCAATTGTTGCATACAAAGGTGGTCTTTCTCCACATGGAAACGTGTCAAGTTGCTTGAAATATCTTTATCCCCCCCCCCCCCCACTTAAAAAAATAATTTTCTCTTGTCCGGTTGTGGTGTTATTTTTAAAAATAAAATACAAAGTGACCATTTTGTTAACTTTTGCTGAACTTGTCATTGCCAAAGGGGGGCAAATGTTACTGAAAATCATCCTCCGCGGTGCTATTAATGCCAACACCAGCATGTCATATGCTATACATTTTTTCACCTCTAAAAATAGTATGATAATCTCACAATGCTCTCTCTCCCCACCCCTCAACTTTCTCGGCAATAGTTAGCCTACATGAGTTGTATTTGCCAAAGGTATTATCTGTGGTAATCGTGGCTTATTCCTTTCCTTCCACTATAGGCCCATGCCCTCCAACATTTCTCTGATGAAAATTGGGATGTCCTGTTCCATAATAATAATTTTACTGGGTTGCCCCAGCCGCTCTGGGTGGCCTCCAACACATATAATAACATAATAAAACATTAAACATTTTAAAACTTCCGTATACAGGGCTGCCTTCAGATGATTTGAGAGTCAGATAACTCCAAACCATGTGAAACACCCTGAGATCCTGTGAACTGCTCTGAGTAGTTATATAAATTTAATAAATAATAATAACAATACCCGCCAACATTTCTCCAATGAAAATCCTTAGGGAGTCCTAAGGAAAAGTGGGACATTCCGGGATCAAATTAGAAACTGGGATGGCTTCTGTAAATCTGGGTATGTCTCTTGAAAACAGGGACACTTGGAAGGTCTGTAGGCCTATCAGGAGACACCTGAGCTGGATCATCAGTTCTACCCAGCATGCACCAGGAGTGTTGTTTTGGGAGAGGAAGGTGAGCTGCCTTCCCTATGTCAGCTCATACCGAAGCATTTGGGTTTTTCTGGCAATGGGAACATAGGTAGCTGCCTCCCTATACTGAATCAGAATGTTGGTTTAACTAGCTTAGTATGGTCCCCACTGACCGGCAGCAGTTCTCCAGGGTTTCAAATAGGGGCTATTCCCAGCCCTATCTCACACTGCCTTCCCAAAGGTGGGTAAGGGGGCACCAGGCTTTGGGAAGGAGGTACAAGGCTCTGGCAGGGCCCTAAACAACAACAACAACAACTTATTATCTCTACCCTGCCCATCTGGGTGGGTTTCCCCAGCCACTCTGGTCGGCTTCCAACAAAGATTAAAAATACATTAAAATGTCACACATTAAAAACTTCCCTGAACAGGGCTCCCACCTCCTTCCCAAAGCTGGGATAGCACTAACTAGGCTTTGGGAATGAGGCAGGAGGACTCTAGGACTCTGTCACAGCCTCCCGCCTCCTTTCCTAAACCCAGCGCTTTTCTTACTGGGATTTGAGATAGTGTCCCCTTGGTTCATCACTGAGTGTGTCCATACCATTCACATAGCCCTAAATCCATCCCTGCCCTTTGCCGTTATTCCAAAGAAGTCATTCCTTTATTATGAGGCATAAGAAGGAAGACATAACCAATGCACTTGAAATGCACAGGTTTACTAACAACCGTACATACATCTAAAGAGCCGTCTATTGAGCTTTACTGCAGATATCCACCACCAATACCTTTTTCACTTTTCTGCCACTGTGCTGCCTGGTAGGGGAGACAGTAGGTAGAGCAAGGATCGGCAGAGTGAAATAGCTCTACTTTTGTTGTCCTTCTCCTCCTCCTCCCTTCTGAGTTCTACAAGCACAATTCAAGAACCAGTGTTATTTTTCTAGAAAAAGAGGTGTCGGAACTCACCACGAACACCTCCTTCGTTCTCTTAGAATGGCAATGGCGCCCACCTGAGAGGTGCTGGAACTGAGTTCCAGTGAGTTCCGGCTGGGGAAAAAAGCCCTGGGAAACTATTATGTTTTAAACTGAAATCGAGCGGTTGTCCTTAGCACTTCTCAAAGCTGAGAATTGGATTCCACAATTCTTGTAGCTTTGGTTTCCTGAAGGAGACAAAAGTGGGGGTGGATAGAGAAAAAGGAGGGGAAAGGCCTAAAGTACTAAGCAGTTGAGTGCAAAAACTGTGGGGTGAAAGAGGGGCCCCATGTGCACAATTTGGGTGGAGATTCCTCAACCAGCTGGATGCAATTCAAGTACCCATGTTGCATTTACTGGTGCCCCTGAAAGGACTCTAATCAGGTCAAATCAGGGTGTGCCTTGGATGGCTTCGTTAAGTTTGAGGCCAGGTAAAGCTGAAGGCATTTGCATACTATTATGGAAAACTGGCAAGAGTCCCACCTGCTGATTAAAGTAAATAGAGGTCAGCAAGTACGCCCTGCAATTTTTTTTGGCCTTGTGTGCTTTGGATAATTCAGTGGGAAAGTTGGCGATTCTGCTAGGAGCACACTGGAAATGACATTTTGATTTCGGTTACCATTTTGAGTTGTACTGTGGTACCTTGGTTCTCAAACTTAATCCGCTCTGGAAGTCCATTCCAAAACCAAAGTGTTCCAAAACCAAGGCGTGCTTTCCCATAGAAATGCAAAATGGATTAATCTGTTCCATACTTTTAAAAACAACCCCTAAAACAGCAATTTAACATGGATTTTACTATCTAATGAGACCATTGAGTCATAAAATGAAAGCAATAAACAATGTACTGCAGTCACACAATCAATCAATCAATCAATCAATCAATCAGTGGCTGAACTGGGTTGCACACTGTCACAAAAACAAAACAAAAAAGAGCCACAAAAATGCAAAAGAAATATCAAAAACATACAGACCTCAGTTTAACACTCAAAATGGAAGTGTGGCACTCAAAATGGAAGCGTAACACTCAAAATGGAAATGTGGCACTCAAAATGGAAGTGTAACACTCAAAACAGAGCACGTTCGGCTTCCGGAAAAAGTTTGCAAAACGGAACACCGACTTCCGGGTTTGCAGTTTTTGGGTTTCAAGTTGTTTGAGTACCAAGGCGTTTGAGAACCAAGGTACCACTGTACTGTATTGTATTGTGGGTGGGGGCAGGAGTGCACCTGCAAGTCCTGCATCCACATATATGCCAAGTTGCCTTTTTGACATTTGCACAATTAGTGTGAAGGCCTGTTAGAGAGCTTTAGGTGCATTTGATTGAAGATGCTGAGAAATGTTCTCACATTAGGGGACCCTGCTAAGACCAGGCTACTTATCATGGATGAGGGCTTGGTGAGTAGCATTGTATAAGTCTTGCATTTTGTGTATCGATATGAAGCTCCAGTGTGTGTACTTGTTGAGGTTGAGAATCGCCCTTTGAGCTATAGGCACTGGCTAAATTGTGCTGTAAAATTTGCGACGGCCTGTGGTTTGAAGCCAATAAACCTGAACTGAATACTGCACAAATGTTTGGAATGGTGTGGCCTGGAAATTCAAAGAAAAATAAATAGCAACAAAGGTGCTGGTAAACGTTGATTCCAGGCAATTTAAAGCTTTTCCAGCTCAACGCAAAGCTGTTTAAATGCAATGGGATTGGGGAATAGCCATTTAAGAGAAGTAACAGAAATATAAAAGAGAAATATTGCATGCTCTAATATTTGATGGTTAAAATAAAAAATGAGCAGACCCAAATTGCTCCAAATGGAATTGTATTTATGAAGGAAACACACAAAGCAGCTACAGTGGCTCTCTGGTTTGAGAACACTCTAATTAGTTTTATACTTGCATATGTTGTGATGTTATGATTCTGTCCTCCAGACCTCTGTTCACTTTATCAGAGCTTTTCAGAATACAGTAGCTGTTCACCATAAAGCAGCAGAAAACAAAATGGCTGGAATATCAGAAAACATTATTATTGTTATTATTTATTAAATTTGTATACTGCCCTAGATCCCCAGCAGGTCTCAGGGCGGTTCACAACATAAAATCACAACATAAAACCACAAATTGCACAATAAAAACAAGAACAAGAACAAGAACAACCCAATAACCCCCAACCCACTCCACAAAACATGGCTGCGATACTGGCTTGGCTCCCAAGCACTACCTTAGATGAATGAACATTATGTATTCATTGAGAGCCAGTGTGGTGTAGTGGTTAAGAGTGGTAGACTCGTAATCTGGTGAACTGGGTTCGATTCCCCGCTTCTCCACATGCAACTGCTGGGTGACCTTGGGCTAGTCACACTTCTCTGAAGTCTCTCACCTCACAAAGTGTTTGTTGTGGGGGAGGAAGGGAAAGAAGATTGTTGGCCGCTTTGAGACTCCTTAGGGTAGTGATAAAGCGGGATATCAAATCCAAACTCCTCTTCTTCTTATGTCAGTGTAACAATGGCTCAGGGCTGGTGTCAGAGGTTGGCATCACTGACGACCATTGCAGAGGTAATTATTTCAAGGTCTGCTGTTGTTTACATGTCAATTCTAGGGAGACTTGTTTATTATTATTATTTATATCTCATTCTCCTTCTGTCTTGGGGACCAAGGTGGTTTGGTTGTGGTTCCACCTAACTGTATGGAATTGGCTTCTAAAGTCTGTTAACACTGATTGGCTATATCAAGTTCAAACTTACCATTGGATTGTGTCAACAACGGCAAAGATCCTGCACTGGAAGTTTACAGTTTTGCCTGCATTTCTCTCCTCCCTCCCCCATTGCAGCAATCCTGAGGCCACTCCTTCAGGATGTAGTTCTATCACCACAACCTTCCACTGCAAGCAAATTGAAATGTGTTTGAAGTATCCTCTGAAGAAAGTACAAAGGGAGCTCCCATTTCAGAGCTCCTATTTCTCTCTCTTTTTTAAAAAGACAGGAGACATTTATTAGCAATTCCATAAGAAAGCAAATTCTTGTAGGGGAGCTGAGATCACCCTACAGGCTTAACCTTTTACAATTAATTAACATACTATTATCTAGGCAATAACCCCCTTCTGCCTTCTTCCATTCCATGGACTTGCCTCACTAATTTAATATAAATCTTTCATTCTTCATTACCAATGCTCTGTTTAAATAAGAAGTGGGGTCCATAAATGACATGATTTGCATAGTTCAGCTCCGAGGAGCCAGGGTCCATTTGTACCCTTCCTTTTTTGTGTGAAGACAACAGTATAATGCTGAAGTGGAAATGGCCGGTTCTGTATTATTCTGGCCCTTTTATCCTGGGAATTCTGAAGCCCAGCTTTCTCCTGACAGGTATTGTCTGTCTTAAAGACAAGTAGCAATTTCCTGAACAAGAAGTTGTGAAGTAATTACTCCGTAAAATTCTCCAGCTAAAAAAGTGGAGATAGAGAAAACTATTCACACAGGCCATTTCTGTGGTCTCCATGCGGTGAGATCCATATAGGAAGAGATGAAATGGTTTTGCCTTCTATGTAATCTTGGCTGAGGCAGGAGTTTTGTGGCAATTTATTCCTCCCCATCCAAACTGCCATGCACATCAGGGACATTTTGTAAGGCATTCTTGTTATTTTAACTCCTCTAATGTGATGAATTCCCTGTGGTAAGTTTTCAAAGAAATGTTTGAGGTTCAAATGCAATTGAGACCCACAGCCTTGGATATGAAGACTCTGCTCCTAACTTTGGAGATGTAGCTCTCTGGAATCAGGGCCTCTGAGATGAATTTGATCAGGGGCTACAAAGCTTCTTTGGGGCACCTTCTTGTCATCATCATCATCATCATCATCATCATCATCATCATCATCATTTATTTATACACCACCCATCTGGCTGGGCTTCCCCAGCCACTCTGGGCGGCTTCCAACAAAATATTAAAATACAGTAATGCATCAAACATTAAAAGCTTCCCTAAACATTCTGCCATGGCATTTTAAGTAGGCTTGCACAAGATGTAAATGCTAGTCTTCACACAATATATACAAATGTTTTCTGAGGTCCCACAAAATTTCTGGCTCCCCTCCTTTGGCTCCCGGGCCCCCCTTTTGACCCTGTGCAATATATCCCCTGCACCCCCCCCCTCCTGTGGGCCCTGGCGGTAATGGTCAAATGATAAAGATTATTTGTGGATACACAGAGCCATTACCTTTGTCACTGCTTACAGTATTTGAATTTTACACATGCTGCAGCTAAGTAGTTACAGGTTGGATTTACATGTGCAGCAGAGTGAGGTAGAAATGATGTGATTAAATTCTGGGATGGGGAAGAATAGATGATGCTGTTTCACACTAAAGATACAAAATGAGTTGCATAGAATGCTTGTGAGTGTGCCTCACCTTCCATCCATACTAGTACTGTCCACAGTAGCATTTAAGGATTCTACAACTTGTTCAGCTGGGTTTGTAGATTGGGGCACAGTCAAAATATGTTATTGGACCAAATCTCCATGGATTCTGGCTCCAGTTAAGCCCAGCACACATTTAGGGAGTTCATCTTTACTGAGTCAGGGCTGTGGCAGAAATCCAAAAAAAGCCTGCACAATTAGATTAATTCCAAGAGGGCTTTGGACTCGAACTCTTTGAACACCTCCTCCATGCCGAACAGTAACCTACATTTGAAACTAAGAAGACTTTCAAAAGCTGTTGTTCTTTTGACATGAGTCTCCTGCTCAAAGGAAAAGAGAGAAACACATGTCACTAGGTATGCCCAAACCCAAGAGTATTCCTTATGAAGTTTTAACAACCACTCGTGGTGCATACTGGCCTCAATATTCACTTTGTATCTGTACATTTTTAAACGTCTGATCTGTTTCTGAGTCACACGGTGCTCTCTCTACATCAGTCCATGATTTGAGTTTCAAGCCACTCTGTACGAAATGAATCTCTGTGCTCCCCATTTACTATAATTAGGAAACTAAAAAGGGCTATAACCTTTTGGCCAAAGTGGATGAAATCTGCAGGCACAGGAGCCCATACAGAGTGAATTAAGCCATCCAAGTTGCACACAGGTCATTCCAGATGTTGTTGTACATGACACGGTTTTTGCTTATACATTTTTTAAAAACTTTGCAACTTCACACTGGACTTCCTTTCTTTTCAAAACTTTGCAGCTTCATATTGGACAATACAAAAGTATTAATCTGAACTTTGAAAAAAATGAAGCTTAAGAAAGAAAAGCATTTCTCTGCCACTGTGCATTAACAACAACAACAAAAAAAAAAACCAACACTCTTCAATGTTCTATAGACAATATGTGCTGGTCCCGAGGGTTAACCATGCGGCAAAGTCTGAGTCCAATCCGAGGTCGAGGGTGCGGTATGGAGGCTGTCCATCAAAGCTGAAGCTGGGTCCAAGGCAGGGAGTCAGGTGAGGTCAGGAACTCTGGCAGAAGAGCAGGGTAGGGTGCAGGCAGGAACAGGCTACCAACAATGTTGCTCCCACAACCCGGGACTGGGTCTGGCTGGTTTTTATCCGCTCAAGGCATAGGGCGGCTCTGGTCCACAGGTGACTCGCCTCTCCTGGCCTGGAGGCGAGCACTCCTCCTGCGGGAACTTAGTTCCCTCTGCCTCTCTGCCCTGAGCCTCTGCAGCTCAGGAGAAGCTGGAGGGTTACCAGACCCAGAGGCAACCTCAGCTTCCCCTGATGTGGCTGAGAGTGGAGCACCTGCAGGCAATGGGTCCTCCATCCCCTCAGGAGCCAGAGCAGACTCAGCTGCACCTGAGGATCCAGCACAGGTGAGGACCCTTCAGGCTTAAGCCCCAGCCCCGGCTCAGCTGGTTCTGGAGGCGGGGACTCCTGTGCAGGCTGGGATTCCTCAGGTTCAGCCTCTGAGTCCGAATCCCAGGCCATCACACAATATTTTAGACAGCCCCTGTTTTTATAGAACCCATGGAACTAGAGAAACAAAAAAATACTGGCGGCTCCCCACTAGTGTGTGATCAGCACACATGCGGCCACTGAAATGCACACTGTTTTCAGAGCCGAAAAGGGTGGGGCAGGGATGGAATGGGGTGGAACAGGACAGATGCCCCTGTATAAGCAACACATTTAGCTTTAAGGCACAGAAGCAAGAGAGCAACACAAGGCATTGTGGAGGCCCTGATCTGATTTGGGGTGTTGACAAGGCACTTTGCCTCATTTTCATTACTAGTATTTGCTGGGGATGTACAACAGCTTTATGTATTGGCAAAATTATGAGACAAAGTGGGATGGTTTGGAGTGCTTTCCTTTCTGAGGAGAGCACCTCAAATCATCCCAATTAATCTCGTCATCTGACAGACAGGGCCACTGCACACCCCTAAATAACAGACTGTGAAACGAGCATCAAATTGCAGGAGGGCTTAGTTTGAAAATTTTATAATGCTCCCAGTCTTAAGCATCATACATTGCCTTGGTTTTTATCTCCCCCAGTTTTCTTGGCACTTCTAGTTAGTTTCTGACATCTCCCAAGCTTCCCCTAACTGGACTATTTATATTTATTGCCCATTTTATGCTTATTACTGATATTAATTTTATTTTAATGTATTGCTCTCTGGTGAGTTTATGTTTAGATTTTACCTTGGTTTAATTATTAGTGCATTCTATCCTGAAGAGGTGGTACTACACATCAGCAGAACTCAAATTATTGCAGCAGAGGAAGAGAAAGAGAGAGAGAATGGATCTAGAATCCTGACTTTTTGTGACAGCCTTCTTAGCGTCTGCTTTTATAAATCCATGGGGGATTTTTGGTTAAAATTGGAGGAAGTCAGAGGATGGGGATTGCACATTTCTTTTCTTTTAGGGTCCACTATATTTTCCCTGAAAATTGAAGCACTGTACCTGGCTAGGAAATGGTTTGTGTCCCCCCTCCATAGGTTGAAATTAAGGAAAAAACCCAACTAACGTGTGATGTCCTCTGAGCTGAACTAAATGTTTGTTATCATCACCTCACAAGATGGTCTGGGTAGAAAATGTAGATTTTGAAAATGAATGAGTTACAGACTGTCAAGGGTTTTTGCCACAACTGCAGCAAAGTGGCAGTGGTGCGAGGAACTTTCTGTGGTCACCTCAACCACAATGCCTTGCACTGAGGGAGGACCCCTACTTCAGAGTGAGCAGTGGTGGCCTGAACAACTCTCTTGGGCTGCAGTTTCTTTCCTTCAGCAGCCACAGAAGCAATCCATGGCCTGTGGCAGAAGCTGCCATCCCAGAAGCCATATAACAGCAGCTGCAGCGGGTTGGTGGATGATGGGCTGGCTGCTGGCCTACAGTGGCAGATAGACCTGTGGCTGGCTGCCCCCACTTGTGATCCACCACCTGAGGCATGTATTTCACCATGCCTCAACACAGGGCTGGCCCTGACCAGTTTGTTAAAGAGTAACAAGCCATTGGCTGTTTCCTATCCTGTAGCAGCTAGAAGAAACGTTACTTGCGGAAAGTGAAGTGCCTCATAAAATATAATTCGATACAACACAGACTATCATAACCAGGATCCCACACTTTGCATCATTTGAATGTATGCAATTAAAGTGGCTAATTTACAGGACTAGCTTTTATCATGCATCACTTCTTGCATAATACAACAAACACCACTAAAACCCAGTAGGTAAACAGATAGATCTTATTAGGCATGGTGCATGACAGTGCCTCAAATGCATTGCCAGAAATAATTTCCTGACAAAAAGCTTTCTTAAAAATAACACACCAATATTATTAAAATGTTAAGCTGTTAAATAATACACTGATCCAGGGTTAGCTAATTTGGTACTCAGCCCAGATGTGAGTCTTGAAATCATCCATGGGCATTGCATACGCTGGCTGTGGGCTGTTCGTTGTTGTAGTCAGTGCTATTTTCCTAGAAAAATAGATGCTGGAACTCACCAATAACATCTGCCTTGTGAAGGCCACCTGAGAGGTTCTGTAACTGAGTTCTGGCGAATTCTGGCAGAAAACCAAAGCAAACCCTGGTTGTGGTCCAAAACATGTGGAAAGCATCAAACTGGAGGGGGCTACTATGGTCTATGGACCATAGCTGTCAACTTACAGATTTGAAAATAAGGGACCAGCAGCCTTGAAAATAAGGGACCTGCAGCCTCACCTGTTCCAGGCACTCCAGTCTTCCTGTCCTCCTGCAGTCTGGTCAAACTCATGCTGGTAGCTTCGAGAACACTGTCCAACCAACTTTGTAACCAGAGGTTCAACTGAATAAAATCTGAATCACATGCACCACAAGGCCTATGCAGCCTCAACTTAAGATGGCTCCCTGGCCTGGCTTTGCACTGCAAAGTTTGCAGCAGCACGTGCAACAAAATGGCATCCAGCATTCAAAAACCCCCTCACCTTGCATTAACTAGCCACACACAAGGCATGCAAGCTCCACCCCCCAGTCTTTCTTAGACTTCTTATTGGGTGAGCAACACAGCCAAGCAACACAGTTGGAGCCTCCCTCCTCCCTGGCCGGCAGGGAGGGAGGGAGAGGAGCTTCTTCCTTTGAAATTTAAGGGACATCATTTAAGGGACATTTAAGGGACATCTATCAATAAGGGACAGCAGCGGGACATGGCGCTGGAATAAGGGACTGTCCCTTCAAATAAGGGACACTTGACAGCTATGCTATGGACACATAGGTAAAGGTAAAGGGACCCCTGACCATTAGGTCCAGTCGTGGCTGACTCTGGGGTTGTGGCACTCATCTCGCTTTATTGGCCGAGGGAGCCGGCGTACAGCTTCCAGGTCATGTGGCCAGCATGACTCAGCTGCTTCTGGCGAACCAGAGCAGCGCACGGAAACGCCGTTTACCTTCCGGCCAGAGCGGTACCTATTCATCTACTTGCACCTTTGACGTGCTTTCGAACTGCTAGGTTGGCAGGAGCAGGGACTGAGCAACGGGAGCTCACCCCATCGCAGGGATTCGAACCGCCAACCTTCTGATCGGCAAGTCCTAGGCTCTGTGGTTTAACCCACAGCGCACATACCTGCACATATATTAGAAGCTATGTGTGTGGCCTATTCACTGAGCCAGGACTACTGATGCTGACCCATCAACAAATATGCTGATCCACTACAGCAGGAATAAGAATAATATATTTATATGTCACCCATCTGACTGGTTTTCCCCAGCTACTCTGGGCGGCTTCCAACAAATTAAAACTCAATTAAAACACAGGATGGTAACCTGTGGCAGTCAAGATGTGGCTGGACTACAACTCCTGTCATCCCTGACCATTGGCTATGCTGACTAGGGCTGATGGGAGCTGTAGTCTAACAACATTGGGAGGGCCACAGGATCCCTCTCCTTGCACTACAGGCTTGCAGGATGCATAGGCCCCTAAGAAATGGATTTCTTTGAATCCAAGCCTTGAGATTGAGAAGTTCTAAAGGCATATAGTGTATCATGGACCTGCTATTTGCAAGAAGGCCTTTGGAAGTTCTCTGGAACCCAACTGACATTTACGGGCGGCATATTCTGGGCAAGAGTCACAGTTCCATTACACAGAATGGAGCTTTCCCTGCTTAATTGAGCAAAACCTAGATCGAATTCCAGCCTCTCTGAAAAGTATGCATATTACAGTAATGGCTTCATTTAGGGAAGAGATTGAAATTGGCAGAACAATCCCAAGCCCTGATGAACTAAAGGGCAGTTTCCATAGAATTAAAGGGCTGTATGGGGCATACTATGGGTAATCTGACAAATGCGGTTTAATTAATGGACACTACTGTAGTGTGTTTACTGTAGTGTGTTTGCTGCATATATCTATTGCATTAGCAATTAAGAGGGGGAGAAATCACACCACATTGTTCATCAGTAGCAGATATTACCTTTATTTGAGGAACATATTTAAGCTGCCTGTCCCGAACTGCATGACAGGGATGTGAGTTTTAATTGGTAGGTTAACTAAATCTTGAGTCAATTAATCAGCAGAGTCCCATTTCCATTGTTTGGGTCATAACTTGTTAATTTAAGGTTCTTTTGTTAACATAATAGAACAGCCATTGCCCTCCAGATATTCTTTACTACAACTCCCATCAGTCAATGCTGTGTTAGAGAGGGTGATGGAAGTTGTTGTCCAAAACATTTGGAGGCGGCCATGTTGCTACAGGGTGCAATAGGGCAGTGTTTCCCAACCGGTGTTCCGCGGCACACTAGTGTGCCGCGAGACGTTGCCTGGTGTGCCGTGGGAGGGAGGCGGGCGAGTCGGGCGGCGAGAGGCGGGGCGGCGGCGGCGAGGAGAGGCCGCCCAGCGCGGGGCTCTCGCCGTCTGCCTGCCTGGCTGCCTGCGTGGCGCTGACGTCACAGGGCTGTAACGTGCCCCACATAGGCACACGCGGGGCGGCGAGCGAGCTCCCTCCCACATCCCATCGCCGGCTCTGCACCAGGCGGTAGAGCTCGGCGAAGTCGCCGCGCTGGAAGGCCAGCAGCGCGCGCGCCTTGGCCAGGCTCTCGCCCGCCTGCGCCTCCAGGCACGGCGCCTCGGCGTCGGGCGGCAGCAAGCCCAGGAAGCGGCCCAGCCGGCCGGGGTCGCCTGCCTGCAGCAGCGCCTCACACCCGCACGAGACCTGCTCCGCCGAGAAGCGCGGCGAGCGCGGAGGATCGGGCGCGGCGGAGGCCAGCCCCACGCTTGGAGAGGATGCAGCAGCCGTTACATAAGTAAAAAGTGACCTTTCCCCATCTGGCATGGTGGTGTGCCTCGAGATTTTTTTCATGAAACAAGTGTGCCTTTGCCCAAAATGTTGGGAAACACTGCAATAGGGAATGAAAAAGTAAATATGCATCTGCATGTTAAAAAGTCTATTCTCCCTCTGAGACAGGAATGCCCATTTCTTCAGGCTGAAGGGACAGATCATCCCAGTGTTCATGTGCTATGAACACTCTGTGCTTGGATTTCACCACAAATCTCCTTTTTGACACTGTGGACAGGCATCTTCTCAGCCTCTAGGCTAGTGAATACTCCTTACACTGCCAGACCCTCCAAGTGTCCCTATTTTCTGGGACAATTCAGGATTTACAGAAGCTGTCCGTTTCTGATTTGATCCCTGAATGCCCGACTTTTCCTCAGGACATCCCTATTTTCACTGGAGAAATGTTGAAGGGTATGGACTTTTGCGACCCCCAAGCCAAGGAGATAAGCAATTATACAACCTTTAGAAGACATTTGAAGGTAGCTGTGTATAGGGAAGTTTTTTAAATGTTTAACGTTTATTATATTTTTATATATGTTGGAAGCTGCCCAGAGTGGCTGGGGCAACTCAGTCATAGAATCATAGAATCATAGAGTTGGAATAGACCACAAGGGCCATCGAGTCCAACCCCCTGCCAAGCAGGAAACACCATCAGAGCACTCCTGGCATATGGTTGTCAAGCCTCTGCTTAAAGACCTCCAAAGAAGGAGACTCCACCACACTCCTTGGCAGCAAATTCCACTGTCGAACAGCTCTTACTGTCAGGAAGTTCTTCCTAATGTTTAGGTGGAATCTTCTGTCTTGTAGTCTGGATCCATTGCTCCGTGTCCGCTTCTCTGGAGTAGCAGAAAACAACCTTTCTCCCTCCTCTATATGACATATAGTCAGATGGGCATAATAATAATAATAATAATAATAATAATAATAATAATAATAATAATATATTTATATGCCACCCATCTGACTGGGTTCCCCCAGCTACTCTGGACAGCTTCCAACAAATTAAAACACAAATTAAAGCACAGGAACCACACTATAGATTGTACTGCATATTTTAGTTCGGTCTAGACCACACAAGCTATCAAGTAGTGGATCATTTTTCACTGTTCAGTGATGCCATATTAAAATAGTATCCAGACAAAGATGTTGGGGGGGGGCAGGGGAGACATGCAAGTGACTTCTGAAAGCTCTATTTGAATAGACATCTTCAAAGCCTGAATCACATAATAGGACTCTGCGTTCTCCAGGCTACTCAGAGCACAAAATGGAACTGTGAGGAGCTGTCATTTTCCTGCCCCTAAACGTCTGTTAGACTCACACCCCCAACTTTGTCTAGCAGGGATCAAATAATTAGAAGAGAATGTTGTCACAGGATTAAATGGCCTTGCGTTAGAATGGAAGCTTTTCTAGGAAGCACATTGATGCATACTGTACTGTTATTTTAACATGGTTGACTACATTATGTAAGCGATAGGTTGGATGCGCTGGGAACTGTAGCTCTGTGAGGAGAAAAGGGGTCTTTTAAGAGCTCTCAACACCCTTAAAAAAACCCCAGCAGTTTCCCAGGATTCATTTGGGGAAAACCATGATTGTTTAAAGTAGGGTTGCCATATTTCAAGAGGTAAAAATCCAGACACAAAAAGTTATTGAGCTTTTTAAGGACAATCACCTATTAGCCCCTCTGCTGACAGAGCCACCCGCACACACAAATATGTGTGTGTGTGTGTTACAATTAACTTAAGTCCAAATAATTTCAATGGATCTACATGAAACATGTCTAATTCTACATCGAATCCAGTGTTTAACCCTTTAGGTATGTATGTGTTTGCATCAGAGGGCCAAGTTTGCTCCTTAGCTGGAGGAACCTCAATGAGCTTGCAAACAGTTTTTTTAAAAGTTTAATATAAAACTGCTGTGATAATAGGTACTGGACTTAAGAACATAATAAGAGCCTGCTGGATCAGGCCAATGGCCTATCTAGTCCAGCACCCTTTTCTCACAGTGGCCAGCATGTGGGAAAATGGCAAGCCTGACTGAGATCATAGCTGCTCACTCTACAATTACAGCTCCCAGTCCTTTGGCTCCCAGTCTTCTTTTCTGCTAATACAGTGGTACATCGAGTTACAAACACCTCAGGTTACAAACGCTTCAGGTTACAAACTCTGTTAACCTCGAGTTGAGAACTTTGCCCCAGGATGAGAATGGAAATTGTGTGCTGGAGGCGCAGCAGCAGAAAGAGGCCCCATTAGCGAAAGCACACCTCTAGTTAAGAACAGTTTTAGGTTAAGAACGGACCTCTGGAACTAATTAAGTTCGTAAGTAGAGGTACCACTGTACTGAGTTTGTCACTCAAAAGTCTACACACACACACACACACACACACATGATTGACACAACTAAAGACCATCATACTGAAGCACACATTTTGTTTTTGTACTGATGGCAAGTAGAGTTAAATAAACAAGTTTCAACAGATTTATAGATCAATCCTGTTCATGTTTCCTTGGCCCTGGGAGCTGAATAAATATGCATAAGTCTTCCAGCCTGGATTTTGTTCAGTTAAAGCATGAATGTTCACAGGGACCTGATAATTATACTTGCAAGTAGAAGCAACAGAGGCTGGTTGGTGAATATTTGGGAAGGATCAGTCTGGGAAAGCGGGAGAACAGTTTCTACTCAGCCTGCCTTGTTCCAAATGGGGTCTTTTATCTCCTAGTGCAAAATCTGCAGAGCTGTAGCATCATAATGCACAGCACCAGATGCTCTAGTATACAAAAGCAAGACACAGGTAATGAACAATCGTCGCCTCAAGAAAATTGCTTTATTCCTCTCTGGAGAGTGGGGGAAAGTGGAAACATTAATAGCAACATTATCTACCAGGCCTTGCCAAATTGCTGTCACTTGGTAAATATGCAAGAGAATTAGGTGATAAAAGCTTCATTAATCAAAGTTCAGAGGTATCATTAAATCAGAATCTTGCATTCATCATCCAGAAGCAACATGCAGGTATCAAAGGGGGACGGGCCTTCTGTTCTTATTTGCACAGATGTAAGTCCACTGTGAATGGTATTCCACTCAGTAACTTTACCCACAATGTAAAAATGATGTACCTCAGAAGAGAATCTGAGGAAATGGAAGAATTACATAATGTCTCAAGGACTGGCCGCATACACCAAACACACACATTGTGTGTGTGTCACTAGTCTTTGTGGCATTAAGTTATTCTTTGTTCCATATGTACAGTGTGTGTGTGTGTGTGTGTGTGTGTTTGTGTGTTTGTCTCTTTCTCTCTCCCCCTCCCTCTCTCTACATCCTCCTGGGTGCACACGCGCGTGCATACACACACCACATACAAATATGTGTGTATATATATATATATATATATATATGCTTTCGTAGATTTTCACGGGTACAGGAATGCAGGTTTTGGTGTCCTCGGGTATCTTCCCGTGTAAAAGTTGGGGTGTCTAGGCGACGTTTCGACGAGGTCTCACTCGTCATCTTCAGGCTGGTGCTTTCGGCTTCTTGTTACTGGAACAGAGCAGGATCTCAGTGTTTGAGTTCCTATAAATACTGTTGAGGAGGTGTGGCCTCCTATGTTCTGGGCAGAGAGGGAGTTCCCAGGCTAGTGTGCCTTTTCTTCTTTTGTTCCTTAATTGCTTGAGGGATATCTTGAGTGATTTCTTGAGTGATATCCTGAGTACCACTTAGGTGGGTCATTAGGTGTGGATTAGTTGCTAAAGCCTTTGTGTCTTGACCTCTTGAACTTTGTGAAGAGTTTTTCTGAGAAGATGGGTGTACTACATTTAGTTGTGCTCTGGCTTGGCTTCGTGTATAGGGGCGAGCTGTGGTTTTGTGGCCTGTGCCAGCCAGATCTGTGTAGGGATTGCAGGGGGGTGCAGCATCCGGAGGTGCCACCATGGTTTGGCTACTGGATGGTGTCTGTAATTTATCTGTGGAGAGGGTCTGGGTTTGGGTCTGGTGTGGTTGATTGGTGATGGCGTTCTGTGTGCCTCTGGATCTGGTGTCAGTTTTTGTGGGGAGGGCTAATTTCCAGATGTCTGGCAAGCGGGATGTGTCGTCACGCTTGTTCATGTTGTGAGGGTGTTTCTCTATCTCGATGGCTTCCATGATTATTCTCTTGTGGTGATGTTCCATGTTAGAGAGCAATTTGGAATCTGCAAAATTAATTTCGTGTCCTGTTTCTTTCATGTGTTGGAAGAGAGAGGAAGTTTTTTCTTCTTTTTTGACGGCATTCTTGTGTTCTGCGATACGTGCATTTATTCGTCTGTTTGTTTGTCCAATGTACGTGGCTGGGCAGACTTTGCAGGGTATTTCATAGACCCCTTGGTTTTCCAACTGGATTTTATCCTTGGGGTTTCTGAGGATATTGGCTATTTTTTGGTTGGCGCAAAAGGCTGTTTTGATATTGTGTTTATGGAGGATTTTGCTAATTTTATCTGTAGTGCCCTTGATATAAGGAAGGAGGGCCATGCCATTGTTTTCTTCTGTGTCTTGGTTTTTGGGGGGTGTTTCTTTTTGGATTAGCTTCGTAACCCTGTTTTGCTGGTATCCATTGGCAATTAACACATTTGAGAGATTCTGTAACTCAGTTGTCAAGTGGTCTTTGTCAGCCAGGCGTTTGGTTCTGGAGATGAGAGTCTTGGCTACGGAGTTTATTTGTGCAGGGTGGTGGTGTGATTGTGCATGTAAGTAGCGGTTGGTGTGTGTTTTTTTCCGGTAGATAGTGTGTCCTAGGGAGCCATCAGGTTTTTTGTAGATTAGGACGTCAAGAAAGGGAAGTTGGTTGTTGGCTTCTATTTCCATAGTGAATTGTATTTTGGGGTGTAGGCTGTTGAGATGTGTGAGGAAGCTGTCCAGTTTTTCCTTCCCGTGTGGCCAAATTACAAAGGTGTCGTCAACATATCTGAGCCAAAGTTTGGGTTTGTGTTCTGACTTGTCTAAAGCATTGGTTTCAAAGTGTTCCATGTACAGGTTTGCGATGACCGGTGAGAGGGGTGATCCCATAGGTGCTCCTTCTATCTGTTTGTATCTTTGTCCATTGTGGATGAAGTACGTGTTGGTTAGGCAGTGGTTGGTCAGGTCCAAGATGTATTCGGGGGGATTGTATTTGTTTTGAATGGCTGTCAAGGCTTCATTAATGGGCACTTGTGTGAAGAGAGATACAACATCGAAGCTCACAAGTAGGTCATTGGGATGTAGGTTTTGCTTCTTTATTGTTTCTATGAACTGGAAGGAGTTTGGAACGTGTGAAGAGATGGATTCTGCATAGGGCTGGAGTTGCTTGGCGAGAAATTTAGCGAGATTTTGTAGAGGTGAGCCTATGGAGCTGACTATTGGTCTGAGTGGTGTTCCTTCTTTGTGTATCTTGGGGAGGCCGTAGAGTTTGGGGCATCTGGATGATTTTTCTCTGGGGATGATTCTTAGCTGGATTTCTTCACTGATAGGAGAGGCTTTTATTTTGGATTTGGTGGTTTTTTCCAGGTAGGTGGTGGGATCTGTTTTTATAGGTTGGTAGGTAGGGTCTTGGAGTAGATTTGATAGTTTTGCTTGGTAGTCCGATGTGTTCATCACAACAGTGGCATTACCTTTGTCTGCTGGGAGAATGATTATGTTGTTGTCTTTCCTCAGGTTGGTGAGTGCTTTCTGTTCTTCTTTGTGTAAATTGCTTCTGGGTGGTTTGCTGGAGCAGAGGATGTTGGTGACTTCAAGTCTGATTTTATTGGCTTCATCTGGGTTGATTTTGGTTAGGCTAGCTTCGACTCCGCATATGATGTTTTCCGTGGGGATGCGTCTCGGGGCGACTGCAAAGTTGAAACCTTTGGAGAGTACTTTGGTTTCAGTTGAGGTGAGGATCCTGTCTGATATGTTATGTACTGTTTGTTTCATGGGTTGTTGTGGAGGGTGGCTGGGCTTCTGGCGTTTCTCTAGTTTGTGGAGTTTGTTGGTATGTGTGTCTGTCTTATGTGAGGTCTCCGTTTCAGCTCTCCAGACGGCTAGTTGTTTGCATTTGTCCCAGAGTGCAGGGTGGATTTTGTTACAGAGTTTGAGGTGAAGAGTGAGCAGATCTTTGTTGGTTTGGTTTAGTAGGTATCTTTTCTTGTGTAGTTCGTTTCTGATTAGGGATAGTTCAGTTCGTTTCAGGATCCTTTCGGTAGCTGGGGTTTTAGAGTGGAATTTAAGTTGGAAGCTTGTGGGAATTAAGTTGTTGTCTCGGCAGTTGCGTAGGAACAAGAGATCACATAAGATGGTGGCTCTTCGGATTTCTAGTTTCTCGTAGGTTCTTGTCAGCTGGAAGGTTTCCTCCCCGTAGAGGTGAGATATTTGCTTTCGTAGATTTTCACGGGTACAGGAATGCAGGTTTTGGTGTCCTCGGGTATCTTCCCGTGTAAAAGTTGGGGTGTCTAGGCGACGTTTCGACGAGGTCTCACTCGTCATCTTCAGGCTGGTGCTTTCGGCTTCTTGTTACTGGAACAGAGCAGGATCTCAGTGTTTGAGTTCCTATAAATACTGTTGAGGAGGTGTGGCCTCCTATGTTCTGGGCAGACAGGGAGTTCCCAGGCTAGTGTGCCTTTTCTTGACAACTGAGTTACCACTTGACAACTGAGTTACAGAATCTCTCAAATGTGTTAATTGCCAATGGATACCAGCAAAACAGGGTTACGAAGCTAATCCAAAAAGAAACACCCCCCAAAAACCAAGACACAGAAGAAAACAATGGCATGGCCCTCCTTCCTTATATCAAGGGCACTACAGATAAAATTAGCAAAATCCTCCATAAACACAATATCAAAACAGCCTTTTGCGCCAACCAAAAAATAGCCAATATCCTCAGAAACCCCAAGGATAAAATCCAGTTGGAAAACCAAGGGGTCTATGAAATACCCTGCAAAGTCTGCCCAGCCACGTACATTGGACAAACAAACAGACGAATAAATGCACGTATCGCAGAACACAAGAATGCCGTCAAAAAAGAAGAAAAAACTTCCTCTCTCTTCCAACACATGAAAGAAACAGGACACGAAATTAATTTTGCAGATTCCAAATTGCTCTCTAACATGGAACATCACCACAAGAGAATAATCATGGAAGCCATCGAGATAGAGAAACACCCTCACAACATGAACAAGCGTGACGACACATCCCGCTTGCCAGACATCTGGAAATTAGCCCTCCCCACAAAAACTGACACCAGATCCAGAGGCACACAGAACGCCATCACCAATCAACCACACCAGACCCAAACCCAGACCCTCTCCACAGATAAATTACAGACACCATCCAGTAGCCAAACCATGGTGGCACCTCCGGATGCTGCACCCCCCTGCAATCCCTACACAGATCTGGCTGGCACAGGCCACAAAACCACAGCTCGCCCCTATACACGAAGCCAAGCCAGAGCACAACTAAATGTA
This sequence comes from Podarcis muralis, assembly GCF_964188315.1. Lineage (NCBI taxonomy): Eukaryota > Metazoa > Chordata > Lepidosauria > Squamata > Lacertidae > Podarcis > Podarcis muralis. The sequence goes on along the minus strand of NC_135659.1, from coordinate 25,088,593 downwards.
GTACACCCATCTTCTCAGAAAAACTCTTCACAAAGTTCAAGAGGTCAAGACACAAAGGCTTTAGCAACTAATCCACACCTAATGACCCACCTAAGTGGTACTCAGGATATCACTCAAGAAATCACTCAAGATATCCCTCAAGCAATTAAGGAACAAAAGAAGAAAAGGCACACTAGCCTGGGAACTCCCTGTCTGCCCAGAACATAGGAGGCCACACCTCCTCAACAGTATTTATAGGAACTCAAACACTGAGATCCTGCTCTGTTCCAGTAACAAGAAGCCGAAAGCACCAGCCTGAAGATGACGAGTGAGACCTCGTCGAAACGTCGCCTAGACACCCCAACTTTTACACGGGAAGATACCCGAGGACACCAAAACCTGCATTCCTGTACCCGTGAAAATCTACGAAAGCAAATATCTCACCTCTACGGGGAGGAAACCTTCCAGCTGACAAGAACCTACGAGAAACTAGAAATCCGAAGAGCCACCATCTTATGTGATCTCTTGTTCCTACGCAACTGCCGAGACAACAACTTAATTCCCACAAGCTTCCAACTTAAATTCCACTCTAAAACCCCAGCTACCGAAAGGATCCTGAAACGAACTGAACTATCCCTAATCAGAAACGAACTACACAAGAAAAGATACCTACTAAACCAAACCAACAAAGATCTGCTCACTCTTCACCTCAAACTCTGTAACAAAATCCACCCTGCACTCTGGGACAAATGCAAACAACTAGCCGTCTGGAGAGCTGAAACGGAGACCTCACATAAGACAGACACACATACCAACAAACTCCACAAACTAGAGAAACGCCAGAAGCCCAGCCACCCTCCACAACAACCCATGAAACAAACAGTACATAACATATCAGACAGGATCCTCACCTCAACTGAAACCAAAGTACTCTCCAAAGGTTTCAACTTTGCAGTCGCCCCGAGACGCATCCCCACGGAAAACATCATATGCGGAGTCGAAGCTAGCCTAACCAAAATCAACCCAGATGAAGCCAATAAAATCAGACTTGAAGTCACCAACATCCTCTGCTCCAGCAAACCACCCAGAAGCAATTTACACAAAGAAGAACAGAAAGCACTCACCAACCTGAGGAAAGACAACAACATAATCATTCTCCCAGCAGACAAAGGTAATGCCACTGTTGTGATGAACACATCGGACTACCAAGCAAAACTATCAAATCTACTCCAAGACCCTACCTACCAACCTATAAAAACAGATCCCACCACCTACCTGGAAAAAACCACCAAATCCAAAATAAAAGCCTCTCCTATCAGTGAAGAAATCCAGCTAAGAATCATCCCCAGAGAAAAATCATCCAGATGCCCCAAACTCTACGGCCTCCCCAAGATACACAAAGAAGGAACACCACTCAGACCAATAGTCAGCTCCATAGGCTCACCTCTACAAAATCTCGCTAAATTTCTCGCCAAGCAACTCCAGCCCTATGCAGAATCCATCTCTTCACACGTTCCAAACTCCTTCCAGTTCATAGAAACAATAAAGAAGCAAAACCTACATCCCAATGACCTACTTGTGAGCTTCGATGTTGTATCTCTCTTCACACAAGTGCCCATTAATGAAGCCTTGACAGCCATTCAAAACAAATACAATCCCCCCGAATACATCTTGGACCTGACCAACCACTGCCTAACCAACACGTACTTCATCCACAATGGACAAAGATACAAACAGATAGAAGGAGCACCTATGGGATCACCCCTCTCACCGGTCATCGCAAACCTGTACATGGAACACTTTGAAACCAATGCTTTAGACAAGTCAGAACACAAACCCAAACTTTGGCTCAGATATGTTGACGACACCTTTGTAATTTGGCCACACGGGAAGGAAAAACTGGACAGCTTCCTCACACATCTCAACAGCCTACACCCCAAAATACAATTCACTATGGAAATAGAAGCCAACAACCAACTTCCCTTTCTTGACGTCCTAATCTACAAAAAACCTGATGGCTCCCTAGGACACACTATCTACCGGAAAAAAACACACACCAACCGCTACTTACATGCACAATCACACCACCACCCTGCACAAATAAACTCCGTAGCCAAGACTCTCATCTCCAGAACCAAACGCCTGGCTGACAAAGACCACTTGACAACTGAGTTACAGAATCTCTCAAATGTGTTAATTGCCAATGGATACCAGCAAAACAGGGTTACGAAGCTAATCCAAAAAGAAACACCCCCCAAAAACCAAGACACAGAAGAAAACAATGGCATGGCCCTCCTTCCTTATATCAAGGGCACTACAGATAAAATTAGCAAAATCCTCCATAAACACAATATCAAAACAGCCTTTTGCGCCAACCAAAAAATAGCCAATATCCTCAGAAACCCCAAGGATAAAATCCAGTTGGAAAACCAAGGGGTCTATGAAATACCCTGCAAAGTCTGCCCAGCCACGTACATTGGACAAACAAACAGACGAATAAATGCACGTATCGCAGAACACAAGAATGCCGTCAAAAAAGAAGAAAAAACTTCCTCTCTCTTCCAACACATGAAAGAAACAGGACACGAAATTAATTTTGCAGATTCCAAATTGCTCTCTAACATGGAACATCACCACAAGAGAATAATCATGGAAGCCATCGAGATAGAGAAACACCCTCACAACATGAACAAGCGTGACGACACATCCCGCTTGCCAGACATCTGGAAATTAGCCCTCCCCACAAAAACTGACACCAGATCCAGAGGCACACAGAACGCCATCACCAATCAACCACACCAGACCCAAACCCAGACCCTCTCCACAGATAAATTACAGACACCATCCAGTAGCCAAACCATGGTGGCACCTCCGGATGCTGCACCCCCCTGCAATCCCTACACAGATCTGGCTGGCACAGGCCACAAAACCACAGCTCGCCCCTATACACGAAGCCAAGCCAGAGCACAACTAAATGTAGTACACCCATCTTCTCAGAAAAACTCTTCACAAAGTTCAAGAGGTCAAGACACAAAGGCTTTAGCAACTAATCCACACCTAATGACCCACCTAAGTGGTACTCAGGATATCACTCAAGAAATCACTCAAGATATCCCTCAAGCAATTAAGGAACAAAAGAAGAAAAGGCACACTAGCCTGGGAACTCCCTCTCTGCCCAGAACATAGGAGGCCACACCTCCTCAACAGTATTTATAGGAACTCAAACACTGAGATCCTGCTCTGTTCCAGTAACAAGAAGCCGAAAGCACCAGCCTGAAGATGACGAGTGAGACCTCGTCGAAACGTCGCCTAGACACCCCAACTTTTACACGAGAAGATACCCGAGGACACCAAAACCTGCATATATATATATATATATATGCACACACACATGTGTGTGTCCATATATACCCTCAGGCAATTCATGTTCAGCTAAGTCTAAATTAAAAATGGTCAAAATGTGCAGCAAACTACAACTCTGAAGGGCTGTACAGTACTCTTTTATAAAAGTTATTTCAAGACCTGTATGTGTAGGAGTTTGGATAACAATGAGGATTAAAATCCACAGAGAACTGAATCACAAAGACAAAAACCTTTTTTTAAAAAAAAAAAAGTTGATCGCAACTTTGCAACTGACATTAAAATTAATGAGGTACTACCAGCGTCCTTTATATTAAAAATACTTCAAAATACTTGTTCACACAGGAAAATGAGTTAAGAAGCCTCTGAAGTTGGCCGTTTCACAGGGCTGGGTGGTCACAGCAAGGAGACACTGCAGTTGCAGTGGAAGTTTCAGGCAAAGGTAGAAAAGGCTGATGAAGAGAAATTGAGTCGGCAATTTGTTTGTTTTAAAATAGGAACACGCAGACACAGCCATAGGAGTGGAGAAATCTGCCTTATATTTGTTGCAGATATTAATACTGTGCAGTTTGAAGCAACTGGAAGCATAGGAACAGACTCCTTTTGGAGTCCGGGCCCATAAAAGTATTATTCAAAGTTTCACTGGCAGAATGCTTCAAAATAAAACAGAAACATCAAATGTAACATCCAAAAATATCCATACAATGTCTTGCGCTGTCTAGCAGAGGCTCAGCATCTTACAAAATATGAAATAATCCAAAGAGACTTAGAAGCAGAGGTCTGTCTCTTCCCACAGTCTGCTTTCCATTGGCCTTAGGCTGTTTAGTCTCCCTTCAGGAGAGCTTCATTTACATCTTTACTTTATGGAGTTTGGGAAACAAAAGACTAAAGGCAGCTCCCTTTCAAAATGGAGGTTTGCAACTCAATACCTCCATCACAAGATCTAAGATTACAACCAGGGCTCTTTTTCAGCTGGAACTCCTCATGTGGGTGCCATCGCCATTATAACAGAACAAGGGAGGCGCTCATGGTGAACTACAGCACCTTTCCCCCCAGAAAAATATCACTGGTTACAACACTCACATGTTAGCTACCGGAGAACAACAAAGAGATAATCATTAACTCAGTAAGAGCTCAGAGACTCTTAGAAAACTACTACGTAAAAACCCCAATGTTAGCATTTAGCCACTTTCCATTTTAAACCTTCATAATACATATACATTTTTCATTCCTGTGTGAATTAAATCAATTATACTTAACAATATTGAGTCAGGCCATTGGTCCATCTAACTTGGTACTGTCAGTGGCTTTCAAAGGTTTCTCACACATATGCAGATCAGATGCTCATTCAGTGAGCTATGGTCCATCATCTATCAGTCTAGGTGAAAGCTACCACCAGCTAGATTTCCTGTTAAGTATAGTTGGTTTGATTCGTCCAGAAATGGGAAAATGCCAGCGTATGAATGAAGGTTTAAAATGAAAAGAAAAAAAAGGCTAAATGTGTATTGCTAACATGGGTTTTCCCCCACAGTAGTTTTCTAAGGGTCTCTAAGCTCCTAAGTTGGTTAATTGTTGATTGTTTTCTGTTACTCTAAATGGAATGTAACCTTTGATCATCTGATGAGGCTATTGGGTTGCAAATACGCCATCTTGAAAGGGTGGTAGCTGTTAGTCTTTCTCTGGATGCCACAGAGAACAAAAGGATGTGGTGATGGCTTTCCAATAAGCCTTGAATTTTGGAGTTATCTTTTATTTCTAAGATGCCAAGCCTGTGCTGGACATCGCAAGACATTGTATAGATGTTTGGGATGTATCATTTGATGTTTCTGTTTTGTTGCAAAGAAAGTTCTGCAAGTAAACTTTGAATAATATTTTTAATATTTTTATAGGTCTGGACAATGTTTTCTTCCAAAAGGAGTCAGTTCTCATGCATCTAGTCACATCAAACTGCACAATATCAATACCTGCAATACTTCCTGTCACACAACGCTTCTTTCCTTTGCATTTGGCAACTTGCATGACATAAGAGATAACGTAAGGCCCATGATAACACAACAAGTTTGCCACATTTCTTTTCTGGCCTTTTCCCTGTGCTTTTAACTGTGGCTGCCAAACAGAACCTTAAACAGTCAACGCTTTCCTAGAATCTAAATAAAGGGTCAAATGTTTATTTTTTTGCATCTCGGGCTGCTCAAGAAGGAGCAAATTTCCTCGTAGGGAATTTTAGCAGTTGCCTACCTATCCTCATAATCAGCCCTCAGCTACAACGGTCACATAGATGGTATAAAGTGCAAACTCTTCCTTTGGAAGAAATTTATGGCACTTAGGTGAACAAAACGAGTGAATGGAAACCAGAGAATCATATTAAGACAAATTGCGCCTTGAAGTAACCTAACATGCTCCCATATGTTATTGCTTTTGATGAAGATAATGACTTTAAAGCTGAATCGTGGCTCCCACCGTAACACTCTTATTAGTGAACTGCCTGGATCTAGGAAGGCATACAAATGATAATTCTACACACATGCCATTCACAGTGTATAAGAGAATAGGCTGTGGGACAACAAGATTTTGGAGTGCCGCAAGCCAAATGGTGAAGTAATGAATGTTGTGTTGCTTTATTCCACCTCTCTCTCTCTCTCTCTCTCTCTCTCTCTCTCTCTCTCTCATATCTGTTAGGCATATATATGTAGTGACCTTGCTGAATGACTGCAGTGGGTGGTGAATAATGTATGAAATGCAAAGCTGCGGCCCAGTGCAGAGAGAATACAGATTGTGAGGGGACTTCCTGCTGGTGTTTGGCTGCATTTCGCTGTGCAGAAACATTGATTGCCGTCTTGCCCTCTAGTGTAGGGCAACCGGAGTTAGTCTACAACTAGAGGTGAGAAGATCAAAATAGTCATTAACATCTTAAAATGTTATTTCTGCAGGCAACTTTCTGTGTAAAAGAACTTGGAAAACTGACCACCTTTTCCCTTTCATAGTATTCACGGTTAAGCAGCCACTAATCCTTTTAAACAATTTTGAAATATTTCTTATTTATTTAAGCAAGAACATGTACTTCAATAACATATCAGCATAAAGAATGAGGAAGACAACATAACTGAATGGAAATGGAAATTAAATGCAAAATGCAAATTTGTGTAGCTTCATTCAGAATCCCGAGGAGCGGGGTATTATCAGTGTTAGGAGGGCAGTAACTTTTTTAAAAATATTTGTTTTATTTATAAATATAGGGATATTATGATATTCTCACATAAAGTTGAAAAGTTACTAAGAATTCCAAATTGTAGCATATTTCACAGGAGGTATTTAACCCTATGATTCTACACACACACACAAATGCACACAGGGTGTATATATATATTCTACTGCCTTGCAGACAGAGTTGTAACTCTGACTCTAAATATATCTCTACAAAGGGTATTACAAATCTGGTGCCATTTAATTGACTTTAGACAGGTTTCACGTGAATAAGCAATTGTAAGTATGACTACGAGATGGATTGGTCTTGGGAGGTCTGTGCCTTTACGAACTGGCAACACTCCCGTTTATTAATGAAATAATCAAACAGTTATGTCTATTAAAGATTGCTTTGGCCTAGAAACCAAATATTGGATTCAGAAAGTAAACTTTAAGTATAATTCATAGCTAACATTGTTTGCGGGGGGAGGCGGGAACCCTCCAGGACGACATACTCTAGAGGGGCTGCATTCTGATTAAAATTCATAGGGAGCGAGGCCACCGGGGAAAAAAAGAAAGAAGAATCTTTGATAATAGCAGGACTGCTACACATACATTGCAGCTAAAACCTCCTCTCTTGCTCTCCAGCATTTACATTCTGGGCATTATATATTGAATTTAAGAGTCTTCATAAGTACAACATTCAATATGGTTGGAACACTAATAGGAACAATATTTGCTTTTAAAAAACAAACACCACACACACAAAAACCCACAGTGTGGTAATCTGTTTTAAGCTCAAAGTGCACACAGCCAGCCCAAGTCATTTTGCTGCCTGTGGGGAAAGATAAGATGGCGCCCCCTCAGTCCACATTTCACATTCAAAGCTGACTGGGCTGGTAAATCCGCTCCACTTCACCATGGGGAGGAGTTACGGTAGACCCCATGGCCACCCACTCCCCTCCAGGGGCAGGGACAAAGTCCTGCGTTGCCCGGGGGATCCCAGCTGCATCAGCCACCGGCCAGCCAATCTGCTGGCTGGTGGGGTATGTGGCCAGGACCATTTCAATTTGTGGCATGAGCCGGAGGGCTTCCTCTGGGGGAGCTTGAGTTGGTCTGCATTGACGAGGCTCCCCCTTCTGGTGGTTTACCCTTACCGGATTCCCTGCACAACGGGCGGGAGTCAGATATAGTCAGGTCCATTCAATGCCTAAGCCAATACCACTCACATTCTGTAATCAATAAAGTTGTGCCCAAAATTTACCCAATAATAATTAACCTAATATCTATGTTCTAGTGTGTTTTATTTTCCAGCGAGGGGGTGGTTGCAGTGTCTAGACACGCGATTCAATCTTGCTTTATCACAGGCAACAGGGCAATGCTTTCCACCACACCCAGGAGCAGCAGGTAGGCTTACAGATGTGTAGTGGACACAGGCCTATGTCAGAACATAAGAAAAGCCTTCTGCACCAGGCCCCTGGCTCACCCAGGCCAGCATCCTGCTCTTGCAGTGGCCAAGTGGATGTCTGTGGGAAGTCCATATGCAGGAACTGGGCACAACAGCACTCCCACTTCCTGCAGTTTACAGCCACTGGTATTCAGAAGTACATTGCCTCCAACGGTGGAGCTAGAACACAGCCATTGGTGTTAACAGCTGTCTTCCATAAAGATGACGTCCCTATTTTAATGGGAGAAATGTTGGAGGGGATGGAATAGAATGTCCCCATTTTCATCAAAGAAATGTTGACGGGAACGGAACAGGACATCCCTATTTTCATGGGAGAAATGTTGGAGGGGATCGAATGGAACGTCCCCATTTCCATCGGAGAAATGTTGGAGGGTATGCATGAATGTGTCTAATTCTCATTTAAATTTACCTTTCATCCAACATCTCACATCTACCCTCATCTTCGCAGCCTGGGATGACTGCCCTCTGTTCTGCCTAATGGTAGGGAGACCCTGAAATTGTAGGAAGGATTGGCAAGAATGGAGAAATCACTAACGTGATGACAACACGAGGTCACAGGATTAGCTTTACTAGAAGGGGAGAACTTGACACAGGGGTGTTAATTTTAGTGGCAGCCCCATGTTCCTTGTAATGTAGAGTTCCGCTATATTGGCCAGAGATTCAACCTGAGCACATATCAGTTACAGTGGTTTCATGCCACATCTTCTGCAAAGTGAGTGGCACGTAATAGCCTATCAAAGATGCACAAATTGCTGCCATAGGCTCTGGATATTCAGGACCCCTTTGAACTCATTCAGAAACAACTAAAATGGCATTCTTCTGTTGCAGAGATGTAACACTATAACCTTAGGCTTTATGGCTAATGAAACAACTTCAAATTAGTCCATCTCCTGCAGTTCCAATATTTCTTCTGACAATATCACAGTTTTGATTTCTTTTAGCAGTGATCACACTGCACCAGGCCTCCCTTTTAATACTGCTTCAAAGGGACTTCTTCCATTTATCAGGGCAGTGAACTGCAAAATCTGAAGACTTTAAAAAAAAAGTCTGATTTTTTTTTTAACCTATTGCTGGAAATCACAAAAAGTTAAATGATAATGTCCTTTGCTATCACTATCAGAATGTCCCTCCCACTATTTACCACTTTGCTGTTTCTTCTCTTTTTGACTACTATATAATGGGTAGGCAAACTAAGGCCCGGGGGCCGGATCCGGCCCAATCGCCTTCTAAATCTGGCCCGTGGACCGTCTGAGAATCAGAGTGTTTTTATATGAGTAGAATGTGCCCTTTTATTTAAAATGCATCTCTGGGTTATTTGTGGGACATAGGAATTTGTTCACACCCCCCCCCCCCGAAAAAGTCCGGCCCCCCACAAAGTCTGAGGGACAGTAGTAGTAGTAGTGGTAGTAGTAGTAGTAGTAGTAGTAGTAGTAGTAGTAAACCTTTTATTGGCATCACATACAACATCCAAAACAAATCAGTACAGAATTACCACTTCCCCAGTGGCACAAAAAACATTTGCTAAAAGAAAGGAGGCAGAGCATTCTATCATCACATCTCTTGGTCTCCAGGGAGACCAGACGTCTGCAGTGTATTTTGACGACAAAAAACCAAATAGAGATATTTAGCCACTAACTTGGTGAGCTCCTGATCATACCCCAGTAATAGAAAATATATGACCTCTGACTCTGGTTTCCATTTGGGGTACAGAGTTTATCTACAAATTGCTGGTGGAGATCAGCATATAGTTTACACTGAGGGACAGTGCTGAAAAAGTGTGCTGACCCCTGTACTATATTGATATTCTGTAACATCAGAAATGGTGCAGTCACATGGAAGGTCAGTACCACCCCCAAAACTCCATATTTGAATTGGCTCTTAACTGTATAGTTAAAAGCTTCTCAGGACCTTATTGTGATCTGTCGCATAATGAGGTGAAAGGTGAACAGGACAGAAGACAGTGGTGCAACCTCTGGAATAGCCATGTACAACTTGTAATCTGCCAAGCTGAATGTGGTCCATGAGTCATGTGATCTATTATGGACTCCATGTGGAATGGAGGCTCAAAACACACACACACACCCCCCTCAAATCTTGTTCATGCTGCCTGCCAGATACTGCAAAAATTTTAGGACAACAACAGTGGCACTGCCAGATTTGAAGGAACCTGCCATTACAGCCACTGAACCTCATCGCTTGCTCCCCTCCCCCTGTGTTACCAGGCAGGGGAAGGGAAAAGGGTTCTGTTTATTCCTTTTCCTCTAACCTCTGTAAAATATTTTGATGAAAGAAAACTCTTTGCACTGACAGGTTAGTCTTTGGTCTTCAGTCTTCTCCCTCCACTTACCAAAGCTGTTGCCATATCTTTCTTCTTAAACTGTTTGCCTGTTTACAGAGTGGGCACACTGCTGTGGATCAAAGCTTTCAATGTTCATGCCTGCCATCTTCTTTTCCCAGAGTGCCCCTGGGCCCATGAGAAGAACCCACATGAAATCTCCTTACGCCGCTCCCAGATAACTATGGATTTAGCCTTGGACTTACCCTGCAGCCTTTCTACATTGCTAACATTATTTCTTTAGATCACTTTTATATTATTCCTTAGTTAAAATGCATTTTAGGGCTTATACATACAGTGAGATACAAATCTGGTGAATATAGAGAATTAGATTTTAACGAAACAGGCAATGAAGAAAACTAACATGTTTTCAGGTAGCTGAAAACGAACCTTGACCCATCAAAGATTTAAGATATACAAATACTATTCAGGAACCTTTGTTTTCAAACATCAGTTCTGTTACACAACTCCTCAAAGTGCGGTTCTGAAAGAAGCTGTTGAAAACCATGGGGTCTTTGTACCAATTTTGTGTTTTTATGATGGCAATTATTTTAAAAAATGTTAGCTACAGAGATGTACATGGGAATGTATTTGTCTCTAATTCAAAATCCACCTAATCAAAGCTGTACCGCTGATTTTAATGGGACTTCTCTACAGAGTAAATGAACTGTGGATTGCAGCTTTTTAAAAAGTGAAGGTCAGTTAATTGCTGTTCCTAGAAATTGTTGTGAGCACCAGCTTATATAAAATAGTCTTGCCACTGCTGTTTATCCTCTGCTCGGCACCAGGAAAGTTATATAGTTGTCTTGCTCTCTAATATGCCTACTAACGAAACTGAACAAGAACTAAAGGAGAAAAGATCTTCAAATACAGCATGTGGCAAATTGATTTAGTTTTAAGTTGGATAGTTTAAAAAAAAAAGTTAGGGTATATATAGCCCATAGCTTGTTCCCAGTTCTCCAAATCATGGTTTGGAAGATCATTTGATTTGTACCTGTTTTCTGTCTCTTGTCAGGGCCCTTCTTCCTTCCCTTTGTATTCTGTGATCAAAAATAGTGCTTGAGGGCTGCATGTGGAAATTTGAACCCTTCTCTTCAGGGATCCCTGAGGACTGGAGGTGGTGGAGCTGTTGTTGGCTTTGCCACTGTAACTCATTGAGCAGGAGGTACATTGACATTTTCATTTTGTCTGTTGTGTGTGTCTTGATGGCAGGGAGATGGACTGTGGAGGGATGTCCCCATTTGACTTCGTTTCGTTGGCTTCCTCCATATGCAGGCAGCACATGGGTGTCACTGCTGGCCCAGCCCCTGATTGGTGGGTTTTGCCTATGCTTCCATGGAAGTGAGGGTGTGGCTGCCATTGTCGCACCATTTTTGGATTCCCCCCCCCACCTGCAAGTAATGTGTTTCCCCCTTTCCTCTCAGATGAGCACCTCTAAGATACAGCAGCTGTTTCTGTGTTGCAGTGGTGGCATAGCTCTGCTTACCCCCCCCCCAATGTAATTAAAGTTTAGGATTGCCTGGTAAAGCACTTTGAAGCCTGGGATGAAGGGAGGGTACTCTGGAGGCTCTGAAAGTTATTACTGATGCAGAAACTCTTTGGTAAAATTGATTGGGGTTGGCATAATTCCCAGGTCTTCCAATTTATCCCTTGTATGTGGTCTTATTTTAATTTGAATCCGAAGTGACAGAAGGTGAAGCTGGGTTTTTTTTTTAAAAAAAAGAAATATAGGAAGCTGCCTTTTCTCAAGGCAGACCATGGGTCTATCTCATTCAGAACTGTAGACACTGACCAGCAGAAGTTCCCCAGACGATATTTGCAGCCCTATCTGGAAAATGTGGGGACTGAACCTGGGACGTTCTGCGTGCAGAATGTGGGATGTGAAACACAAGAGCAGTCAAGTACAACATTCCTAGAGTGAACATGTTTACACATGGGGAGGAATGTTTGTCCAGCCAGCAGGTAAACTTCCTGTTGCCTTCTGGGCTGGGACAGACTTCCTCTGCATGTGACTGTGGCCTCACCTGTGCAGGTAATGACAAAAGCACAGGGCAGGGCAGCCATCTCTCTCTCTTTCACCACATGCATTGAAGAAACAACATCTACTAAGCCAAAGATGCCCTCTTGGCTTCCAGCCAAGAGAGGACAAAGGGACTGTCTTCTTATGAGATAGATTCCAAGTGTATGTTACTTCATTAAGCTAAGTCTGCCTTCTGGGATCTGATTGTGAACAGAATGTGAGTAAACTCTTTTTATACTTTTGTAAAAGACTGTGTTGTCTCTTATATTTTATGAGGGAATAAGGGGGAAATGCCAGAACAGTTATTATAGAGGCTTTAGCGAGCCTGAGCAAACGCATCCATTGCAAAGTTTAAAATTAAGGGGAATGTTACTCTGCTGAAATTGTGGAACTTGTTAACACAAGTTGGATAAGGATATAATCAGACAATATATCCTTTCCTGCATCCCTGAACATTCCCACACAGAACATGGGCTGGATGACCCTTGAGCTACAGACCCTTTTCTGACTCAGAAGGAAAAGTCAGGAAACAAACAAATGGCAGGAAACCGTATAGTTTTACTGTGTTTGCACAAGTGTGGAAATGTCACCGACGCTTTTTAACTTGGTTGGCTTTAATAAAAGGTGCTTCAGAATGGAGTAAAGATAATTTATTTAGCTCCGTTTTCATTTTGTTACTGTTGAGAAATGGAAGCATATGACAAAGCACCAGAAAATGGAAGAGTTAACATCACATTCTCACTGTGCCAGAGACCTCTGGGTATAGGGAATGAGCAGTTTGTGGTTGAGGGCAGTCTGGGCACCATTCAATCCTGTCCCAGAACAGCCCAGAACCTCTGTAGAAAGTGGCAGGGGTTCGATAGGCCTGTTGCAGAAGAGCTTCTGGCCCTGGCATCAGTCCGAATTCCATTTAGGGTTGAACTCTCTTCCTTTCCTTTTCAGGGAACCTGAACAATGACCAATTGACTGGAGCGTTCATCAGAAGCTTGAACTTTTCACCTGCAGTTCTCATAGTAGTGAAGTGATAGCTTCAGCCTCTTCAACAATCGTTATATCCTGAATATGTCAGAGATGATAAAAAAAGTCATCCAAATTTACTCCTTTCATAAGAACACAAAAAGAGCCTTGCTAGATCAAGCCAAAGCCCAACTAGTTCAGCATTCTGTTCCCACAGTGGTCTGCCAAATGTGTATCAGAAGCCCATAAGTAGGACCTGAGTGGAGCAGTATTCAGGCCACTTGTGATCCCCATCAATTCAGAGGCTAGTCGTCATTGATAGCCTTCTCCTCCATGAATTTGTCTAATCCCATTTCAAAGCCATCCAGGCTGATTGATACCCATCACAGCCCCCTATTGGAGTGTGTTCCATAATTTAATGGTGCACTGCCAAGGAGCTGTCAATGAGCCAGGTCATCCACAGGGCAGGCACACACATAGAAGGCACAGAAGGCAATTAGCTTTTTATAAGCAGAAGAACAACAATGCCACTGGTCCGTCTTAACTCAATGAAGGCATTGCAGAAACTGAGCTCTAGGCATGCCCTTTCCCTTCTAACCTCTCCCTCTGGATCCTTTCCAAGCAGACAAAGGTTGCATTAGGGTGGGGGTGGGTGGTCTCCTTCTCTGGGTGTGTCTGGTCCATTGCTCAGCAATGTGCAGGATCCTCCTCAAGCAGGGAGTCAGAGGGGGAGGAGAGTCAGCAGGACTGATACTGTCTGCACACATGCTGTGACTCTCAGCTTCTAATCCTGTCCTGGAAGGCCCTCTGTCTCCTGAACATCCCCTTGATCACTCCAGTCTCCTGCTTCTATTAGCTCCAAGCTCCTCCCTTCTGCTGACTGCTCCTCAGTGTCCCACTACCAGGATCCAGACTGTAAGTTGTCATCTTCTGAGCCCTCTCTGGGGGGCTCATGGGCTCGCGGCTCCGACCACTCCTCCTCATCCAGCTTGTCTCTAACATGCACCGTGTGAAGAATTACTCCCTTTTGTCTTTCTTGACTCTTCAGTTGTTCTGCTCCTCTGGATGACTTCATGTTCTAGTATTATGAGCGATGGGGGAAAAAAGACATCCATGTTCTCCACACCAGACATAATCAAAAAATCATAGAATTTTAGAGTTACCTAAGGGTCCAACGCAAGAATTTCAGCTAAAGCATCCATGACAAATGGCCACCGGATCTCTGCTTCTATCATGTCCCCCCTTACATTCATTTACTGCTAAACTAAGAAGTGCAAAACATTGGAACATTGCCCCATAAGGGATTTATTCCAGCTCCTTGATAAAACAACAACAGCAACAGCAGCAGCAGCAGCAGCAGCAGCAGCAGCAACAACAACAACAACAACAACAACAACAACAACAACAACAATTTTATTATTTATACCCTGCCCATCTGGCTGGGTTTCCCCAGCCACTCTGGGTGGCTTACAGCACATTAAAAATGGTAAAACATTAAGAATTAAAAAAAAAATCCCTAAACAGGGTTGCCTTCAGATGTCTTCCTAGAGTCAGATAGTTGTTTATTTCCTTGACATTGGATGCGAGGGCGTTCCACAGGGCGGGCGCCACTACCAAGAAGGCCCTCTGCCTGGTTCCCTGTAACTTCACTTCTCGCAGGGAGGGAACCTCCAGAAGGCCCTCAGCACTGGACCTCAGTGTCCAGGCTAAACAATGGGGGTGGAGATGCTCCTTCAGGTATACTGGGGCTGAGGCCATTTAGGGCTTTAAAGGTCAGCACCAAGACTTTGAATTGTGCTCAGAAACGTCCCAGAAGCCAATGTAGGTCTTTCAGTTCCGGTGTTATATGGTCTCGGCAGCCACTCCTGATCACCAGTCTAGCTGCCGCATTCTGGATTAGTTGTAGTTTCCGGGTCACCTTCAAAGGTAGCCCCATGTAGAGCACATTGCAGTAGTCCAAGCAAGAGATAACTAGAGTATGCACCACTCTGGCAAGACAGTCTGTGGGTGTTTTCGAGCTCTGCAATTTACTTTTTGAGGTGAGGTTTTTCCATACAAACAATCTCACTTGCAAACCTCTCCGTTCTACAATGCTACTACTGTGATTGGCTGTCCCCTTGAACTACACTGACCTACTGTATGCCAACAAGAGTGGGGTAGGAAATCTCCCCTGTAGTCAAATTGTATGACAAATCCTCAGTCCACAAGACTGAAATGACTTAAGCCAGAAGACTACTTGAGTTCAATTGTTGTAGCCAGACTGAACATGAGACAAAGGCATAAGATTTAAATGAGCAAATGTGGTTCGAAATGGACAGCTTGCATAGCTGGTTATAAGTGCTGGGGATCTCAAAATTCTCGATCTTCAATGGAAGCTGAGGCCATTGCAGATTTTCCAGCCTGTTCTCTACTTTGCATTGAAAATGCAGGAGGCTGTAATTCTAACAGGCATATATCAGCAAAACTATGACAAACAGGAAAACAGAAATCTTGATTTATGGCCATTTTGTACTCAAATACGCTACTGGAGAAGTTCATTCCTTATATCCATGATTATGCATCACATATATTATTCTCAAAATCGCAAACCTTTGGCATATATTTAATGTCAAGGGGGAAAGATCAAATGCCCCTTAGAGAACTGGCAGTGACTATGCCATACATCAGCTGTTCTGTTTGAACTTATTCCTACTTATTAAGATAGGATTATGACAGATCCCATCAGTTGTGTCTCATACGCATGCCATGCCATGAATTGCGAAGACAGAAGAAGATGTAGGAGAGGACCATATTTTGAATGGCGGTTTCCAATTTTATAGGTGCGGGCACAAGGTACTTAAGAGGTCAGCAATTTTGTGAAGCCAATGAACTACAAATCAATGTCACTCTCTAAGTAATCTTGGAAGAGGTTTGCATCTTGATCAATGGGGTAAATCTTAGGGCAGGCTACAAGAAGTTATTGCTTGTGCCATACTGAGTGAGCCATTCACTGCTGGACTTTTTGAAGCCCCCCTTTTGGAATACGATCCTTGAAGTCGTAGAGGTAGATCGCATGCTGAAGTTAGTAAGCTACATCAGGAATGGAGTGCAGATGTTCCCAAAGCAAAAATGGGGGGGGGGGGATTGTAAAGCTTTCAAATGAAAACCAGTCTAAACAACTGGAGTGCCTCCAAGCACGTTAGAGATGGGGAAGAAATTAGAGCCAGATCATCTTTAAAGGTGAACCTACCTAATTCACACTTTTTGATACAATTTGAGAACTGAAACACAGCCATCCTTTCATATTTGCACTACTCTGAATTTTGCAGTTCAGTTCTCCTGGCATGTAATATACAGTGGTACCTTGGGTTAAGTACTTAATTCATTCCAGAGGTCTGTTCTTAACCTGAAACTGTTCTTAACCTGAGACACCACTTTTAGCTAATGGGGCCTCCCACTGCTGCCACACCGCTGGAGCACGATTTCTGTTCTCATCCTGAAGCAAAGTTCTTAACCCGAGGTAATATTTCTGGGTTAGTGGAGTCTGTAACCTGAAGTGTATGTAACCTGAAGCATGTGTAACCCGAGGTACCACTGTATACAAAAATGCACGTGCTAGGGTTAATTGTGCATATAGAGGCAAAAATGTTCATTGTAGGAAAAATTGCACACGAACATTCGGAGAAATTGGCACTAAAATGCTGACAAGTTTTCATGAGGACTTAAAAGAAAAACTGGTAAGTAAATGTGAAGAAGAACTTCAGATTGGAAAAATGAGAAACTGAGAGAAACTGAAAGTGACAGATTTGATTTTTAATGGGAATGCGTAGATGAATAGATGGTAAAACAAGCTTCCAAAAGTAATTTATTGATATGCTTAGACTGAAATCCACAAAGTTATGGTAAAAGAGGCTCAATTTTTTTTGTTTTTTGGTTAACATGCAAAGAATATTGATTAATCACAGAGTAAAGGATAATGTAAATAGAATAGAATAGAATAGAATAGATTCTTTATTGTCATTACACAAGTGCAACATTGCACAAGTGCAACGAAATTGGATGCCATCCCTTAAAAACAACAAAAGCAAAACAACAACAACAACCAAACAAACCACATTCCAGCCACACCCACACCAACACCCATCAAACTCCCAGGTCACACTATCGAGTTACAGCATTCAAAAAGGCCACAGCTCTTGGATAGAAACTGTTTTTCAGTCTATTTGTCCTTGACTTGATGTTTCTATATCTCCTGCCAGAAGGCAGTAGTGCAAACAGACTGTGTCCCGGGTGAGATGAATCCTGCAGGATGTTGTTTGCTTTCCTAAGACAACGGGAACCGTACAGTTCTTCCAAAGATGGGAGAGGATGACCAATAATCCTTTGGGCTGTGGTTATGACCTTCTGGAGCACCTTCCTCTCCCTAGCTGTACAACTGGAGAACCAAGCACAAATACAGTATGTAAGAATGCTCTCTATGGAGCCTCGGTAGAAGGACACCAGCAGTCTCTCACTCAGATTGTTCTTCTTCAAAAGTCTGAGGAAATAAATTCTCTGCTGGGCCTTCTTCACCAGAGCAGTGGTATTTGCGCTCCAAGTCATGCCCTGATCGATAGTTACTCCCAAAAACCTGAATTCCGCCACCCTCTCCACCCGTTCCCCGTTGATATACAAGGGCTGAATGTCCGCCTTTTTTTCCCTGTAATCCACCACCAATTCCTTGGTCTTAGCCGTATTAAGAGCCAGATTGTTCTCTCCACACCAAACACAGAGCCGCTCCACCTCGTCCCGATAGGCGGACTCATCCCCTCCTGAAATGAGCCCTACCACCGTAGTGTCATCAGCAAACTTGATGATTTAACATGCAAAGAATATTGATTAATCACAGAGTAAAGGATAATGTAAATAATTTAATGATGCCAAACACAGGTGGAGGGAGTTCACAGGGGCACAAAAGGGTGAAAATGAACAATTATATTAAGATACATGTATATAGAAAGCTTTGCAAAACGTTAAAAGATGTTTTTTCTTTTGATTGAAGTATTGTAATAATGCAAGAACTAATTAAAATTTTAAAAAGAAAGTAACAGATTTGACCAACCCAATGTAGACAGTAAGTGCACAACTTGTGCACATTTAACTTGTGTGCATTCAGTTTTATGTGCTTGGCAAAACATTTTTAAATTAGGGTGGAAAGGGGGTGAGTGCCAGAGAAAAAAGATGCTGGCAATTCCATGCACAATTGAACACAATATGTTTCGACTATACACGATTTTGGCTTTAGAAGAAGAAGAGAAGAAGAAGAGTTTGGATTTGATATCCCGCCTTTCACTCCCCTTCAGGAGTCTCAAAGCGGCTAACAATCTCCTTTCCCTTCCTCCCCCACAACTAACACTCTGTGAGGTGAGTGGGGCTGAGAGACTTCAAAGAAGTGTGACTGGCCCAAGGTCCACCCAGCAGCTGCATGTGGAGGAGTGGGGAAGCGAACCCGGTTCACCAGATTACGAGTCTACCGCTCTTAACCACTACACCACACTGGCTCTCCAGTGTGATCCCTGGAATGTAACCCCTGTGTAAGTTGCAGGCTTACTATATATAGGGTGGGTCCAGAGATCCCACCATGACTGTCAATGTCAGTGAGAAGATATGCCCTAATTTCTACTTCCCAAACAAAACAGAGCAATAATAACACTCTTTGGACATGTGTTTTCTGGGGAGACTAGAAAGTTTCCAGATTAATAATAATAATAATAATAATAATAATAATAATAATAATAATTTTTATTTATACTCCACCCTCCCTAGCCAAGGCTGGGCTCAGGGCAGCTAACAAGCAATAATAAAAACAAGTTGAAGAATACAACTTAAAAACAAGTTTAAAATACAACAATTAAAATATTGAAACATTAAAATATTAAAATGCAGCCTCATCACAGGAGGAGAAAGGAAAAAGAAGAAAGAAAGAGGGGGAGGGAATCAAATTGGCTCTAAGCCAAAGGCCAGGTGGAACAACTCTGTCTTACAGGCCCTGTGGAAAGAAATCAGATCCTGCAGGGCCCTGGTCTCATGAGGCAGAGCGTTCCACCAAGCCAGAGCCAGAGTTGAAAAGGCCCTGGCTCTGGTTGAGGCTAATCTGACTTCCTTAGGGCCCAGGACCACTAGGGTGTTGCTATTTATGGACCTTGAGGCTCTCCGTGGGGCATACCGGGAGAGGCGGTCCCATAGGTACGAGGGTCCATTAGCCTGGGGCAAATGAAAATCTCCTTGTCTGGTCAATTCTGGAAATGCCTGGCCAGGGATTCCCTCTGTTGTATTTGGCCTGCATTTAATCACACCGAGGCAGGCATCTCTAGATGTGCCCGAGCTATGAAATTGGCCTGTATAATAATGTGTGACTTGTGTGTGTGCCCATGCTGAAAGCATTTTGGCTTTAGACCTCACATTAGTGTCTACCTGTAGTGTCTTTAAATATGTGGGTTATGCTTTTTATGGTGGCAATGATGTTTTATTTAATTAGCTTGGGTACAGGGGGGGGGGGGGGAATTACCAGCCTTAAAAATGATCCATATGACAGAAAAGTGGCTGCATTTCATTACTTATTATGAAAGAAGGGGCATGTTTAGAAGGTCAATGCTCTTGGTGAACTTTTCCAATATTCTGTGTGCTTTCGTTCACTACAGATGATGTATGCCTTACGATATGCACTTGGCAGTTTGACCTCAGTGACTGCCGCATTGTCTGCTTTGTCCTTGTCACACTCTTGAGCGTTCCTCCTGGAACTGTACAGTTTTTGCATTGCCCTGGAAATATAACCATCAACTGTGGTTTAGATGCACTATCTGGAAATAATGCACCGAAGGTCTTCAGCATCAATTTCTTATAGTGCTTTGTATCCATTAAAATATGGGTGAATTTTATAGGAGTAGAACTTGTGTGGCAAAAAAGCTCAAGGTTCAAATCCCCGCTGAACTATGAAGGTCACCTGGTGGCCTTAGGAAATCCAGAGCTTTTGTTTACATGCAGTTTCAAGGTGGTATCATTCAACTTGTCACAATGGCTGAAATAAGGATGGAGCTATGCAGAGGCATTGGCTGGCTTCGCGGTTTCCCCCCGCATTGTGATTTTTGCACAGCACACACACAAACAAAAACATCACAATTCACAGTATATTTCCAGGTCAAAAATTATGAAGCCAAAATCATGATTTGGACTTCAAACCAGTTTTGGACGATATACCACCCAGCCCTAACACACATTATGATTTGTGATATATTGCCAGGTCAAAAGCTATGAAACTGATATCACAATGTGGACTTCAAACCTGTTTTGGATTATATATTGATATATGGCGCAGCCCTAGTTGTGGGCAGATAAAATGGTGGAGAGGACGGGACAATATCATTGAATTTCTCCAATCATGCTGGGTTCTTGATCACAGGGCAGCTCATAAGCACACGAGACAAACTGTTTTCCAACCTACAAGCCCTATTCAGAACTTACCAGCATGCCTTGACCCATGCCTCCTACACACTTGGACAACTAAAGAGGGCTTTTACATGGATGTTAGGTGCATTGAGCACCATTGGGTAGAAAGGTGGAATATAAATGTGGCAAATAAAGAAATGGGGTGTTTAATGAAGGTCTTCGGCCTGGTCCTTCATCTTCTGTAGTGGCTAAGGGTTTGAGATACAGTGGTACCCCGGGTTAAGTACTAAATTCATTCTGGAGGTCCGTTCTTAACCTGAAGCACCACTTTAGCTAATGCCCCCCCCCCCCCCGCTGCCACTGCGCCGCTGGAGCACAATTTCTGTTCTCATCCTGAAGCAAAGTTCTTAACCTGAGGTACTATTTCTGGGTTAGCGGAGTCTGTAACCTGAAGCATATGTAACCTGAAGCGTATGTAACCCGAGGTACCACTGTAAACGTTCATAAAATTATGCATTGCACACACACACACACAGAGAGAGAGAGAGAGAGAGAGAGAGAGAGAGAGAGAGAGAGAGGATAGACAAAAGAAAGCACTTCTTCAAGCAGCACATAACCCTCCAGTATTACAGGCCCTGAAGCTTAAGTTTCATTAGTTTCATAGTGAATCTGCCTCTGGGCCAGTGGCGTAGCGTGGGGGGTGCAGGGGGGGGCCCGGCCGCACCGGGCGCAACATCTGGGGTTAGGGCAAATCCACAGGTTAGGGGGCGCAAATCCATGGGTTAGGGGGCGCAAATTACTTGCCTTGCCCCGGGTGCTGACAACCCACGCTACGCCACTGCCCTGGGCTATGGGTTGTCCATAAGTAAGACAGGAACACAGTAGGCACACTGCCTTTTATACTGAAGGCAATATATAACCATAATGACTAGTTGCCCCTGAAAGCCTTATCCTCCATGGGGATATGCCAACAATGGCATGATTTGGTATAACTTAGCTTCCTATATCATCACCATCGCTTTGTAGAGGTATAATAGCAAAATCCCATTTTCTTTCCCTTCAACAACCTCTGCATGAATTGACTTTCAAATTGCTGACTCATGTCAACCTAAATATGACACAATTACTGTTGTCAGTAACCACCGGGTACAATGGAGGTTTTTCAGAGTGACAGCCTTTTAAAAAATCCCATTGTTGTGCTAATGGAACGAATGTGTGGTTCATGAGTCAGGGGCTGATGTGTAACTAAAGAAGAAAGAAAAGAAAGTTAATAATTTGTAAATAAGAGAGTATTATACCCACATGAAACATAGCGTGAACTCTCTAACTCTCTTTCTCCCTCTCTTTTAATGAAGGTTCATTTTTGCTTGTGTCACTCTAGAGGAGAATGCATGACATCTTATTATCTAGTCAATCATGTGGGGAATAATGAAGCCAAGAGAATACTGCAAAGCTCAAAAATGACACCGATGTGTAGGAAATGGAGATGCAGCAAGGCTATCTGTACACAGCACTGCACGTGGAATAGCACATTGTTCACTGCTAGAGCCTAAGGAGAAGATGGTTCCAAATGTTTGAAACTCGTCAGAGAATCAGTTCTCCATTCCCTCCATCCCCCAAGTCACCCTCTGGTGTTGGCCAAAGGCTTTGCTGTTTCAGAGGGCAGCGGAGAGCCCCTTAATTGGTTCTGCTGCTTTCCTGGATGCTGACTATTTGTTCTCTGACAATTTCTTTTTTTCAGCTGTTTAATTGATTTCTCGGTTGTTTGCACTTTTGTGGTTTATGCTCCACGTTAATACGTATTTGATTTTAACGTTTTGTTCGCCGGCTCAGAGATCCATGTCGGTTCTAAAGGCATTTAAAGAATGCAGCTCTTCAGAGCTTCAGGCTGCTGGGCAGTAAGTCTCCTGTAACTCAGTGGGCCTTACTTCTGAGTAGACATGCACAGAATTGTGTTGTTAGTGGGAGTTTTTGTTTTTTTAAAAGAATATTTCTAGTTCCCATGCTTATGAAGATACATTTGAAAATAGGTTTTGCTTTTAAAAAAGTACAATGTGGCGCCCGCCCTGTGGAACGTCCTCCCATCAGATGTCAAAATGATAAACAACTACCTGACATTCAGAAGACATCTTAAGGCAGCCCTGTTCAGGGAAGTTTTTAATGTATGATATTTTAGTGTTTTTTTGGTTTCTATGGAAGCTGCCCAGAGTGGCTGGGGAAACCCAGCCAGATGGGCAGGGTACAAATAATAAATTATTATTATTATTATTATTATTATTATTATTATTATTATTACAATATCTTGCAGGGAGCACATGGTAGACAACCACAAAAGTACACAAGGGAGGAGAAGGAGGTTGCTCCATCTGGCAAGCAGAAACGCTTGCAATGACAGAACAATGTCAGGAGAAGGTGTCAGGTACAGGTCAGCAAAGACTCACATGGGGTCAGTGAAGTTAACTCTTTATTCAAGGAAACAAGGCCAACTCGGGAGGCCAGGCTTGGTGAGCACAGCGACTAGTCCCAGTAGATCTTGCCCATGGGAAACAGTTGTGGGGACTGAAGGTCCCCAGCCTTTTCAAGGTTGTATAAGTCTCCTCCTCCCCATGGTCCTTCCCAAGCAATCTGAGACTTTGTCACCTTGCCTTTCTTTGCTCTTCTCTCTTCATTCGTCTTCTGGTTCTGAGAGACCAGGGAAGCTGGTCACAGCAGGATGGGGAGACACCCTGGCTTCTTCAGCAGCCTACCTGATCACTGTTTCTTGGCCCTGCTCATCTTCAGCCTCCACTTCTGCCTCAGATTCTGAACTGCTCTCTGCCACGGACTCTTCCTGCTCACTAAACCCGGTTGCCTCTTCAGCTTCTAACACCTCCTCCACCCAGTCTTCTCCTGCTGACGACTCATCATCATTCAACCACCAGTCTGCAGCCTGTGAGCCTTCTTCCCTTCTTCCCCAGCTAGTGCCTCCCACCCCTCCTCAGCATCCAGTCAGGCCACAACAGCAAGGATCACAGCACAATGTTGAATTCCTGTGGATGTGTGTGGATGTGATGTTGCCTTATGTACTGAGGCAAGAGTCACATTGATATTGCGCCAACCACATTTGCTTGGGCCCCCAACGGCCACTGGTTTGTGGCCCCTGGAAAGTTCCCCATGAAGGAATGTTGCCCTTCGGCTGAAAAGGGCTTCCCACTCCTGAAGGAAACATACTGCCCAAGCGTAGGTTTTTGAGACTAGAAATTGTTAATCAGGGATGCCCATGAAAGCAACCCACACATCCCTATGATAATCATTTAGGTGAAGAGAGAAGCTTCCCACAGAAGCCAACACACTTATGTTTTATGTCTGTTTTATGGCTGCAAGGATTTTCATTTGTGTAAAATTAGCTTCTTGGCCACCTCAGTAACATCTCATCATCCATCTTTCATCATCCGTGTTCGGATAGCTTTGTGTTGAGAGTGACTTGCTTAGATAAATGGTGCCGGGTCATGAAGAGGAGTAAATCCTAGCACTAAGTGGATTCCTTCGGTTTTCTCTTCCCAGAAATATTTAATCTTGTCACACAATCCCAGATAATATGTAACGGCTTCAGTGATTCAACACCTCAAACTTCTGTTGTTGTTATAGTTTTTATAGAAACGCATAATCAGAAGAGCTATACAGCGCACTATTTGATGGGTTCTGTTATGGTGCCCATCACATATTCTTTATTTTCCCTCAGATTCAAAACCAGTCCCTTCCATACCTACAAGACCACAGGGCACTTTACATTGTGTGTGCAACAACCATTCTGTGAGATAAGGCTGCACTTTGCCAAGAGCCATTTTCACAGGGATACCCAATTTTTGCTTGAGGAAGTTTCTGAATGTTGATCTCTCAGGACCCCCAGCCAAACTCTCCTTTCAATGTAACAATGTTTTTATATTTCTCAATAGCTGTGTCTATCAAACTAGACATTAGATCTCAAATGGGTTTACAGTGTCCTGAATAATGAATGTCATATTGTGAGGTCATGACATGCAATATTTTCCCCACTCCTGGCCAATCTCATGAGTGAGTAAGGTAAAAAAAAAAGGTAAAGGACCCCTGGACAATTAAGTCAAGTCAAAGGTGGCTATGGGGTTGCAGCACTCATCTTGCTTTCAGGCTGAGGGAGCCGGTGTTTGTCCACAGACAGCTTTCCCGGTCATGCGGCCAGCAGGACTAAACCACTTCTGGTGCAATGGGACACCGTGACGAAGCCAGAGTGCACGGAAACACCATTTACTGAGGCAGTACCTATTTATCTACTTGCACTGGTGTGCTTTTGAACTGCTAGGTTGGCAGGAGCTGGGACAGAGCAACGGGAGCTCACTCCATCACGGGGATTCAAACTGCTGACCTTCTGATCAGCAAGCCCAAGAGGCTCAGTGGCTCAGAGCACCACCCGCTCCACATTAGATATGGGCGAACGTTTCTCATGATGTGGTGCAGAAATGCAGCAAATAAAGAATGAACAAATCAACCAGGTGTGTAGCTGGCATTTGGAGGAGGACCCTGGTGTGTATGAACTGGGAGCATCAACCATGCAAAAATGCCGTTCCATAAAACAATACCTTCATGGGATGCAGGACAGGCAGCAAGCACACCTGATGAGGTGCACAATCTGAATAAGATGGCTCCATCTAACAGAAAGGGGTTCACAAATATGGAAGCCACAGTGGTGTAGGGGTTAAAGTATTGGACCAGGTCCTGGGAAACCAGGGTTGAAATTCCCACTCAGCTTTGAAGCTTGATGGGTGACTTTGGGCCAGCACGCTCTCTCTCTCTCTCAGCTTAACCTACCTCACAGGGTTGTTGTGAGTATAAAATGGAGAGGGGTAGAACCATGCATGCCACCTTGAGCTCCTAGGAAAAAAGGTGGGGTATAAAAGTAGGGCTGTATGCATCCAATGTTAGTCTTAGCCAGAATACACTCTCTCAGATTAATCAACCTGACTAAGTTAAATGCAAAGGTAAAGGTACCCATGAACGTTAGGTCCAGTCGCGGACGACACTGGGGTTGCACACTCATTTCACTGTATAGGCTGAGGGAGCTGGCGTTTGTCCGCAGACAGCTTCCAGGTCATGTGGCCAGCATGACTAAGCTGCTTCTGGCGAACCAGAACAGCACACGGAAACGCTGTTTACCTTCCCGCCGGAGCAGTACCTATTTATCTACTTGTGCTTATAGAATCATAGAATCATAGAATCATAGAGTTGGAAGAGACCACAAGGGCCATCGAGTCCAACCCCCTGCCAAGCAGGAAACACCATCAGAGCACTCCTGACATATGGTTGTCAAGCCTCTGCTTAAAGACCTCCAAAGACAGAGACTCCACCACACTCCTTGGCAGCAAATTCCACTGTCGAACAGCTCTTACTGTCAGGAAGTTCTTCCTAATGTTTAGGTAGAATTGGTTGGTTGGACAGGTTGCTTGACGTGCTTTTGATCTGCTAGGTTGGCAGGAGCTGGGACAGAACAGCGGGAGCTCACCCCGTCGTGGGGATTCGAACTGCAACCTTCTGATCCGCAAGCCCTAGGCTCTGTGGTTTAGACCACAGCACCACCCGTGTCCCTACGACTAACTTAGGTCCATTCATTTCAGTAGGTCCCTTTAATTTATTTGGCTACAACTCCCAATATATAAAAAAGAGGTTTGGGTCATCAGTTGTAACTAAGGCATTACATATAAAATCAACATGTGGGATAAGTCTTCTCAAATGGGAATGTAGCTCATAGGTCAAGAGCTCATTAGTAAGACTTGAAGCTCACCACCATTACTGTGTGGTTCTTTCATTTTAGTTTCAGGACTGCAGTTCCTCAAGGACTGCCTCTCTCCATATGAACCTACCCGGACCCTGAGATCATCTTCTGAGGCCCTCCTTCGTGTGGCTTTTTCATGAGAGGTCCAGAGGGTGGCAAAATGAGAATGGGGCTTTTCTGTAGTGGCTCCCCACTTGTGGGAGACCAGGGAGAAGAGTCGGTTGAGGAAGATTGGAAGAAATTTAAAGACTATTTACAGAAACATTGTAAAATTAATGAATGTTAGAATGATGTTGGAAAGAATCTATGTGATTTTAGCAAAAATGTAACAAAGATTTAAGAAAATTAGACTGTTAATTGGTGAAAAGAGGGAAAGGAAACTTATATTAAGATCAAGATAAATTTTCAGGATAAAAATTTTGAAGAGAGGGAAAGGATTTGCTGAAATGGATAATTGACTTAGAATACAAAAAAAGGGAGGTGTGAGGAGGTCAGGGAAACAAGCAAATGAAAGATAAGTTATGGGAAGGTTCAATTTGTTTTTTTTTATTTGTTTTTATTTGTCTCTATTTTTCTGTTTTTTATTGTGATGTGTTGTTTTGCTATTGTTTAATTTGGTGTTTTTTCTTTTGCCTTTTTGTAAACTTAAAACCTTAATAAATACTATTTTTTAAAAAAAAAGAAGAAGAAAGAGAATGGGGCTTTTCTGTAGTGGCTCCCCATTTGTGGAATACTATCCCCCGGGAAGTTCAGCAGGTGCCTACATTATACACCTTTAGGCACCAGGCAGAAACATTCCCCTTTAACCAGGCCTTTGGCTGATTGACACCTAATGCCATTTTAAAATGTGTTGAGGAGTGGGGATTAGTTGGTTTTTCTTGTCCTTATTTTTATTATGCATTTTGTGTGTGTTTTTTTTTATGTGAACCACCCTGAGACCAGCGAGTATAGGGTGTCATACAATTTTAAATCATCATCATCTTGATTAAAAAATGTGGTAGTCCCAGGTAGCCTTACTTTGTGGGTCACAACCACTGCCAAATTTTCCATTCCTGTGTTGTAATAATGACCTCTGTAGCCTGGCGCTCTGTCTTTGGCTGCCTGATGCTGCAGGGAGAAATCACAAGCACTGGTAAGAAACATTTTGTTCCCACTTGCGAGGAAATGTTTGTTTGGACATCACTTTGATTGGAAGCCATACTTGCCCTGAATCCATATAAATATGAGTGGGCATATGGGAAAGAGACACGTTGTTACAAGATCACGGAAGTGAAAGTGTTAACTTCCAATAGGATCAGCTCTATCTTGGCTTCTTCCAAAAACCACTTCAGCTGATTAGACTGACCCAAGAATGTTTTCAAGCCAATGCTGTTTTTAGCAACTTTATCATTCTGGAGGAAAAATAAACTGATTCGACAGGGATGCTATTGCGTGGCATCTTCATATCTTAATGTCGTGATGATATATTGCAACGGTGGTGTGTTTTTTCCTACTCTTCCCCTCAGCAAATCTAAAAGAGAGAAAAAAATGTTGTTAAATATAAGACCATTGGGATAAACAGAAGAAAAAGGTAAACTCTGGATAGGTTACCTAATTTTTGCATAAAGCAATTCAGATCTAACCAGATCAGTTGTGTCAAAGCCGCCACAGTAATGCTTTAAACTTTTGAAAGCTGCCACAGTATTGCTTCAGTAATAACTTTTCTGTAGTTTAAAATTAGTAGAGCAGGAGACTCTTAATCTCAGGGTAATGAGTTCAAGCCCAACTATGAAAAAAAGATTCCTGCATTTCAGGGGGTTGGACTAGATTTGTAGTTTGACTCAGTATATGTTCCTGAATCTTGAAGAACTACATAGAATTTCAACAGCATCTCCAGTCAGAGGATCTGACTCCTTCAGAGGCTAAGGATTCCTTCTTTCTTTCTGCATGTGGCCTTCTCAGAGGAGGGAGACTTGAGTTTGAATCTTTCAACTGGACTCCCAAATATCTTTCACTGTAACACTAAATGTCCCCCGTATTCATCCCTGTGCGGTGACCTTTCGAAAAATATTAGTCGCATAAAAAAGAGCATAATGTCAGATGGAGAGAGGATATTTCAAATGGCAAATCCAAGGAGCCTTTCTGATGGAAACTTACCCTGGTTGACTGTGCAGAGGGGTGCAGGGAACGATGATAATGAGGTAGACAAAGTAGCCAATTTGAATCCATAAAGCAGAAAAGAGAGAGAATAATGTGAGCAGGAAGCAGACAACTGTGTGGAGGAGGAAGCAATGTTTAATTTAAGAAAACTGTTTTCAAGCGCTATGTGGGAAGTGAAAGACAATTGAACAGAAGAGTTGGTTTTTACGATCTGTAATTGAAGAGGCGGAAGCTCACATTCTGCTCATCTCTGCCTGACTGTGTAGGGAAAGAAACTTAGCAAAACTATTTACAGCTATGAATGACTGGACAGCAGCCAGTAAGCACCATCTCTGTGCAGGATTGCCAACCTTTCTTTTTACTGGCCAGCGGTCCCTGCACCTGTGCCTTTAACAGTCACTTGAGCTACAAACATTAAGGTAAAGGTAAAGATAAAGGACCCCTGGATGGTTAAGTCCAGTCAAAGGCGGCTATGGGTTTGCGACACTCATCTCACTTTCAGGCCGAGGGAGCCGGTGTTTGTCCACAGACAGCTTTTCCAGGTCATGTGGCCTACATGACTAAATTGCTTCTGGCACAACGGGACACTGTGATGGAAACCAGAGTGCACGGAAACGTTGTTTACCTTCCCGTCACAGTGGTACCTATTTATCTATTTGCACTGGTGTGCTTTTGAACTGCTAGGTTGGCAGAAGCTGGGACAGAGCAACGGGAGCTCACTCCATTGCGGGTATTTGAACCACCTTCTGATCGGCAAGCCCAAGAGGCTCAGTGGTTTAGACCACAGTGCCACCCATGTCCCATTATCAACTGATCATGCTGTGCTGTGAAAATGTCAACCTACTGATTTATACAGATAAAGGAATAAGAGAAGGATGGGCTACGTTTTCCTTACAGGTTGGTTGGCAAACGCATCACAATGGTTGGGTATTAGCTCGGACTTTTCCTGTTGCAGCTACAATAAAATTGAATCTGAGACTGGAGACAACAAGAGCTTGACAGAGCCATCATCTTTTGTGCTACACCTGCTCACCCCACACTCATACACCAAGGGCACAGGTGGCTCTGTTCTAGACTGCAACCTTCATCCCAGACTGTGGGTGCCCGGTGGCACATTCACACGACATGACATCATGACATCACGTTGCCATGTGTTATGGTAAGGCAGCGGGCAGAGGCAAAGGTAGCATGCGGAGGCCAGGCACCCACAATGAAAACATTGTGGGTGCCCAGGCACCCAAGGCCCCCTGAAGTTGGCCTCAACTCTTAATAAGCAAGGTCTACCCAGTTCCATGTACCAATCAGCCCTTTCCCCTCTGTTGACGTTCATCTGATACAAAGCTACCTTACAGCAGGATAGGCTCTCAATGGGCTCAGGCAATGAGGTGGGGGCAGCTTTCCCACAGCATGGCCAGATTCAAAATTGGGCAGGGCTCCTGTACCGTGGGAGACACGGGTGGTGCTGTGGGTTAAACCACAGAGTCTACGGCTTGCTGATCAGAAGGTCGGCGGTTTGAATCCCCACGACAGGGTGAGCTCCCGTTGCTCGGTCCCTGGTCCTGCCAACCTAGCAGTTCGAAAGCACGTCAAAGTGCAAGTAGATAAATAGGTACCGCTCTGGCGGGAAGGTAAACGGCATTTCCGTGCGCTGCTCTGGTTCGCCAGAAGTGGTTTAGTCATGCTGGCCACATGACCCAGAAGCTGTACACCGGCTCCCTCAGCCAATAAAGCGAGATGAGCGCTGCAACTCCAGAGTCGGCCACGACTGGACCTAATGGTCAGTGGTCCCTTTACCTTTTTACCTGTACCTTCAATAGTTGGACAGAAGAGGGGATTTCATCAGGACACAACTATTAAAGATACAAGAGTGTCGTCTCCTCTTCTGCCACTTACCTGAGCACTTAGATATTGTTGTTGTTATTGATTAAATTTAGATACCACCTTTCAACCGAAGATCACTGGGCGGGGGATATACTTTTAGATAAACTTGTGTGGAAATGGGTTGGAAAGAAGAAGCTGGAAAATCTCATGACTTCTCAGCTATATAGCCCTAGACAACTTTTCCAATTCTGTCAACTTTTTTGCAATGCAAAAATTACACCCAGTACTCAAGCCGGAGGCAATGTTGGCAGCTTTGATTTAAACAAGGTCATGGATCCCCTGTGAGCAAACTTAGGATAGAGCTAGACAGTGTGGCATCTTGGATAGAGTGTTGAACTTCAGTTGGTTAAACTTGGATTTGATTCCCAACTCACTCATAAATCTTAGGGGATGATCTTGGGCCAGTATCATCTCTCAGCTGGCCTATCTCACCAGTATTGTGAAGATTAAATGGGGTACACTGCCCAGAACTTGTAGGAAGAATGGTTTAATAAAAATGTAAAATAAAAAAAAAGACATGAAACATAGCCGCACCACAATATTCCCCCCCCTTTCTCCATGTGATGTGACATTAAAATGCTATAATCTTCCTTCTCCTGCTAGTCAGTTATGCAAAGCAACAACATGGCCAGTGCAGTGACATCATCTCATATGTGTTATAAAGGTAAAGGGACCCCTGACCATTAGGTCCAGTCATGGCCGACTCTGGGGTTGCGGCGCTCATCTCGCTTTTTTGGCCGAGGGAGCCGGTGTACAGCTTCCGAGTCATGTGGCCAGCACGACTAAGCCACTTCTGGCAAACCAGAGCTGCGCACAGAAACGCCCTTTACCTTCCTGCTGGAGCGGTACCTATTTATCTGCTTGCACTTTGACGTGCTTTCAAACTGCTAGGTTGGCAGGAGCAGGGACTGAGCAACGGGAATTCACCCCATCGCGGGGATTCGAACCGCCGACCTTCTGATCAGCAAGTCCTAGGCTCTGTGGTTTAACCCACAGCGCCACCCATGTCTCTTATATGTGTTATAGGTAGACCCTATAAGGAATGGATGGAGCAAGAAAGATGGAGCCGTGGTTGCTGTTTTTCTCGGGTTGCAAGAGATTTTGCTATGCATGCAGTAGGTGCCAGGTTCAATTCTTGGTGTCTCTGGGTTGGGTTAAGAAAAGGTCCTGTCCAAAACCTTTCTGCTGCCACTCTGTGTAGGCAATATTGCGCTAGATGGATTGAGTAAAAGCCAGCTTCCTGTGTTCCTGTAATGTCCATTTCTGCCTTGTGATTTCAGAACCTCCAAAGAACAAAAGGTTGCTGCTGACTAGACTGTGGAGAAACTCCCTCCTCCCACTCCACAATTCCTAAAGATAATCTCTCACCTAGTCATGAAGGCCACAAACCTGCCCTTTTGTATTATATTGCTCACTGTATAATTCCCCTGGGGAAAGGTTCTTGAAAGAGATTCTTTCCGACAGTTTCCTTTTTGAATAGTAAGGAGAAAATCTTTTGCCAACTGGTTGATAGGGATAAATATGCTACATATAAGTTTCCTAGGCTTTCTCTAGCAGCCCAATAGCTCAGACAAAAAAACTAACAAACAAAATAGGGTCCAGTGGTCCGCGAATCATCTATGTTTGGAGGTCACCAGCTTTTTT
The DNA here is from genome assembly GCF_964188315.1 of Podarcis muralis. Lineage (NCBI taxonomy): Eukaryota > Metazoa > Chordata > Lepidosauria > Squamata > Lacertidae > Podarcis > Podarcis muralis. Next base: position 25,056,438 of record NC_135659.1, on the reverse strand, counting down.
AGGCCCGTAAACATGTTTGGATTTTTGAGTAACAACCCTTCCGGTCATTTGTTGTTGTTTAGTCGTTTAGTCGTGTCCGACTCTTTGTGACCCCATGGACCAGAGCACGCCAGGCACTTCTGTCTTCCACTGCCTCCCGCAGTTTAGTCAGACCTTCCGGTCATTACTTCCCCCCAAAGTACAGTGGTACCTCGGGTTAAGAACTTAATTTGTTCTGGAGGTCTGTTCTTAACCTGAAACTGTTCTTAACCTGAGGTACCACTTTAGCTAATGGGGCCTCCCGCTGCCGCCACGCGATTTCTGTTCTCATCCTGAAGTAAAGTTCTTAACCCGTGCTACTATTTCTGGGTTGGCGGAGTCTGTAACCTGAAGCGTCTGTAACCTGAAGCATCTGTAACCTGAGGTAGCACTGTAATGTGATCAGCTCAATGTGTTTTTCAAAGATGCAGAAGGGATCCATCTCATGACCAACAGGCAGAGTGTGTGTGTGTGTGTGTGTGTATTCAGAGGCTTTGTGGACACTCAGGAAAGACAGCCCCAATGTTGGCAACCCCAATCTATGTTAAAATGTATCTCTCAGCTTGCTTGTTCACAGTTTTGTAATCACCCTTGGTTTTTCACAGATATATGTGACTAAAGTACTATCCTTTCGTTAGCTATGTGGGAAGAACGAGGCAGAGCTGGTTGGAGTGCGTATCTGGTAAATGCTACAGAACATATGAGTGCTTTATTCCTATCTGAGATCAAGGAAGTAGATTGCCTGTTTTTTGCTTGTCCCCTCCCCCCCTTTAACAGTAGCTTGTTGATGGAGTCTGGCAGGGGGTCTGGAGGCAATTAACTATCTTGCTTTTGCTTGCTGTTGAAGTGGCAATTTATAAGAGAAGAAAATTTAAAGCCAATGGAACAAAGTCCCCAAATGAGGATTTCTTATTTTTCATTGGGAATGATGGAAAGCCTCATTCAGAGCTTGGTGAATTTTAACATGTTTATTTCAGGGTTAAGATTGGGGATGGAGGAATTGACCTGTTTCCTTATCTGTGCCATCTAAACCTTCTGCATTCATCTGAGAACTTCAAAAAACAAAACCTCCCAAAACACATATTTAAAATATGTGCATTTCCTTGTGGGAGGTGGGATTAAACCTGAATTTCTCCCCCCAAAACATGCATACTTTGATAGGTTTAAACCTCTGAGCACTGCGCCTCAAGATTTGGAGAAGAGTGGAAACTTTTGGTAAGCTCTGAAAATCAGCTTCAATCTGAAAGGTGAAGATCAGGTTGTTCCATTCAGGAATTTGCATCCCGCATCCCTTGTTGAAATTAAAAGCAAGGTGATCAGATGAAAAAGAGGATAGGGCACTTGCTCCTTTCGAAACTGGATAGGGCAGGACAATTCCACAAGTATAATGTGTTATATCTGTGGAACGCCCTCCCATCAGATGTTAAGGAAATGAACAACTATCTGAGTGGAAAAATAGGAACCTGAGAGAACTGAAATTAGCAGTTCCTTCCATCCCTAGTGCTGTTCACCCCAAATTTAGAATGGGGAAACCTTTGACCTCCAGTTGGTGAACTACACATCCCATCATCCTTGATCATAGGCCATGGTAGCTGGGGCTGAAGGCAGCTGGTGGCCAACAACATGTGGAGGACCCTGATTTCTTCATCCCTGCCAAAACTGAAGCACCCAGCTTTCGAGCACAATTCAAAGTGTTGGTGCTGACCTTTAAAGCCCTAAATGGCCTTGGCCCAGTATACCTAAAGGAGTGTCTCCACCTCCATCATTCTGCCCAGACACTGAGGTCCAGCTCCGAGGGCCTTCTGGTGGTTCCCTCACTGCGAGAGGCCAAGTTACAGGGAACCGGGCAGAGGGCCTTCTCGGTAGTGGTGCCCGTCCTGTGGAATGCCCTCCCACCAGATGTCAAAGAAATAAACAACTATCTCATGTTTAGAAGACATCTGAAGGCAGCCCTGTTTAGGGAAGTTTTTAATGTTTGATGTTTTATTCTGTTTTTTATCTGTTGGGAGCCACCCAAAGTGGCTGGGGAAACCCAGCCAGATGGGTAGGGTATAAATAATAAATTATTATTATTATTATTATTATTATTATTATTATTATTATTATTATTATTAAAATCAGAGTATTTTTAGCTGCTTTAATGCTGTTTGCTAATCACTTGGACACACATGGAAAAGGGAATGTATACATTAATAATAATACTAATAAACACTTTCTTTGCATATTTCTCTTTTCCAGAATGGCTCATTTTGCAACATTGAATGACTTAGTTTGCATCCTGGTCTCGTTCTGCAATTCATTAACCACCTTTTGAACAAGAAAAGCCTGCCCTATATAAGGAAGCTCACGTATATAGACTGTCTCAGTACAATTCTTTCCCCTCCTGGCTCCTGGTGCTTTTATCTTCTTCTTCTTTTGCTCATTGACTAGGATGTGGAATTGACTTTTTTTTTTTTGCTTCTCATGTCTAAGCTGCTGCCAGAGTGTGATAACTTCATTACATCTTACAGCACTTTTTCACACATGCTTCACTGCAGGCTCAAGAATTTCCCACATTAAAATTGCACTGAAGCATTACCCAGAGTGCTGGAAACAGCCACACTGCTTGCTGGTGGAAAGTATGAAAAATATTATTCCCCTCATGACCTTCACTATCCTTCCAAAAGAAGGAGGGATCACTACCCAACAGAGTCCTGTAAAAGAACAGAAGTAATTCTGTTCCTGCCTCATCCTGAATAAAAACTAGCTCCCTGAAAGCAGACCCTCCAAGCAGGCTGGATAAAAATCAATGATTAAAAAAAATAAAATAAAATAAATATCGGATTTTTTATTTATTTAAATCTGATTTTTAAAAAAATTAAATTGGATTTTTAAAATAAAATGCTTTTGGAGGGAAAATCTTTCTAAAGATAGTTTTCTATTTAAGTTACATTATAGTCCGAAGGCTATTCATCAGGAAATAAGGATTTGCTTTAAGTTTTTCATGTGCGCTAAAACTCAGTCTAAGGTGTGTTTTTTTTTAAAAAAAATCGTTTAACCACATCAGTTAACAAACATGGACACATGTGCTATAATGTTATTGTTTTAGTTAAATAAATTGTTTAACTTGTTATTAAGGAAATGATTATTTTTCTCCTTCCAATAAAGTATAGCAGAAAAGTTGTGGAAATATAAACAGTTAACTTATTAAACCTCACAATAATTTTATCTGTCAATGTATTTCTAATAGTATAACCAAATCAGTAATTTTTGATCTAGTTGTAAAAACGCCTCTGAAAATTTATTATTCCAAAAATGAAACCTTCATCTGGTTGTAAATATTAAGATTATACCAGCAAGAATGAGTCTTTCTGTAAAAAAATGATTTAAATCAAGCTTTACTAACTGGTGATTTAAATCAAGTCTTACCGACTAGTGATTTAGATTGTGATTTAAATCGATTTGATTTTAATCAAATCCACCCTGCCGCCAAGTGTCTCCATTTTCCAGGGACAGTCCTGGATTTACAGAAGCCTGTCCTGTTTCTGATTTGACCCCGGTATATCCCACTTTTCCATAGGAAGTCCCTATTTTCATTGGAGAAATGTTGGAGGGTATGGAGTTATGTGACTCCTGAGCCAAGGAAATACGCAACTATACAACCTTTAGAAGACATCTGAAGGCAGCCCTGTATAGGGATGTTTTTAAATGTTTAATGGGTGGCATATAAATAATAAAATTATTATTTTTATTATTATGGAATAGGGCGTCCTTATTTCTATCGGAGAAACGTTGGAGGGTATGTGAAAGTTAGAACTAACTTTTCAAAGGAAGCAAGCAGTTTGCTCTAAGTGATGTCGGAGTGGAGTGTTTCACTGAGTCTATGAGCATTATATTTCAATTTGTGACTCCTACCCTGCCCACAACACTCTAACCACTACATAACACTGCCTCTCAGATTTCAAATCTGAGACTTTTACAACACATTCACTGAACTCCTACTGAAGGAATATTATCCATGCCATAATTCCTCTCCGTATTTCACAAGTGGTTACTTTGAAGTAATATCAAATTGCGTGTGGCACAATTCTCTCCCCCCCCTTTCCCCATCTTTTAAAAGAGTCATGTAATGCAGTGAGCTTCCCCTTCATAGTACTCTCAGGCGCAAGATGCATAATTCATTGAAAAAGGACAGAGGAAGTGGCCCTCTGGTGCTGTAAAGTCTGTTTGATTACATGCCTTCCAACTGCTCAAAGATGTACAAGCCCTTCTCCCCTTATTGTTAAATCTAAGATGTTCCAAATGCTTTCCCTTATGGCTTGATCCACAGCATTGGTTAAAGGAAAGGAGCCATGACCTATATTCATTCCAAAGGAAATTCCAGTCACTAAGGAAACAGCCAGCAAATGTTGGGAAGGTGTAGAAGGAAACAGGACAATGCAGATGGACTGGACTGTACCTGAATTCCCGAATTAAGGTGGTCACTGATGCCCTAAAAAGAGGATAAAATAGGACAAAAAATGATAGTGGATTTGCATAATATTTGCATGCAGCAATTGATATTCATAGACACACATTTAGAAATACAGTGGACGCTCGGGTTGCGAACGTGATCCGTGAGGGATGCACGTTCGCAACCCACAGCGTTCGCAACCTGCAGCTGCATGTCTGCATATGTGCGGGTTGCGATTCGGCACTTCTGTGCATGCGCAAAGTGTGATTTAACGCTTCTGCGCATGTGCAACAGCTGAAACCCAGAAGTAACCTGTTCTGGTACGTCTGGGTTTCGGTGGGCCGTGACCCAAAAAAACGCAGCTTGAAGCATCTGTAACCCGAGGTATGACTGTAATTACTATAAACAGTAAAAAACAATACATCACACCCTACTTGGGAAACCGCCAACAGGCGACTTGTGTCACATCCACACCATAGTTTTAAAGACCTTGTATATGATTTTAGCAGTCATGGCACCTCCCAAGCAATCTTGGGAAGTAAGTGTGCTAAGAACTGTAGCCCCGTGAGGAGTCTCACAACAACACTCAATATCCTTAACAAACTACAGTTCCCAAAATCCTTTGGCAGAAGCCATGACCATTAAAGTGGTATAAGATTGCTTAAAATGTATGGTGTGGATGTGCTTAACTGCTGTTGGCCAACTTCAAGGCCCCTTGTGCACTGATGGCTTTTTACTGAATGATTATTTGCTGTCCGCATGCAGTGCTACCTCGGGTTACATACACTTCAGGTTACATACGCTTCAGGTTACAGACTCTGCTAACCCAGAAATATTACCTCGGATTAAGTACTTTGCTTCAGGATGAGAACAGAAATTGTGCTCCGGTGGCGCAGCAGCAGCAGGAGGCCCCATTAGCTAAAGTGGTGCTTCAGGTTAAGAACAGTTTCAGGATAAGAACGGACCTCCAGAACGAATTAATTACTTAACCTGAGGTACCACTGTATTTGCAAACCTGCTGTCTAAAGCAGCACCCATATGATCTGTCTCTTTCGATTCTGTGTAAGAAACCAATCTTTCCCTGGTGTGACAAGTTCTTAGGTAAGGTAAAGGTAAAGGACTCCTGAACAGTTAAGTCCAGTCAAAGACGACTATGATGTTGCGACGCTCATCTCACTTTCAGGCCGAGGGAGCCAGCATTTGTCCACAGACAGCTTTCTGGGTCATGTGGTCAGCATGGCTAAACCACTTCTGGCGCAATGGGACACCGTGACGGAAGCCAGAGTACATGGAAACACTGTTTACCTTCCCGCCACAGCGGTACCTATTTATCTATATAATAATAATAATAATAATAATAATAATAATAATAATAATAATAATTTATTATTTATACCCCGCCCATCTGGCTGAGTTTCCCCAGCCACTCTGGGCGGCTCCCAATCAAGTGTTAAAAACAGTACAGCGTTACATATTAAAAACTACCCTGAACAGGGCTGCCTTAAGATGTCTTCTGAATGTCCGATAATTGTTTATCTCTTTGACATCTGATGGGAGGGCGTTCCACAGGGTGGGCGCCACTACCGAGAAGGCCTTCTGTCTGGTTCCCTGTAGCCTCACTTCTCGCAATGAGGGAACCGCCAGAAGGCCCTCGGCGCTGGATCTCTGTGTCCGGGCAGAACGATCTACTTGAACTGGTATACTTTTGAACTGCTAGGCTGGCAGGAGCTGGGACAGAGCAACGGAAGCTCACCCCATCACGCGGATTCAAACCGCCGACCTTCCGATCGGCAAGCCCAAGAGGCTCAGTGGTTTAGACCACAGCTCCACCCGCGTCCCATATTAGGTATAAGGCTCCACACAAAAGTTTCCATTCTTTTTAGTAGTGTACGTTGTTCAGCCTACACTCGAGTAGGACCCTGGCAGAAACACATGCCCGACTGGCATGTTCTCTCCCTCCTGGTCGATCGGTCAGGAGCTTCAAAAGCTTTCTTCAGCCAGAACATCACAGCGACTGATGCCAACTGACACCGGCACACTTAGGGATCCGCAGAGTTTGCGTAGTTGAGTAACAGACCTCAGCAACTCAGCATTTTGGCTAATCTACTTTATTTACATATAAACACACACGGAGCACTGCAACATGGCTCCCTCTCTCTCTAGCATCAGAGAGCAAAGAAAAAAAACACAGGACAATAGTCCCACTTAATGGAACACAGTAACACAAACACCCTGTTTCCGTCACTTCCCACTCTGTGGAGTCAAAACACATACCGTCATGTGAAAGAGAACAATCCCATGACTGCAATCATGGAGTGGGAATTCTAACACATAGTGGGAACACATGTTGTTTCAGACATATACCTGCTGCCCCTTCTTAGAGTTCTTTCTCTTTAGACTGGACAGCTCTTCAGACAGAGGACAACTTCAGAGAGAGGTCTGTCCTCCACAAAGCAGGACACACAGCCATCCTGAGCTGAGTGGCTAAGTGCTGGTTACTGCTCACCTGTGTGTGCCCAGATTCATTCTCTGTGCTGTTTCCAGACCCCTTTTAGTTTTTCTAAATTTACAATATGTTCACACTACATTCCACAAAAACTTCTTGAGATGGTTTTAAGCAGCAATTTGGAAACACCACCACATACACAAAAAATTTTTAAGCAGCCCAGCCCCCCAATAATAAATAAATATTGTTGTTGTTGTTTAGTCGTTTAGTCGTGTCCGACTCTTCATGACCCCATGGACCAGAGCACGCCAGGCATTTCTGTCTTCCACTGCCCCCCTCAGTTTGGTCAAACTCATGCTGGTAGCTTCGAGAACACTGTCCAACCATCTCACCCTCTGTTGTCCCCTTCTCCTTGTGCCCTCCATCTTTCCCAACATCAGGGTCTTTTCCAGGGAGTCTTCTCTTCTTAGGTGGCCTCAGCTTCACGATCTGTCCTTCCAGTGAGCACTCAGGGCTGATTTCCTTCAGAATGGAGAGGTTTGATCTTCTTGCAGTTCATGGGACTCTCAAGAGTCTCCTCCAACACCATAATTCAAAAGCATCAATTCTTCGGCGATCAGCCTTCTTTATGGTCCAGCTCTCACTTCCATACATCACTATTGGGAAAACCATAGCTTTTACTATACAGACCTTTGTTGGCAAGGTGATGTCTCTACTTTTTAAGATGCTGTCTAGGTTTGTCATTGCTTTTCTCCCTGTTGGGAGAAATAAATATTAGAAACAGCATAAAATGAATATTCATCTTCCAAAAGTTTGGTAGAGTAATTTTATTTTATTTTTTACTTGCTTACATAGGGAAACATGATAAGAAGATGAATGGGCTGCCTCTCACCAGCAGTCCTTTTTTTTTTTTTGTGCCATTGCCATTTCCCCTCCGAAAATGACATAGTGGGGGGAAAGCAGACAGTGGCTGCTGGCAGGAGAGTTTGGCAATTCAAAAGTTTGGGTCAGCCTTACTTAAAACCAGCTCCTTGAACTGGGGCTTGCAACCAGTGAAGTTGTTTTAAACCTCCTGGTACAATTTATTTGTGGTGTACTATTCTAATTGATCACCAGGGAGCTACACAGTGGACCAGCTGGAGTTGCCTAGCTGTCTTACAAGATCTGAAGTTATGCAGGCCATTATTATATAAGGCGTCTTCCAGCATTAATTTAAAGAGGGGAGCCAGGTGTGTAGTGTAACGTCTCTTTCAATATGCAGCATTATCTCGTGTTAAGTAGTCGGTCACCTTGTATTGACCTTGCATATCTGACCAAGTAATGAGTCAGTAAGAAGGTCGCCTTTTAAATTTCTGCGAGTGTATGTCTTTGCTTCAGCGAAAGTTAGAAAACAGCCACTTTTTCATAGTTGCTGCTGGAGATTTGAGTCAGCAGGCTGGGCACAATTCTCTCTTTTTATTCTGAGTATTAAAAGGTGAAATGTCTTTAACCCTAGCTGCATTTCCTAAATGTGTCAAATCCATCTTCTGGCCACAACACATACACCCCATTGACTTTTTTCTGAGAGTTTCATGGGTACATTTTAATGGCATAACTGGACTCCCAAACTGCCCATTCCATATTTGTAAAACCTTTCTGGGCTTTTTCAGAAGCAAGTAACACAGTCTTAGCTGACAGCAGAGTCCATCTTTTGCCATCGAATGAAGTAGAGATTTAGAAGACTAGGAAACAGAACTGGGCTACAATTGTGTACACATTTAATTGGAAGTAAACACCATTAAGAGGGTAAAAATGGCCTGCTGGATAAGCCTAAATGCCCATCTGGTCCAGCAGTCTATTCTAGTTTAATAAAACTAACACGGGGAGGCACCTCTGCTCTGGAGAACCAAGCTGTCTCCCCCCCCTCAAAAACAACAACAACAACAACAAAACCACCTTACCTCTCTAGGAAGCTGTCTCTGTAACTTAACCCTTAGAAGGCCAAGCAGCATGAATAGATAACCATCTGGGAATTTAAGCTTGCACAAACCTTTGCTGTTTTGAAATGTTGTTATCTCTCTCTCTCTATCTTTGTACTTCTTTTTGTAACTCTGTAAAGTACTTATTTGGAAACTTTTTTATTGTATGGTATATAAGTTGTCTAAAGAAGTGTTTTCTTAATTATAGTTTATTTTTAAAATGATATAAACTGCTCGGAGACTTATTTTCATGGCACAGTGCATACATTATCTTTTTATTTAAAAAATATGTTAGAGTGTCTGTTTCTATGCTTCGTTTTATGTTTTGACTACTGCGTTCTGTAAAATATGTTTTTAGTGCTGTACACGACTCAGATCTTTTGATAAAGGGCAGTATAGAAATCAAATCAAATCAAATAAATAAATAAAACCACAACATTGGTAGGTATGCAGCTACACAAGCAATTAACACTGAGCTCCTTGGAGTGAATAGGCAGAGTATAAATTCAATAAACAACAACAACATAGACAATTTAATGTGGGCAGAACTCTTTCCCACAACACCAGGTATGAGAATATTCATTCACCTGGGTTTCTTATGTAATAAATGAAGATTTATGATCCGGTGGTGAAGAGCTCTGCGAGAAAGCTTTGCTTTTGATGTCTTGATGAGAAGCCACTGGGCAATTTTCACATGACATCAGTGTAACAGTCACAAGTCTGATGAGGGAAAGTGCCTTTTGTCTGCTGCTCATGATGCTAATTAAAATCTGATATCCTATTTTGAACTGACCTCGCAGACACAAATCTCAAACAATAGGAGAGAAGATGAATGATTTGATATCCCTGGCGGAGAAATGTACAGCTTCTGATGTAGACTAACCCTGCGAGGAGCTTCCTTCTTCTTCTTACAACTGGTCCTTTGTGAAAGCTGAACTAATTATAAAGGAAAGCTAGAGCTTTGAGATTGGAGGCAGGGATCCTTATAGCTTTTGGCTAGTCTCAGCGTTTCCATGCAATTCCGATAACCAATTAATCATACTGACAGGTAGGCTTCCAATGATTTAAGTAGCTGCAAAAATCTCACCCCCATCTGATAGCAAATATCTCAGGTTGGGCCAACACAGGCAGGAGAAGGAAGCAGAAGAATGGGCTGCACCATTTCTGACCACAAGCGTGGGGAGAGATACCGTGTTTTTGTTTTTGTTTTTTAAAGTACCCTCATATTTAAAAAGTCCTTGCATGCAACTAGAAATCTAGCATACAAGGGAGATGTTCTCTATCCCACTCCCCTTTTTGGCTGGGAACATTTCCTATTTGCAAGGAGTTGTGATCATAGTCAAGTATTTGAAAATGTGGCCTCCTCTCAAAGTGGTACAGTCCATTTTGTCATCTCATTCTACCCCAAGCACATCCCAGGCATTACTCTTGCTCTTCATTTTAAGATTTGGAAAGCCTGATCATGAGCACATTTATTTTGGGCAGTCTGTTGCGTAGGACTGGGTGGTGGTGGAGGTCATGATGCTCCTTAAAGAAAAGAAACTACAGGTTCTGTTAAGTTGTGGGTGAACATATCAGATGACACAGCGATTCTTCCAAAGCAGCTCTTTATTTGTAAGCTGGAACAGAACTGAACTGAGGAGCTCAGTCAGCCTGCTTATATAGAGCTCCACTAGAATGCAACAGTAATCATTTTCTGTAACTAGCCAATCACTGAACGTCCCTTTCGATCCTTCATTTGCATACAAACTATCCAATCACTGAACGTCCCTTTCGATCCTTCATTTGCATAACTATCTACAGTATCCCCCTGCTGGCCCAGGGTGAGAACTTCAGTACATAATAGGTTCACTATCCCTGACCTAGAACTTACCGTATGTTGGTTTGTACATCACCTTTGAGGCCTCATTGAATAGGAAACAAAAGATAACTGAGAAATAACGTCAATCTCAGGGCCAGGAATCTGTCAGAGGATAGGGGATGAGTGACAGGCAGGCTAGAACTCAGAATTACTCATTGTAGTAATTATGTGTTGAGATCTAGCCTGGTAAGTAACAATCATGCTATCACACTGTTGACACTGGGTGAACGTTAATAATATTTATTTTAAACAAATTCATGGAGGTTTGGTAAAATGATTAGGTTTCTTCTTTTTTAATTCTTGAGATATGATGATTACAGTACATATTAATGGAAAACGTTGCTTGCAGGTAATTATCGCATTCAGGCAGGCGAGGAAATGAATATGTGTAATTATCTTATCGGCTCCTGTTCAAGATGTACTTCAGAAAATGGTCCTTCTGGGTCAGAGAAGGCCCCATGCCCTGTGGTTAAAAAAGTAATTTGTGAATGTCTTGTAAAAACTTAGAGCTTGTGTGCACATTATGTTTTAGTGCCTTCACATTTAGGTTAGAACAGTGGTTCTTAAAACTTTTATTGCATTGAGGACCATCCTTCTGGTTTGCTTGTGGAGTACCATGTTTTCTTTTTTTATGGCCAGAAAACAGGAAAACACATTTACGGCTATCCAGTTTTTGCGTGTGTGTGTGTTTTTTTTTAAATCAACAATTGTGTTGTTTGTGTCACAGGAGGGTCTTCAAAATTTCTGGTACAACTACCTAAGCTGCTCAGAAGACAAGGCATTTTCATTTTATCTTGACAACCAGCATGCCCATGGAGACTTATTATTCCTCTGCTGGGAATACGTTGGTTGAGCTACAATGCCCATGCTGGGTTAAGACATTTTTCTGACTGTATCTTTGTTTAAATTGTGGTTTTTATTGTAATTGAATGGGATTTTAAACCAGGCATAGGCAAACTCGGCCCTCCAGATGTTTGGGGACTACAACTCCCATCATCCCTGACCACTGGTCCTGTTAGCTAGGGATGATGGGAGTTGTAGTCCCAAAACATCTGGAGGGCCTAGTTTGCGTATGCCTGTTTTAAACCATCCAGAGAGCTGTGTTCTAGGCAGGGGTGCCAACTTGAATAAAATATTGAGGGGGCCCAGGGAAGCCCCGCCCTGCATAATCAATCACAAAATGTGGCACATGCACACCAATTGAATGGCAATGCTCATAAACTTGGGGGGAGGGCTCAGCCCTCTCAAATATTTTATTGGGGGGGACGGGACCTCAGCCCCTAGGAGTTGGCTCCTATGGAATGTACTAGCTGGGGCTGGTGCGTTTTGTGTTACAAAAATTTATGGTGGGTGCTAGATTGCCCAAAGCCAATGTAACTAGTTAGGACTGGGGGCACAATGCTAGTCTAGATGGACCTTTCATCCACTATCAAAAAGGATATTGTAGAGTTCAGGGAAAAGGTTCAGGAAAGGACAACCAACATGATCAAGAGGGTGGAACAACTCAGCTATGAAGAAAGGTGGCAGCATTTGGGACTCCTAGGGGCTGAGGTCCCTTCACCCCCCCCAATAAAATATTTGAGGGGGCACCTTCAAATGGTGCCATTCAAATGGGGGGGTGTACTGCATATTGTGATTGATTATGTGGGGAAGGGTTTACCTGGTCCCCCCAATATTCAAGTTAGCACCCTTGGCACAGTCAATGGGCTGATGGGAGTCTACCAACATCTGGATTATACCAGGTCACTGGAACCTGGGTTACACGCCTACAAGCAGACCAGGAAAGCAAATAGGCATCCCTCCTTCTGCCTCCAGCATACAGTAGACTCAGAGTTTTTGCTGTCAGTAGAGTCTATTCCGCTAGTCTAACACAAGAACAGGTCCTAACATGGCTACTCTTCTGTAATATTCCAGAAGGAATTTAATAATGCGTGTGATATAGTTTCACAGTTAGAAAAGTTCAGTCCTCTGTCAAGAAAAGAAGCCGTGTACAGGATTCAGAAAGGAAAGGATGAAACAGAAAGCAGAGCACATTGTCCTCCTCAGTTCGTGTAAGGTGAAAGATGAAAATATATTAATACAGACAGGGAGTGTATCGCAGACAAGGACAGAGTGGGCTTTCAAGCAACAAGTAGAGCGAGGCATGGATATGAGAGCACTGCCAGAAAAGCATTGTGGCTGCAAGGCTTAATTAGGGGATATACCTGATCATCTACGTGCTGCTTTAGTTTTCTTCTGTCCTGCAAGAGAATGGCAGAATGGGGGAGGGAGGGAGGGGGGAGGGAGAAGGCATAGAGCACCCTCCCACACCTGAGTTGATTAGAGGAGCAGGCTAACTACACCGAAGGAAGCAATTCACTGCAAAGGAAGGACTCCCTGCTGCTAGAGACTTACTTCTCTCAGAGAATCTCACTCCACTTCCTCAAGCTTATGTGAAATAACAAAGCTGGTATAATAGAGAGGGCATCAAATGTGACTTGGCCATGATGCCTTAGACAACCCAAGGCTGATTCTACTTTATAAGGCTCAGGATAAAATAGAATATCCTCATTTAGGCACCCCAAGCTCTTTGGAAGAAGGAATGCAATACAACATAAATGAGAACGAACAGCTGGGCGCATGAGTCTCATCCCATTTATAGAGATAGCCAAAAAGCAAGCCTCTTGCAAGAACTGGGATTTCATGCACACTCCCTCCAGATTTTAAAATAATGGTTTTTGTTTATTTAATCACTTTATTTATTTTAAAGCATTTATATGCTCAGTGCCATTTTTCTAGAGAAAGACGTGCCGGAACTCACCATGAACACCTCCCTTGTTCTCTTATAATGGCAATGACTCCCACCTGAGAGGTGCCGGAACTGAGTTCTGGTGAGTTCTTGCTGGGGAAAAAAATCTGTATACAGTAATACCTCCGCGAATGTCCGCTTTGTCTAGCGTCCATTCCGGCGAATGTCCGCAGCAAACCTGGAAGTACCAGAACGGGTTACTTCCGGGTTTGCTGCTCGCGCATGTGCAGAAGCACAAACCGCTCCGTGCGCATGCGCAGATGTGGCGCTTTGCCCTGCATCCTTTTCGGCTAGTGGCCGGGGCTCTGGAACAGATCCCGTCCGCAAAACAAGGTACAACTGTATACCGCTTACTATTTCATAAATCTCAAAGTGACATGCAGCCTAAAAAGAAACTTGTTAAAGCTCAGAACATACCTACGCTTTTCTCTCTCGCACAATCTCCCCTTCCTTCTCCCTCCCACAAATCTCTCTCACACTACAAATGCGAAAACATTTGTGAAAATCACTCATCTCCTCTTTCCCCACCTACCGTTAAGAAGCAGAAATACGGAGACCCAAGGGATTCCAGGCAGATTTCATACTCGGCACTGGAATTGCGGCAGTCTCATCAACAACAGTGAGGAAGAAGAGAGAGCACACATAGTATGTGAGTATTACATCTTTAGAGTAAAGGTGTGGGGTAGGTCTATCCCAATAAAAGGTAAAGGTAAAGGTGCCCCTGCCCGTACGGGCCAGTCTTGACAGACTCTAGGGTTGTGCGCCCATCTCACTCAAGAGGCCAGGGGCCAGCGCTGTCCGGAGACACTTCCGGGTCACGTGGCCAGTGTGACATCGCTGCTCTGGCGAGCCAGAGCCGCACACGGAAACGCCGTTTACCTTCCCGCTAGTAAGTGGTCCCTATTTATCTACTTGCACCCGGGGGTGCTTTCGAACTGCTAGGTTGGCAGGCGCTGGGACCGAACAACGGGAGCGCACCCCGCCGCGGGGATTCGAACCGCCAACCTTTTGATCGGCAAGCCCTAGGCGCTGAGGCTTTTACCCACAGCGCCACCCGCGTCCCTGTCTATCCCAATACTAGATACTTAAACTTTATGTGCTGTCTTTGTTCTAGCATTACATTGCAATAACAAATAGAGTATTGGGTGTGTGTGAGTGAGTGTTAACCACATTCTTCTTGTCATAAACATGGGTGCAGCCAGGGTTTATGTCAGTGGGGCAGCACACCCACCTAACGCCATCCTCTGTCTGGCTCTGTCTAGCAGATTTGGAATGAAATGTCTCGGCAACAGTTGTTTTAAATTACTTTCTTTGGACCCCCAAGTGCTCAGAAAAATCTGTCAAAATCTTTCTACAATTTCTACTTTTAATTAAGTATTTTTATTTATTTACTTGATGGGGAGGAGTAGCCCTCCTCTGCCCCCTGGCTATGCCAATGGTAATAAATACCTCTGCCAATCCCCCCCCCTGTCTTCCTGTCCCCCATCTCCCTTCTTCCTTTCCTTCTTCTCTTTTCTTTATACCTGGTCCCGCCTCCCCCTTTTATTTTATTTTACTTTATTTAATAATGACAGAAACCACCACACAAAAAAATAACATGCTATACAAAGCAGCAGATGCAGATATATCACAGAATAAAAGGTTAGACAATGTGTGCAATGCATTACTGTGCCAATGCAGATCTCTGTTTCTCAATCTCTCTCTCTTTCTCTCTGACTCTCTCTTTTTCAGGTGTTCATCAGAGTTTACCAAGGATCAATGTTGCCTGCGGATGTTCTGAGTGGCAAAACAAACCTTGTAACACAAACCTGCTATGAATATGAAATCATGACTTCCCCGTCTGAATCAGAAGTTTCAAATACTGGTCTCTCTTGTTAACATGACTAATAAAGTCATACCAGAATGCCACAGATTAATCTGTTTTGCCTCTGGTCTGTTTTGCCTCTCTCTTCACTCAAAACCCATCTTTCTGTGAAGCCTTTGACTGACTCTTGTAATCATCACCCCATGCCCTGCTCTGCAACCAAAAGGAAACCTAATGTTTGTGCAACATTTCCCCACATTCAGACCTCGTTCCCCTTACTTCCCCCATTCCGCTTTCTTATTAAAGAATTAATTGCAAGGGTTTCTGCCTCATCTTTCTGCAACAAGTGCACCCAATTTGGGTGTCTGCAGAAATACTTTTGGTGGGTGGGATGGAAGGGATATGGCATGTTTACTCTTTCTATGCCTCAGCCCCACACAACATAACATGGTGCTGATGAGAAGCAATGAGAAACGTTATTGGGCTGTGCCTATTTGTGATTTACTGTATTACGTGGGATTACACCTTTCAGGACTAACTCCTAGCAAATTGTCTTATTTGCCCATTTAACCATAACAGAGTAAACCACAAGAAAGACATACAGCTTCAGTTTGTCCATTGAACAATATTGGAGGTCCCTAAATCTAATTAAAGCATCTTAAAAAGCAGAGACATCACCTTGCCAACAAAGGTGCATATAGTTAAAGCTATGGTTTTCCCAGTAGTGATGTATGGAAGTGAGAGCTGGACCATAAAGAAGGCTGATCACCGAAGAATTGATGCTTTTGAATTATGGTGCTGGAGGAGACTCTTGAGGGTCCCATGGACTGCAAGAAGATCAAACCTATCCATTCTTAAGGAAATCAGCCCTGAGTGCTCACTGGAAGGACTGATCCTGAAGCTGAGGCTCCAATACTTTGGCCACCTCATGAGAAGAGAAGACTCCCTGGAAAAGATCCTGATGTTGGGAAAGATGGAGGGCACAAGGAGAAGGGGACGACAGAAGATGAGATGGTTGGACAGTGTTCTCGAAGCTACCAGCATGAGTTTGACCAAACTGCGGGAGGCAGTGGAAGACAGAAGTGCCTGGCGTGCTCTGGTCCATGGGGTCACGAAGAGTCGGACACGACTAAACAACAACAACAACAAACCTAATTAAAAAACCCTCAAGGATAAGTTTCATACCTTTTACACAGAATCTGCTTTGTATGTAGTGAATGCCAGACATTTTTGCTAATACTTGCTTATTGGTAACATAAAGGAAAGTATGATATGATGTGGATCATTCTTTAAACAAGATTTGGAGTCGTTGAGGGTCTTGGTCTCAATGTTAAATCATGTCTTTTATAAATTTCCCCATAGGATAGGCCATCAACTTTTCTCCATGGGCACTCAACAAACACAAGCTGGACAATCAATCTCCGTTCATTGTTGAACAGGGCCATGTCTTCACCCTGTACAAAGTGCTAAAGCACCGTTCAATTATGCATGTTGGAGCTGGAAGTGAAAGTGCTGTAACAGTGGGAAAGTAGCAGCAAACAATTGGGTGTGTTCCAATAGTTCAGTAAGGTTCTCCTTGCATATGTCACACAATCATGGCTGCATTTATTTGGTATTTTTGCCTGCAACTCATGCCAAGCAACAGATCCATCTCCAAAGCTTTCAAATACTGGATAGCTCAGTTGCTTAGAGCATGGTCTGATAATGCCAAGGTCACAGGTTTGATCCCCTCATGGGACAACTGCATATTCCTGCATTGCAGGGAGTTGGATGAGATGATCCTCAGGATCACTGCCAACTCCACAATTCTATGATTCTGTGAAATTTGCAAAATTCTTGAAGAAAATTGGCACAGCCTTGAAAGCGCTTCAGTGTGGTACATCTGAGACAGATGTAGTTCTCCAAACTGTAAGCAGGTTGGTCTTCTTCCCGGAAACAAGACCTAAGCAAACCCAAACAGGGAAAGTAGAGGACTGCAGGGAGAACTCTTCTGTGGGTTGGTTGTCACTTTCCTCCCTGTTTTGTGGTTTGTCTGGGTGCTTCAACTTCAACATCATCTGCCAGTTTCTTGCTCTTCTATAAAAAGGTAAAGGTACCCCTGCCCATACAGGCCAGTCTTGACAGACTCTAGGGTTGTGCGCCCATCTCACTCAAGAGGCCGGGGGCCAGCGCTGTCCGGAGACACTTCCGGGTCACGTGGCCAGCGTGACATCGCTGCTCTGGCGAGCCAGAGCCGCACACGGAGACGCCGTTTACCTTCCCGCTAGTAAGCGGTCCCTATTTATCTACTTGCACCCGGGGGTGCTTTCGAACTGCTAGGTTGGCAGGTGCTGGGACCGAACAACAGGAGCGCACCCCGCCGCGGGGATTCGAACCGCCGACCTTTCGATCGGCAAGCCCTAGGCGCTGAGGCTTTTACCCACAGCGCCACCCACGTCCCTAGCTCTTCTATATTACTGTGCTAAAAGTCCCTCCCTTGCTTCCCTGAGTTGTTCCATTATCCACAACAATTCATACATGTGAAAAATTGAGCTGCTTACATCCCTACAGAAAGTTATGACTTCAGGCATGATAATACAGGTCCAAGAGCATTTCACTATACACAGTTTTCTAAAATATTCTCATTGGTTAGCATACACTGATATTTTTTGAAAGGACTTGTATATTGTTCTCTTCTCTGGCCAGTAATATGAGGGGTACAGGGCATTGAGGCCTGCCAACTCCTATTTAATTCTCACAGTAGCCCTGTGAAATATAGAACCTGCCTGAGACCCTGAAGTCCGCCCTGTTTTGGAATCTCCTGGTATAGACTAAAACCCTCCCAGTTGTTGCTTGCATCGTTCTGAACCATTGCCCAGCGGAGAAAGGTAAAATTGGCAACATGACTTAAAAGGCTATCCATTAGGATCATCAAGTGGAATGCAGGCAGGATTAATAAGGTATGATCCATTACAGTAATATGACAAGGGAAGATGGAATATATTGTGTAATGCTCTGTACATGAATTATACACTGTTCATTAGGGGACCGGTCTAAAGCTATGAAGTCAATGGAAAGACTCATTGACCTCCTTGGGAGTCTGGACAAGTTCTGTAACATCACTAGATTCATAGCTAATGGGGGAAGTGTGTCTAGAGTTCTACAATGGAAGCAGTGTTTTTAAAATGTATGATCATTGCTTTTAAATCACTGGGATATAATTAGGTAGTCTGGCTAAATGCATTCAATACTGTATTGATTTTAAATTTCCTGCAAGACATTTTTACTATGCTACATACAATTATATAGCTAGATATCGTCATTCTCTCAGGTTAACTGTGTTGAGTACCTGAGGTTCCCCTGTTTTTCATTTGTTAAATCTCTGAGTAGGTTTGGTTTAGTTATGGATCTATCATATTTGCATCTCAATCTTCCATCCAAGATCATGTATATTGCAGAAACCGTATACATCCAGATGTTGTTGGACTACAACTTCCATCACCTCTGACTGTTAGCTGTGCTGACTGCAGCTGATGGGAGTTGGAGTCCAGTAGCAACTGAAGGGCTGTAATATCCTCACCTCTGGTATATGGTTGTCTCACTTTATCTGATGATGACAACCCTGTGAGATCGCTGAAGGCCAAGCTTGAACCTTGTCTCCCAGTTTAGCACTCCATACACTAAACTGAACTAGTTTTCTTGATGTAAAGTCTTGGAAAAGACTTGTGTATAGATGTTGTTTCTGTTGGGAGTCAAGCAGCAACACTTACAATAAGTTACACAAACCAGTCAGGGTGATAGGCAGAAAGACATCCTATTCTTTCCTCAAAAATTCCTTCATAAGTAACTTCATGTAGATTGGTTTTTTTCCCTTCCTTTCGGCTTCTTCTTCAAGTCAGTATGCATATTAACTTCTCGATGCCATGTTGGCTTCATGTCAGCTTGGACTCAAAATTGCTATGTTTGCCATGAAAAATAAACCTTAAGTTTCTTTATCCCTTCAGCCAGCAGTTGTACCAGATTATATATTTATGCACATCATCATGTATATTTATTTATACCCTGCCTTTTTCCCTGACGAGAATCAATATATGCCAAACTCTTGACAGTTTCTGTATGAGGTATGATGTGAACATCAATTGGTTCATCTGCGAGTGATGGCTGTTCTGAGTATAATGTCATTTAGCTACCTTCTTGCATGGGCCCATGTGGGGCATTGGGAGGGGGCAAGACATTGCAGAATCAAGTCCCACCTCTTCCTTCATTTTGCAATGACATTCCACAGAACACTTTACAGCTAAATCGCAAGCATGTTTTA
Organism: Podarcis muralis; assembly: GCF_964188315.1. Lineage (NCBI taxonomy): Eukaryota > Metazoa > Chordata > Lepidosauria > Squamata > Lacertidae > Podarcis > Podarcis muralis. The sequence goes on along the minus strand of NC_135659.1, from coordinate 25,036,834 downwards.
CTCATAAGTAAATAGCACCAAGTACAACAGGACAAGTGTCCTTACAGATAAATCTGTTTGTGACATGTTAACCAGGTTTTTGGTTGGTTGGTTGGTTTTTGATTCCTAGAACTTTACTTCATTTATTTACTGAATGCTCCACTAGAATGTTGAATGGCAGCCTGTCTCATTCTCTGGCACAGATAAGAAGGAGGGACAGATATTCCCAAATCCCATTAAGGAACCGAGTCTACTTTTCCTCCCAAAGTATTTAGCTAGTCCATGGAATCAAGACTGCACATCTTGCAGCACCATGATCTGCCTTGTGTCTATTAAGCTAATCTCAGCTCTTATGATTTTCTTGCCTGCAGCAGCCTTGATGCATTCATTATATTTGGGGGCTGTGTATAGTCCATGCTAAAAATAAATTAGTGCATCTGAATCCTACACCAACACCCCCCACAAGAATCCCGCTTTAAAAAAATTATGCAGTCAAGCAAACTTGGTGCATGTATTTGCTTATCTTACATAAATCTTTTTCTGCCCTTTTTGCTCCTGTGCATAAAACTCTGAAAATCTAATAACAAGAGAAACCGTTTTTAACCCTCTTTCTAGCAGAAAACTGCCTACTGTGACAGGGAACAGATTTCTAGGTCCTCCAGCAGAAGGTGTCCAACATCACCTCATAGCTGCAGATACCAGCGACTGTACTGGGGGCCCTTTGCATGCAAAATGTGCTCCACTGCTAAGCTATGGTCTCTCCCCTAGTTAACTAGACCTCTTGCCCCGGTCACTGAAAAGGTTAAGGAAGGGTTGTGTTTTCATGGAAAATGTCCCAGGTTAAAGAAGAAGAAGAGGAGGAGGAGGAGGAGGAGGAGGAGGAGGAGGAGGAGGAGGAGGGGGAGTTTGGATTTGATATCCCGCTTTATCACTATCCGAAGGAGTCTCAAAGCAGCTAACAATCTCCTTTCCCTTCCTCCCCACAGCAAACACTCTGTGAGGTGAGTGGGGCTGAGAGACTTCAGAGAAGTGTTACTAGCCTAAGGTCACCCAGCAGCTGCATGTGGAGGAGCGGAGACGCGAACTCGGTTCACCAGATTACAAGTCCACTGCTCTTAACCACTACACCACACTGGATCTCCAGGACAAACTGGAGCAGACCCCTATCTGAGAGCAGCTGCCAGAGAGAGTAGGCAATCGTGAGTTAAATAGATGAATGGTCTGACTCAATTGAATACAGACTCCTTATGTGCTACTCAGTCACTGCCCCCTGTCCTGGCCTTTGTAGGTAGATGTATTTCAACTCCCGACTCAGTTTTTGCCAAAGTCATTTAATATACCCCACAACATTCCTCAGATGAAAATAAGGACATTTTCAACTCCTCCCCCATAACTGACCCTCCTTGACTCCTGTTATGTATTCGGTGGTCTGTGTTTGCCCGAGCTTGAGTACGGACCAAGGATTCTGAGCCCCTGTGTTCTGATTTGGTACATGATATCCAATCACAGAACATTTCAGGATTTGGCCCTCTGCCATGGGCCCTGAACCTCTGAGTCATGATTCGCAGCTTGGAAGTTTAGACAGCCAATCAGGTTGGGAGTGGGAGTGGCCCAGGCCTTCGGAAATGTATGTAAGCAGTTGCTTTGTCCCTGTTGTCCAGTTCTGCTAATTCAATAAAGGTTCTTGCTGTTATCACTGCATCTTGCCTCGTGGGAACCCACCTACACTTACCCCCCCCAACAACCCCATTTTTGTGTGTATCCCCCAAGCACGGCAAATGCCACTGCCACTGCTCTAAGGGGACACAGCACAAACGTCCTCCACTGTCCTGAGAAAACCCATTAATCCTCATTTCATTTTATTCTTTGGTAGATTTACAAAAAAGAAAAACAGATAACAATAAATAAATTTTAGAAGGCAGCAAAATTAGATGCGGATGCACAAAGCTTATTATTATTATTATTATTATTATCAAGTTTTCCACTCTGCTCCCCATTTCTTCCCGTCCAAGGTGGCACTGCCCCTCAGAGCTGGCACATCCCATCCCATAGGCCTGGGCTGCAGCTCCTCCTCTTCTTCTCCCACTCTGCAACAGCTGCTACTAGCTGCCCAAGGGAGGGGCACTCATGGAAAGGCCATGGTGATGGAGTTGATGGAGTCAATGGAATCAGTTCACTGTCCTATCCATCTCCAAGCAACTTCCTGAATGTGTGCGCGAAGGTTCTTTGCTGGCAGGAGGCAACGTTCAAGTCATGCCAGTGGCACTGAGACAGGCTTTGCCCCTGACACTTGGCTCTTTCTCTCCCCTGGGTCTGGCTCAATGCCTCCTGGTCTCTCCTCAGGATCAAATCCTCCGCTTCCAGATTCTCATCCCAATCCTCTTCCCCCTCTGACCGATCCTAGCAAGACATCTCCATGGAAGTCACAACACTTTCCTTCTTTTGAGATTTCACCAGGTTTTGCTCACTCACATGCTTATCTCTTCAATCTTAGAGGCTGGAAACTTACACCAATGTTGTCGATTCTGAAGATGCTGAACGCCACACCAGACTTGTAGTCCCCTCTCTGTGCAGCAGGGCTGAAGAACTGTGGAATAGACATAGCCTTGCTTCTATCCAAAAAAAGCACACAGTTGAACACTGCCCTTTTGTGCTTGTTCACAATCCCATTCTTTAGGGAGGAAATGTGCTTTAAAGCCTCAAATAATTATGTTCCTCTAATTGCCCCATTTCAGCATTATGCATTTTCTCATGACACCCTGTTATTAAATTAAGAGCGCACTTGACAGTATTCAGACAATGCCTCCAATTTGCACAGAAAGTCTTCTGCAAGGTAGTCCTTTTTTAAAAAACAACAACGGATGAAGAAGTCTTTCATACAAATGAACTTTTAGCAGCCTCTGGACAATAAGCAGGGGCAAGGCTCATTTCTGACTGTTCTCAGCCAATCAGTCAAGAGACATGGAAAACAACCGGATGCAAATTAACAGTTCCAGAAATAAAGGGAATAGGTTTGGAGGCATACTTTCCTTTCGGAGAAAATTCAGTTACAAAGCATGCTGCCGCTGTGTTTAGGATGCACGCCTGCAGTTTCATACATTGGGACTAGTCTTTCTGGATCAGAACGAAGGTCCATTCTGTTTCCAAACAGATGCCCCTCAGGACTTAGCATGCAGCAATGTGTTAAAACAGGGGTTGCCAAACTGTTCAGGCCCGGGGCACATTTGCAAACCGGTGAAAATTCTGTGGATACTACACCCATCAACACCACAACTAAGTGCACATCTCAACTTACTCTATTGGCCACAATAGAATATCTCTGTCAGCATAGGAGCCAACTCCTAGCGGCCAAGGTCCCTTCGCACCCCCCTGTCAAATATTTGAGAGATCTGGGCTTCCTCAGAATTGATGGGCATTGCTATTCAAGTGGTGTGTGTGCACTGTGTCTTGTGATTGATTACGTGGGATGGGGCTTACTTGCCCCTCCCCCCAATATTTTTTTCAAGCTGGCCTCCCTGTCCTTCAGGCATAATTGCAGCAGGGGTAGGGGGACCCTGTGGGTGCCACATGATATTTCCTTGGGCACAAGTGCATCCCTGGGCAGTGTTAAGGCAACACGACACTAGGTATGTTGGTATGCTGTTGTACTGTTATGTACTGAGCCTGGATCCTAGAACAATAGGCAGGTAGGATCCTAGAAGGCAGCAACCTGATTGGTCTGCAGGAGCCGCCCAATCTGGCTCCAGGAGGAAGTGAATCAGCAACCTGATTGGCCTGCAGGAGCAGCCCAATCAGGCTCCAGGAGGGGAGTTGAATCAGCCAATCACGTGGGACCCATTGTGTAAATAATGTATATATATATCCAGAGGTTTTGGGGGAAAACACACTCACTCACTGTTTACCATGAGCTGAAATAAAGAGCATGAAATCAACACACAACTCCGAGTATATTTCATGTACCAAACATTGGTTCTGCTTTTTTATTATTCTACAAAAGTTAATGAGAATAATCTGTGTTTGGAAACAGTGTTTGAAAAATTATCAAAGAGGAGAGAAAATGTTGGTAACATCCTGGGAGGGTTTGTCTGAATTTCAAGGTGTCGGGAATTTCCATCATTTAAGTAGCCTCACCTCACAGAGCATTTCAGAATGTTAAAATGTGGACAAAGATGAAGAAGCCTAAGAGAAAATGGAAGATAAGCTAGGAAGGACAAACTAGAAGAGAGGCGATGCCAGGGACAGGCCAGAGACGCTGGAAAACCACCTAGGAAAGCCTCAGAACAGGATGGCTCTGAGCCAGGAGATGGTGGTGAGACATGGAAGATAAGTCAGAGGAGGGTTGGGGGAAGAATGGCTGGATGCTGAATAAGCAACAGGCTTGAGTGAGAGAGAGGAAGAAGAGGCAGAAAGCACTGCAGATGTAGGCCAGGCAGCTGAGGAGGAGGTGAGGGCTGAGGCTGCAACAGATTCACAGGAGCCTGGCAGTCCTACTGCATTCAGCTCTCCTCCCCCCTTGTCTCCAAGGTTTCAGAGTCTTTTGCATGTAGCAGAACAATGAGCCCAGAGGTCTCAGGGCTCCCCTCCCCGATGGAGTTTAAGACTGCAGGGGAAACAGAGGGACAGGGAGGAGACTTAGGGGAAAGTGGGCGGCCCAGGTCGTCACTTCTGGCAACTGCCTTACCGGGGTCAGTTTCATCGTAGATTTTTCTGTTGGTATTCTGTTTCCTTGAATAAAGAATCAACTTTACTGCTTGTCTCTGAGTCTCGAATGCTGACCTGCAGCTGAACCAGCCCTGTCAGTCAGGCAGACTAGATGAGAGCTTTAAAATATATTTTTCCACTGCCTGACCTTTTACTTTTGGCCGTGTTCTTCACCTGAACCCATGGAGTCCTCATCTTCGTCGCAGCAATTCAAGTTGGATGAAATGATCCAACTTGATGATAGGAAGATATTTGCTATATCCATCCATCAGCTGGATTTTTTTTTTTAAAAAAAGTCAAATGTGTTGATTAGAATGATTTCTGGTGCTATTTGGTGGCAGCAGAAAGTTCTGATGGCACTCTATATTTCCTTAGGTGGTAATTCTGGACACTCTTAGGGATCACATTGGAGGTTTTTATTCATTCATTCATTCATTCATTCATTCATTCATTCATTCATTCAAGCACCCTTACAGTACTCACAACTGAAACTTGGACTCCGGGAAGTATTTGTGGAATGTCTGCTACTGCAGAAACTGATTTCCCACCAGGCAGCTGAGACTGTAACACAGACTGACTTTGAGTAGGTGCTAATGGAGCACAACACGTCCTCTCTTATGGTAAGGGAAGCTGAAGGATTTCATTTGATCTACCTTTTGATGTGGGCCAAACTGATTTGCTCCCTTGAAAAGTATGGTGTGGAATTTATTACAGAAATCTGTCAGATACCACATTATGTGATGTGGTTCACAATGAAAAAATGCATGTTGTTGTTGTTGTTTAGTCGTTTAGTCGTGTCCGACTCTTCGTGACCCCATGGACCAGAGCACGCCAGGCACCTCTGTCCTCCACTACCTCCCGCAGTTTGGTCAAACTCATGCTGGTAACCTCGAAAACACTATCCAACCATCTCGTCCTCTGTCGCCCCCTTCTCCTTGTGCCCTCCATCTTTCCCAGCATCAGTGTCTTCTCCAGGGAGTCTTCTCTTCTCATGAGGTGGCCAAAGTACTGGAGCCTCAGCTTCACGATCTGTCCTTCCAGTGAGCACTCAGGTCTGATTTCCTTAAGAATGGATGCATTTGATCTTCTTGCCGTCCATGGGACTCTCAAGAGTCTTCTCCAGCACCATAATTCAAAAGCATCAATTCTTCGGCGATCAGCCTTCTTTATGGTCCAGCTCTCACTTCCATACATCACTACTGGGAAGACCATGGCTTTAACTATACGGACCTTTGTTGGCAAGGTGACATCTCTACTTCTCAAGATGCTGTCTAGGCCTGTCATTGCCCTTCTCCCAAGAAGCAGGCGTCTTTTAATTTCGTGGCTGCTGACTTGCATTAAAATATAAAAAATGCATAGAAATTATTGTTGGGATACTGCCAGGGAGACAAAGTCCATCATGGCCCCATGTCGCCTCCGGACGTCCATCGATCTCCCGTAAACACGCAGTATCAGCAATTAGCAACACGAGCTCTAGAAATAGCTTGCCACATTCCAGAACTGGTGCACGCTCTTATCAGCAGATAATGCACAGCAAAAGATGCACGCAGGAGAGCATTATTTTTAAGTTTATTCTGCGTTAGTCAGAACAGAGAAAAAACATGACCGCCTGCTTCTGCGTTCAGGCACCGAGAGAGAAACGAAAGCAATAGAAAACATAAACATCCTGTGAACAGGAAATACGCAGACTCTGTGACTCAGAAAGCCTGCTCGCTTTTAAGGTGGAACAGAAATATCCTAACAATTATATATATTTGTAATTGGTGTTTAGTGCAGGAAAAGGATAGGACTGATCAATGAAAGGAGATGTAAGAAACAGTATGGTGCCCTAGCTATGAACATGTATGTGTGAACTGGCAACAGAAATGCCACAAAGGAGCTTGCCATTTCTCTGGCTAAGAGGTTCATTTCCCTGAGAACTTCTGATCTGTAATTCTATGGTGGTGAGGTAATGAATGCATTCCATAGATCGAACCTTCCGTCCCTGTCTAAGTGCCAATGATAATCTATAGACTAATAATTAGGCGAATGATCCCTAGTCAGTTGAAGTTCCATCAACTTCAGGAGATAACAAAAGCGCCCGAGAGGGAACAGTACCTATGTGACTAAATTAGGGCTAATGTTCACGAGCACTTTGCCTGTGATGAGCTGCTTTGTATCCCCACTCCCAACCAAAACTAGAGCGTTCCTATATGCAGTTTGTGGCGAGGAAGCCATGTGGTAATTCACCATGGAATCAGACCTTGATCTTGTCACCACACCGGTCAAAAATGGCAGAGTGGGGGAGAGCAGGGTGTTCCAAATAATAATGAAGTATAAGGATGGAAACCCCCCAAAATAAGTTGCTGACCACTTTATATAATTAAGAAATATTCTATATATAACTGACGGTGATTAAATGTATCATGTAATCCTCTACAATTAGAATTATGAAGGATAGACAGTCACCGCATGAAAGGTTTTAGAGTTTAGTTTATTAATTACAGCAAATTTGTGACAGACTAATAGAGACTTATGGATATATACGCATTGTGAAGGATCACAGTAGATACTTGAGGCATTTTTGGACTTCCTACATTGAATGCTTGCCATATTCTATACATTGAGTGGCATCCGTCTAAGCCATATTCAGAGTAGACTCACTGAAATCAATAGTCTTTAATTAATTAATTACCACTAATCTTGGTGGATGCTGCCCTTGAGTATCTAAGCAAGGTCCATCAGACCCAGTCAGAATGGCCAATGGTCAGGAATGGTGGGGTCTGAAGTTCAACAACATCTGAAGGACATTTTGCTCCGTCACAGATTACTGATTCCATGTGTCTAATGTTCATATGCAAGCGCGCGCGCGCGCGCACACACACACACACACACACACACACACACACTGTATATATTTGTTGTTTTGAAATCCTTCAGCTTCCCTTACCATAAGAGAGAACGGAATGAGCAACTGACTCTTCCCTCCCAACCAACATAGTGCATTTGCTTCTGTGGAATACACTATTGAGGAAGGAAAAAGCATTTCTAATACTCTTCTGCCTGCTCCCAAATAAAACAAAATACATTGGTTAAGAGACACAACATTGATTTTTAACCAGGATGGCAAAATAGATTGAGCCAGTCTCCTAGGACTTCCATGAAGGAATGTGTTGCCCTTCATGTTAGCGAAGTCACTCAAATAATGCTGCTCAGAGACAAAAGTTCTAATAACACTTTTGTCTTTCTGCTTAGCAAGGAGACATGAGACCAAACATACAGAGAAAGAACTCCCTCAGAACTACACAGCCAATTAAAGCATGTGCCACCTCAGTGAAGACTGTGCTAATTTGCTTGGTTGCTAAGCAACACGTCTGCTTGCCCACATCTTGGCTAGTTGACCGGAACACTAACAGAATTAACTCTTACATTACAAACTGAATGAACCTTGCTGTTGTATCTACAGCATTTCATTCTGTTTCTAGGGCCTCTATTTGGGGTCCAGTGTATCGAATTCAGCCATTAAGTTCACATTTTCTTTTTGAGATGGAACACACACCTACATGACTAAACCTAAACACAATGGGGTAGCGTGGCCCTCCAGATGTTGTTGAACTCCAACAGTCCGTGTGTGTTGCGAAGAATGTTCCAAAATCATGATTCCATTCCTAATTCAATTACCGGGCATGCCAGAGAACATTTTTGAACTACGTGTGCAGGGTAAATGCTTGAGCAGACCTCAACTATAATGGTGCCTTTAGGGGTTTTTTCTTAGCTTAAAATATTCAGAATCAGTTGCCACTCTGAGCCATTTTAATGACTGAACATATAGATAGTTACAGCGAAATGTGACAAGCTCCTTGCTTAAGTGTTATAAACGGCCCCCCATGAACAACAATAAAAAATGGGGGTGGTGTTGTACAATACAAAAGGCAAAGTGAGTGAAAAAATAGATTCAGCTCATCATTTAGAGGAAATTGCCCATACTCAACTCTGGGCGAGTGCCAGAGCCTTGGTCCTCGTACACAGACGACATTGAGAGAATAGCTGGAGAAGCAATTAGTGACAGGGTTCCTTTGCAAATACAATGGGTTCTTAATGGAGGTTACAACCTTAATGATGTTTGGCTTTAATTATTCAAGAGCATCAACAGTTGTGTGAGCAAAAAGAAAAAGGAAAAAAAAGTACACCCCACCACCTTTCGTTTTTTTGGACGACGCTTTCTGATCTTACTGCTGGCTGGATGCAACAGTGCTCTTACAGTTCATGAGATAGCTTTTGTTTGGATGAGATCAATGATCAGAGCAATCAAAGCTGGGGTTATAGCCAATTTCCAAGATGTTGGATTCGGGCATCAAATTCTGAAGCGGAAGCATTGTTTCGCCAACGCAAACCATTTGGAAAGCTGATCTTTTCACTGTTCTGCTTCATTTTACAAAAGAATTCTTTTCCCCCCTACTGCCATCCTCCAATGGGGTCGTAGAAACAATGAAATATTAGTGACTTCTGGTTGCCAGGCCCCCAAATGAGGCAATCAAAGACTGAGCACAATAGAGATTTGGGGTTGGGAGATCTATCCCTTGTTCTATATTATCCTGCGTGAGGGCTGTGGATTTCCTCAAACAAAAGCATATGCCTCTACATCCCGATCTGATGAATCCAAGGATGATGATTATGGAATTAATAAGGGCTGCCTCTGAAGACGGTTCGGAAACTTCAGCTGGTGCAGAATTCAGCAGCTAGGTTGCTCACCAGAGCAAGACAGTTTGAGCATAGTGCACCGATCCTGGATCGAATGCACAGGCTACCAATTAATTTCCAGGCCCAATTCAAAGTGCTGGTTTTTACCTATAAAGCCTTAAACAGCTCAGGATTGCAATACCTCAAGGACTGCCTCTTTCCATATGAACCTACCCAGACCCTGAGATCATCTTCTGAGGCCCTCCTTCGTGTGCCTCCTCCTCGAGAGTTGCGGAGGGTGGCAACATGAGAACGGGCCTTTCTGCAGTGGCTCCCCATCTGTGGAATGCTCTCCCCAGGGAAGTTCGCCTGGCACTTTCATTATACAGCTTTAGACACCAGGCAAAAACATTCCTTTTTAACCAGGCCTTTGGTTGATCTGATTTACATCCTATGCCCTTTTAAAATGAGTTTCGGGGGGGGGGGGACTATTGGGTTGCTGTTTTTATTTTTATTATGTGGTTTTATATCTTGATTTTATTCTGTGAACTGCCCTGAGACCTCCAGATATAGGGTAGTATATAAATTATTATTATTATTATTATTATTATTATTATTATTATTATTATTATTATTATTATTAAATGAGTCACTTCTCTAGGTTTCACTGTTGCTGCTATCAGTTTCCCACCCATCTACCGGTCTAAATTTGATTGTGGCTGTGTTAGTAGCAGTATCCACAGAGCAAGAATGTCCGGGAAGCTTTCAAGTCGGCCACTTGTATGCCTGTGTCTCTGGCTGTGCAAAGCCATATGATTTTATTTGAGGAAGTCACTCCTGATCTACATTATCTTCAGTAGTAAGTAATGTGATGCTCTCCAAATGTTGCTGAACTACAACTCCCATCATCCTTGATCACTGGGTGTGGCAGCTGGAGTTGATGGCAATTGTAACCCAGCAACACAGGAAAGGAATGAGGTTAGCTATACCTGGTGTAGAGATTTGTGTAGACCCCTGTGATCCAAGACGGTAACACCCATGGTGTGAACTTTTTGGGAGAAACTGGATTGCTTCCTAGGGAGAGTATACCATATTTCTCCATGTATAAGACGGCCCCCTATTTTATTTTATTTTTGAGCTTTTGGGGGGCAATTGTTCTCTCAAAACTGTCAAGCTTTTTTGGGTTGAATGAGCAAACTGCAACCCCCCCTCCCAACCTGGACATTTGCCAAAAAATGGGGAAAACAACAACCGGCAATCAGCCAGCAATGGTTGGTAGAACCACAGCAGCCATAGGAAGGTAAGCTCTTCTTCTTCTTCTTCTTCTTCTTCTTCTTCTTCTTCTTCTTCTTCTTCTTCTTCTCCTTCTCCTTCTCCTTCTCCTCCTCCTCCTCCTCCTCCTCCTCCTTCTCCTTCACCCCTGTGCATTCAGCATGTGTGTATAAGACGACCCCCAATTTTTGACTAAATTTTTAAAGAAAAAACATCATCTTATACACAGAAAAATACAGTATTTCAGGGGAACTGCTCTTGGCTTCCTCTTTATTTTAAGCTTTTGTTGATGCCTGTGGTGAGGCTAAAGTGTTTTGACCCTTGAGTGAGGACATGATACACTGTAAAGAGAGAGACTCTGGAGTGAGTCCTTGAACTCTTTTTTCCATGCTGTGTTAGTGCTATTACCTTGGAGCGGCGAAAGAGCACAGGTGTGTCACAGCCAAGTTTTGGCATTCCTTTTTGAGTTCTTCTGCTGAGGTTAGAAATATAACAAATTCCAGAAGGATAGGTGCAGCAGGGACGGTTGTTGCTCTAGGTAAAGTTGATTTTGGGTAGAGGGATTCAGTTCTCTCCCTGTTGTTTTATGAGCAATGATTTCAGTAGGAAAATATATACATATATTGTAGAGGTGCCCCTAGGAAAGCAACCTGAGAAATTTCAGAAGGATGGCTGTAGGGACTAGGAGTGTGGTGAAGTCTCCTTCTTTGGAGGTCTTTAAGCAGAGGCTTGACAACCATATGTCAGGAGTGCTCTGATGGTGTTTCCTGCTTGGCAGGGGGTTGGACTCGATGGCCCTTGTGGTCTATTCCAACTCTATGATTCTATGACTAGCAAATAACAATTAATGAAGAAATTATTCAGGCTCATTTTCTGCTCAGTTGGCACCAAATGCCACAGAAAGTGCAAAACTGAACTGACAGGAGTGGGTGTATGGACATGGGTTACAGCAACAGAAGGGTTTGAATATCCAGCAAGCACCATTAGCAGACCTAGCAATGGTCACATGCACAGAACACATAGAGACAAGATGATAAACTACTTCAACATCCCTTCCTCAAAACACTGAGACTGGAGAGCCCAGATTAGAAGCGAGACCTGCCAGCCACACCCACCCACAAAACCCCTTTCCACACCCTTCCAAACTTAAGCATAAAGGATTCGCTTTTGGCAAAAACATTGGCTGCAGTGGTTTTTTTAGCATCCACATCTCTAAGCATCCCAAATTCTTTCAGTGGTCCATTATTTTCCCTCTGAGGTTTTCAGGATGATACCATTTTGGTTCAGACAAGCCCAGATCTTTCATGAGCAGCCAGCTTCAGCTAAGGATTTGGAATTCACCTGAATCCAACACACAGCCTTAAATTCAAAGTACAGTGGTACCTCTGGTTATGAACTTAATTCGTTCCGGAGGACCGTTCTTAACCTGAAACCGTTCTTAACCTGAGGTACCACTTTGGCTAATGGGGCCTCCCACTGCTGATGTGCCACCAGCGCACGATTTCTGCTCTCATCCTGAGGTAAAGTTCTTAACCCGAGGCACTACTTATGGGTCTGTAACCTGAAGTGTTTGTAACCCAAGGTACCACTGTACGTTCCATCTTTTTCTCATGTGATGCTTTCTTTCTCTGACACTCTGTGGGATGAAATGTGAAGCGATTCCCAGGTCCCCCTCCACATGTTGGAACACAGAGAGCAAAAAAGAGAAGTCTCTGTGGATTCATGTCTTCCCTTACATCCTCCAATTGCAACAGGCAAACTGTTAGTGTCTGAAACAGACCTGTATCTGGACTTTTTCCCTTAGGAGATTGATGCCAGTGTTCTCTTTTCACACACACACACACACACACACACACACACACACACACAGCACAACACAACACAACACAACACAACACAATACATGGTTGTACAAAAGGTGAGAGCAGTGCTTCTATTCTGGGGGGACGCAGGACTATGCATACCCCTAAACATTTTGTGAATCTAAGTTTGGCTTCACTGAAAGGCAGTATTTCAATATGAGTAGGAAAATGAGAGTACCCCTAAAAATTTTTTTAGGGAAAAAAGCACTGGGTGGGAGTGAGACTGGTGGCTTATTTGTTCAAAAATTCACATTTTGCCATATAAAGAAAAGGCAAGAGTGTTTTTATTCTCTAGTATGTTTGTTAACAAAAAGACAGCAAAAGACATTTATCAGTGGTGCAAAATCCAAATTGAAGAAATACCCGAGATTCCTTTGATGTAAAGTACAGAAAGCTTAGAGGCTCCTTTTCCTCATTCGCTTTATCCTTGCTTCCACCCAGTAGTTCGACCTCCACTTCTTCCATACAGGACAACTGGCTGATACAACCTGAATACAATACATCAGCTGAAGGCCATCAGTGATGTTTTGATGAAGTATTATAACATAGCTCATTAAATCTCTATTGCTCTGATGATGCATTTGTCATATTCTCTTGAATTGATGGGATTTCATACATATTCCAAGGAGCCTCAGGGAATGAAGATGAGAGAAAAAAAATGGAGGCCTGGAAAGTTAGTAAGCTGAAAAGTCGCATAATTTTAAAAAGCATTTTAAGACTTATGGTGATTATAAAGGATTCTTCTCTTGAGAAAGGGGAAGAATTAGGTTACTTAATATTGCCTGGAATGTTGTATTAGTAGTCGCCATGATGATAATAATAAGCAGGTATATTCTATTAAGAATTAAAAAAGATCAATGCTAACAACATAGGAGGGGCATGACTGTTAAGAAATGCAATGAGGCTTTAACTGCATGACAATTAAATAGAAGTCTCCTAGTCCATCTAGGAAAATTGCTGAAACGTAAATTGCCATTCTGTTTTCAAACTTGAATTTTCCCCAAGACTGAATTTAAAATGTTTGCCTCTTATGGACAGGCTGTTGTAGGAAAAAATGTGGAAGAGAGATTCTTATTCTCTTGTAGCAGAGTTGGCACAATGGTGATTGCTCCAAGCACATTAAAACTTGGTTTGATTTACATCTGGCCTCACCCACCCTTAAACAAATGTTTCCCATGTAAATACTAAGGCTAGAATAACTCACAGGCACTTAGCTTTCCAAATAAGTGGAGATTTTACTCACAGAGTTTCCAGAAGTCAGGTCTCCTTCCATTGGCATTAAAACAAAGATGTAAGAAGATTCCAGACAAGGAGAAGAAGAGCTTGGTTTCCTTGCAAAAGGAACCATGCAATCTTTGGGTTAGCAAAGATGCAGGGTTTAAAACCTCCTTTTAGAACAGATTCAGTTCATTTAGTTTTTCTTGCAGCTGGGAGCCATTGGCCGCATGGCTCCTTCTTTGCTTGCTCCAGGAAGCAGGAAGAGTAAAAGACCGAGAAGGTGAGGGAGCAGAGGCTGCTGAGAGACTGCTAAGTCACAGCCACTTGCAACCTGTGCTCAGGTTAACCCTTTCATGCACGCAAGTGTGAGTCAGTAACTGCATATTACAACGTATTTGCCTGGGTGTGAACACTTCCCTCATGAGGAAGGCCCCTTTGCCCTCATTTGCGACCTTTAGGCAAGGTAAATATTGTTCTGGCTTAAAATCATGCTCTGCCTGAGACTGCAGTCCCATACCTAAAGGTAAAGGGACCCCTGACCATTAAGTCCAGTCGCGGATGACTGGGGTTGCGGCTCATCTCGCTTTACTGGCCAAGTGAGCCGGCGTTTGTCCACAGACAGCTTCCAGTGTTAGCTTCCTGCCATATCTCAGGAGAAACTGGCCACTCTCCAGGCACCCGGCATAATCTCCTGGTGACCTCCCTGTCTGCATTCCCCGGCAGATGCAAGCAAGGTCTCGATCGGCGATTCTTCTCAAACGTGAGAAGAACACACCACTCTTCCCTGCCCTCCCCCAGGCAGGGGAAAGAGAGAGACAGAAATGTATTTACATGCCTTTATTTCTGTCTTTGCAGCGTTACAGAGAAACACGTCTGCTCTCATCAGACTCCATCAAAAGAGAGACAAAACTCCTCCTCCTGTACTTCCTGTACAGGTCGCTCAGAGCTATTTCCGGTGCTTTGCACTGAAATAAGACTCTCTCTCTGTTCCCACAGAACAGTTCCAACATTCCCATTATGTTTTGCTTTCAAGCCACCTGCTGCTCGCGGTCGCATTGCATCCATATCGTAACAGTGGCCAGCATGACTAAGCCACTTCTGGTGAACCAGAGCAGCGCACGGAAATGCCGTTTACCTTTCTGCTGGAGTGGGACCTATTTATCTACTTGCACTTTGATGTGCTTTCGAACTGCTAGGTTGGCAGAAGCTGGGACACAGCAACGGGAGCTCACCCCATCGCAGGGATTCGAACCACCAACCTTCTGATCGGCAAGTCCTAGGCTCTGTGGTGTTTAAACCACAGTGCCACCTACGTCCCGCAGTCTCATACCTATTTAATAATAATAATAATAATAATAATAATAATAATAATTTATTACTTATACCCCACCTCCCCAGCCACAGGCATATGCTCCATTGAACTCACTGGTACTTTTCTCTTCTGAGTGGGTTTTTATAGGATTGCATTGTTAAAAGGGGAACTTAAAAGACAGTATCACTGGTTGGTGTGGTATTTGTTTATTTATACAGTGGTACCTCGGGTTACATACGCTTCAGGTTACAGACGCTTCAGGTTACAGACTCTGCTAACCCAGAAATAGTACCTCGGGTTAAGAACTTTGCTTCAGGATGAGAACAGAAATTGTGCTCCGGCGGCGCAGCAGCAGCGGGAGGCCCCATTAACTAACGTGGTGCTTCAGGTTAAGAACAGTTTCAGGTTAAGAACGGACCTCCAGAACGAATTAAGTACGTAACCAGAGGTACCACTGTAACTCTGATTGCCTGTTTTTCCTCCAAAGAATCTCACAACAACCCTGGGGGGTAAGATAGACTAAGAGTGACTGATCTACAATCATGGATTTGTTTCAGCAGCAGAGTAGCAGCATTTAGGGATGGCTGATGGAAACATTTGTGCCTTCCTTGACATGTTTCAGACCATGTTGTTATCTGGCGGGAACTTTTAAATCTCTGGAGGTATTTAAAAAAATGCATTAACAGCAAGCACTCTTAACATAACCCCTTTTCCTATTTAAATAATAATATAAAGTTGACTAATATATCCAAGAACTTTGCATTTTTCTGTGTGGTTTGCTCACCCCAATGAAATGTTTGCGTCCCCAATTCTGAAATGGCACCTCTGTTCAGCAGGCTCGTTTTGCTGAGATGGCAATGTACCAGACAGATCCCCGATGCAACGTTGTGTTAAGAATATAGAAATGTTTCTGATTCCTGAATCAGAACATGCCGCATGCCTCAGCGGGACACAGGTACAGAATGAACACTGTTGGCAACCTGCCATTTTGAACGTGATTAATCTTTCAATGGGAGTCAGATATGAATGGATTGTGTACAGCATCTCCATCTCTTCCGCCTCACCCTTACACTCACACTTCTTCAGTTGTAAGTCACAGATCTCTGCAACTTGCAATTATTTTTACCTGACATTGTCAATTATGGCAGCAACACTGATGAGAAAGGGGCAAGTTGCACTGAGATGCCAAACCCCATTATTTTAACTTTATTTAGAGCTGTCAAGCGCTAATAATTTCAGAGCCATTATAGGGCAAAGAAGCACGAAGGAGGTCTTCATAGCAATCTAAAAACTATTATAGCCTGTCACAATGTAAATGGGTTATGAATTAGCAAATGCCTAATTTTTATAACTTTTGCTTTTAAATTATATGTCCCACTCATCTAATGACACAACAAATGCCAGAAGACTCTTATGCAGCATGTTGAAAATTCTAATTATGGGCTGCTCTGTTGTACAGTTGTGACTTACGGAAGTACTTAACCTGGGATGCTTGTGTTAAGCTTAATGGGTTGACAGCAACGTGCCTCAATTTATTGCTTTATCCTCTTACAGAAATCTGTGATGGCAACTCACATCACTTTTGAAGAACAGTAGCCTGTACTGGACATTTCTCAGTATACATCTTTACCTGTATATCATGGTTTCATGAAACCCAACATATATACATACTAATCCTTAGATGCTGACCCTTTTAGAGAAGATGGGTTTTGTCTAAATAAAAATAGCCTGTGCAAAATTGCTCATTTACAGTGCTATTTCACCATCTTTTTGTTATGGGTGGACCAATGAACAATAATAATCTTCCTAGCAAGACTCTGATTCTCCATATTCAGAAGAAGAATATCTGTGGATTCCACATATATGCTTCCTTTTCTGAACATGGAGATTCCAGATGTTGAGGGGTTAACATTGGCTCCCAGTACGCTTCCGAATAATAATAATAATAATAATTTATTATTTATACCCCGCCCATCTGGCTGGGCCTCCCCAGCCACTCTGGGCGGCTTCCATAAAAACCAAAAATACAGTAAAATCACATGTTAAAAACTTCCCTGAACAGGGCTGCCTTAAGATGTCTTCTGAATGTCAGGTAGTTGTTTATCGCTTTGACATCTGCTGGAAGGGCGTTCCACAGGGCGGGCGCCACTACCGAGAAGGCCCTCTGCCTGGTTCCCTGTAGCTTTGCTTCTCGCAATGAGGGAACCGCCAGAAGGCCCTCGGCGCTGGACCTCAGCGTCCGGGCAGAATGATGGGGGTGGAGACGCTCCTTCAGGTATACTGGACCGAGGCCGTTTAGGGCTTTAAAGGTCAGCACCAACACTTTGAATTGTGCTCGGAAACGTACTGGGAGCCAATGCAGGTCTTTCAAGACCGGTGTTATATGGTCTCGGCGGCCGCCCCCAGTCACCAGTCTAGCTGCCGCATTCTGGATTAATTGTAGTTTCCGAGTCACCTTCAAAGGTAGCCCCACGTAGAGTGCATTGCAGTAGTCCAAGCGGGAGATAACCAGAGCATGCACCACTCTGGCGAGACAGTCCGCAGGCAGATAGGGTCTCAGCCTACGTACCAGATGGAGCTGGTAAACAGCTGCCCTGGACACAGAATTGACCTGTGCCTCCATGGACAGCTGTGAGTCCAAAATGACTCCCAGGCTGCGCACCTGGTCCTTCAGGGGCACAGTTACCCCATTCAGGACCAGGGAATCCTCCACACCTGCCCGCCTCCTGTCCCCCAAAAACAGTACTTCTGTCTTGTCAGGATTCAATCTCAATCTGTTAGCCGCCATCCATCCTCCAACCGCCTCCAGACACTCACGCAGGACCTTCACCGCCTTCACTGGTTCTGATTTAAAAGAGAGGTAGAGCTGGGTATCATCGGCATACTGATGAACACCCAGCCCAAACCTCCTGATGATCTCTCCCAGCGGCTTCATGTAAATGTTGAAAAGCATGGGGGAGAGGACAGAACCCTGAGGCACCCCACAAGTGAGAGCCCAGGGGTCTGAACACTCATCCCCCACCACCACTTTCTGAACACGGCCCAGGAGGAAGGAGCGGAACCACTGTATGACAGTGCCCCCAGCTCCCAGCCCCTCAAGACGGTCCAGAAGGATGCTATGGTCGATGGTATCAAACGCCGCTGAGAGATCCAGCAGAACTAGGAAACCGCTCTCACCTTTGTCCCTAGCCCGCCGGAGATCATCAACCAGTGCGACCAAGGCAGTTTCGGTCCCATGATGAGGCCTGAATCCCGACTGGAAGGGATCCAAATGGTCCGCTTCTTCCAGGCGTGCCTGGAGTTGTTCGGCAACCGCTCGCTCAATCACCTTGCCCAGGAATGGAAGATTTGAGACTGGGCGATAATTGGCCATCGTGGCCGCATCTAAAGATGGTTTTTTAAGAAGCGGTTTAATAACCGCCTCTTTCAGCGGGTCTGGGAAGGCTCCCTCACGGAGGGAAGCATTCACCACCCCACGAAGCCCATCGCCCAGTCCTTCCCGGCTAGCTTTTATAAGCCAGGATGGGCAAGGATCCAGGAGACAGGTGGTTGGTTTCACTCGTCCAAGCAGCCTGTCCACATCCTCGGAGGTAACAGATTGGAATTGATTCCACTCAACTTGACTAGACAGAACTCTAGCACTCTCCCGCCCTGGCCCTGCTCCCACGGTGGAGTCTACTTCTTCCCGAATCTGAGCGATTTTATCTGCAAAAAGCTTTGCAAAATCATTGCAGGAGAACATGTGGCCCGTACTGGGCCCCGATGTTGCAGGTGGTTCCGCTAAATTGTGAACCACCTGAAAAAGTCTCCTGCTGCTGTTTTCTGCAGATGCAATAGAGGCGGTGAAGAAATTCTTCTTCGCCGTCGCTATCGCCACTTGGTAGGCTCGACGTTGAGCTCTAACCTGTGTCCGGTCAGATTCGGAATGAGTTATCCGCCACCGGCGCTCTAGCCGTCTCAACGAATGTTTCATTGCCCTCAGATCCGTGGAAAACCACGGGGCTGTCCGGGCTCCATGCAATCGGAGAGGGCGCTTCGGAGCCAAACAGTCAATAGCCCTGGTTAACTCCACATTCCAGCGGGCCACCAGGGAATCGGCTGAAAGGCCATCAACATGGGATAAAGCATCCCCTACCACTCTCTGGAAACCATTTGGATCCATTAGGTGGCGGGGGCGGACCATCCGAATTGGTCCCACCTCCCTGCAGAGGGGATGGGTCGCAGAGAAGTCCAGTTGCACCAGGAAGTGATCTGACCATGGCACTTCTTTCGTTTCGCTTTTACTTAATGTCAGATCACCAACATCCATAGAGGTAAACACCAGGTCCAAGGCATGTCCACGGCTATGGGTAGGGCCAGACTTATTCAGGGACAGCCCCATGGAGGCCATGCTTTCCACGAAGTCCCGAGCGGCCCCTTGTAAGGTCGTGTCGGCATGGATGTTAAAATCCCCTAGGACGACCAAGCTAGGTGTCTCCAGGAGAACATCCGCCACGACCTGAAGCAGCTCGGACAGGGAATCCTTGGTGCAGCGGGGAGGTCGGTACACCAAAAGGAATCCTGTACTGCCCCTATTGCCCAACTTCCAGAACATGCACTCAGAAAACTGGGTCTTCCCAATAGGACGCCTGGTGCAAACTAATGACTTCCTAAAAATCACTGCAACCCCCCCTCCCCGCCCACATGACCTGGGTTGCTGTGCGTAAGAGAAACCTGGTGGACAAGCAGCAGCAAGGACAGGCCCATCTGCTTCATCCAGCCAAGTCTCTGTCACACATGCCAGGTCAAGTCCTCCATCCATGATCACGTCATGGATGGCAGTGGTCTTATGAATCATTGACCTGGCATTGCACAGCAACACTTTCAGGTCATGTGGGTATCCCTTGCTGATTCTAGTATCCATCCGGTCAGGACCAGACCCGGAGGCAGGAATAGTCCTCAGACAACGACTAAACCTGCCCCCTCTGTAATGACATGGTCTAGTCTTAGCGTAACTCCTCCTCCTACCCGTGATCACTGAGATCAGTTGTCCCAGTGCATCCCCCCCTGTGGAACATGCCCCAGCCATTTTGTGGGCTGGGGCCCACTCCCCGGCAGCCCTGACCCCTCCCCCTAAGAACAAAATAACACCTTAAACAAACAAACAAAATCAATAAAACAATACAAACAAAAAAATGTAAAAATTACAAAAACATCAAAATAATAATAAAAAAATAATTCCCCAAACCCACCCACACATCCATCCCACCCCCACCCCCCACATACAAAAAATCAAAAGAAATTTTTTTAAAAACATTTTAAAAACACTCTGTGCCCCTCCGGCAATAACTGTCCTAGTGAGGCCTGTCAGGCCCCGCCCTGGGCCAGATGGTAAGTGGCAGGAAGGAGCAGGGCCCTCAAGCACTCACTCAGGGGAGTCCTCCTGGGCAGCAGGCCGCAAGCAACACGCAGTCCTTATGAGGCTTCAGGCCCCGCCCCAAGCCAGATGGTAAGTGGCAAGAGCAGGGCCCTCAAGCACTCACTCAGGGAGTCTTCCTGGGCAGCAGGCCGCAAGCAGCACGCAGTCCTTATGAGGCCCCAGGCCCCGCCCCAGGCCAGATGGTAAGTGGCAGGAAGGAGCAGGGCCCTCAAGCACTCACTCAGGGAGTCTTCCTGGGCAGCAGGCCGCAAGCAGCACGCAGTCCTTATGAGGCTTCAGGCCCCGCCCCAGGCCAGATGGTAAGTGGCAGGAAGGAGCAGGGCCCTCAAGCACTCACTCAGGGGAGTCCTCCTGGGCAGCAGGCCGCAAGCAGCACGCAGTCCTTATGAGGCCTGTCAGGCCCCGCCCCAGGCCAGATGGTAGTAAGTGGCAAGAGCAGGGCCCTCAAGCACTCACTCAGGGGAGTCCTCCTGGGCAGCAGGCCGCAAGCAGCACGCAGTCCTTATGAGGCCTGTCAGGCCCCGCCCCAAGCCAGATGGTAGTAAGTGGCAAGAGCAGGGCCCTCAAGCACTCACTCAGGGGAGTCCTCCTGGGCAGCAGGCCGCAAGCAGCACGCAGTCCTTATGAGGCCTGTCAGGCCCTGCCCCAGGCCAGATGGTAAGTGGCAAGAGCAGGGCCCTCAAGCACTCACTCAGGGGAGTCCTCCTGGGCAGCAGGCCGCAAGCAGCACGCAGTCCTTATGAGGCCTGTCAGGCCCCGTCCCAGGCCAGATGGTAAGTGGCAAGAGCAGGGCCCTCAAGCACTCACTCAGGGGAGTCCTCCTGGGCAGCAGGCCGCAAGCAGCACGCAGTCCTTATGAGACTTCAGGCCCCGCCCCAAGCCAGATGGTAGTAAGTGGCAAGAGCAGGGCCCTCAAGCACTCACTCAGGGGAGTCCTCCTGGGCAGCAGGCCGCAAGCAGCACGCAGTCCTTATGAGGCCTGTCAGGCCCCGCCCCAAGCCAGATGGTAGTAAGTGGCAAGAGCAGGGCCCTCAAGCACTCACTCAGGGGAGTCCTCCTGGGCAGCCGAACACAATTCAAAGTGTTGATGCTAACCTTTAAAGCCCTAAATGGCCTTGGCCTAGTATAACTGAAGGAGCGTCTCCACCCCCAATTGTTCAGCCTGAGGTCCAGCTCCGAGGGCCTTATGGCAGTTCCCTCACTGCGAAAAGTGAAGCTACAGGGAACCAGGCAGAGGGCCTTCTCGGTAGTGGTGCCCGCCCTGTGGAACGCCCTCCCATCAGCTGTCAAGGAAATAAACAACTATCTGACTTTTAGAAGACATCTGAAGGCAGCCCTGTTTAGGGAAGTTTTTAATGTTTGATGTTTTGTTGCTGATTATGATTACGATTACGATGATGTTGGGAGCCACCCAGAGTGGCCGGGGAAACTCTGCAAGATGGATGGTGTATAAACAAATTATTATTATTATTATTATTATTATTATTATTATTATTATTATTATCCATTGTTATTATTAAAATCCATTGCTGGTACAGCCTGCTGGTACAGTTTTCAGTGGCATCTAGCAGCACATTGTCGGAAACAGAATGCTGAACCAGATGGACCTTTACTTTGAGCACTCTGGAGTCATCTTAAGGCAACTAGGTTTTATACCAGAGGAGGGGAACCTTCAATGAGGCATAGGAAGCTACCCTATACTGAGTCAAACAGATGCTCCATTCAACTCAATATAATCTACACAAGGGGTGAGAATCTCTTGTCTGAGCACCAGATTTGGCCCACCAGAGGCTTTAATTTGATTCATAATTTGACTTCCCCAAACCACTCCCATCTGCTACTTAAAAAGGTAAAGGGACCCCTGACCATTAGGTCCAGTCGTGGGCGACTCTGGGGTTGCGGTGCTCATCTTGCTTTATTGACCGAGGGAGCCGGCGTACAGCTTCCGGGTCATGTGGCCAGCATGACTAAGCTGCTTCTGGCGAACCAGAGCAGCACACGGAAACGCTGTTTACCTTCCCACCAGAGCGGTACCTATTTATCTACTTGCACTTCGACAGGCTTTCGATCTGCTAGGTTGGCAGGAGCAGAGACCGAGCAATGGGAGCTCACCCCATCACGGGGATTTGAACCACCGACCTTCTGATTGGCAAGCCCTAGGCTCAGTGGTTTAACCCATAGCACCACCCGTGTCCCTTTTTATCTGCTACTTACCTGATGCCATATGTAACATCAGGTGCAGTACAGGTAGAAATGTGGATGGCAATGCATAATGGGGAGCTTTGAAGTGTGTCCCCAATAGTGTATTGCCAAGGGAAAGCAGACTTTGGCTCACCTCTATTGGGTTGTTGGGTGTATGCACCATGGAAACTTAGTCCAGCAATTGAGCTCACCACAAAAGAACCCAGCCATTTAGCAGAGTTGTCTTTAGTTGGCCAACACAAACACACAACACTATACATACGAGACACGATTTCACAGATATTATAAGTAGTCTTCTCTCTCTGAGCCCACAGAGGGTTAGAATCGTAGAGTTGGAAGGAACCAGTAGGATAATGGGACTTGAACCCAATACGTTTCCGAGCACAATTCAAAGTGTTGGTGCTGACCTTTAAAGCCCTAAACGGCCTCGGTCCAGTATATCTGAAGGAGCGTTTCCACCCCCATCGTTCTACCCGGACACTGAGGTCCAGCACCAAGGGCCTTCTGGCGGTTCCCTCACTGCGAGAAGCCAAGTTACAGGGAACCAGGCAGAGAGCCTTCTCGGCAGTGGCGCCCGCCCTGTGGAATGCCCTCCCAACAGATGTCAAAGAGAACAACAACTACCAGACTTTTAGAAGACATCTGAAGGCAGCCCTGTTTAGGGAAGTTTTTAATGTTTGATGTACAGTATTTTAATATTTTTTTGGAAGCCGCCCAGAGTGGCTGGGGAGGCCCAGCCAGATGGGCGGGGTATAAATAAATTATTATTATTATTATTATTATTATTATTATTATTATTATTATTATTATTATTAAAACCACAACTCTGAGACTAAGAGTCTCATGTTCTACCAGCTGGGCTTTGTTTCAAAGTTCTTGCTGTGTTAAAGTCCACAACCAGGTCCTTAGTTTAGTAGCTTGCAAAGTTTTGCAACTTCTCCGACTTCTGCCAATTTCCCAACTCCTTCCTCAGTCAATCTCTTCAAAAAGTCTTCACTCAAATCCACAGTTCCAACAGACGGCCTCTAAAAATTCATGCAATCTCCTACAATGACCCACACATCATGCTGGAACCCACACTCTTTAATACACAAAGTTACTTGCCAAATCCACCCAGTAACACAGATGTCACAAGATGCCTGCAGGTGCATTTTTGGTCATCTCTGCTGACTCATGGAGAGCTGCATTCCTTAACATCCTGCCCATTGGCTGATGGATGGCAAAACTGAGGCCTACTTGATTGGCTGTGCAAGTGAGCTCCTCACAGGGAACTCACTCACATAATCAATGGCTGAAAAAAGGCAAGCCTGGTGAGCGGGAGAACCAGAGCCTGCTGAATCAGTTGTGCAGGCCTTGCAATGCCCTTTGTGCAGAGGTCCTCAAACGACTATATTGGAGGTGGTTGTAATAATCAACCCTCCGAAGGCACATAAGCCATGCACTATTGCGCAATGTTCTTTGTAGTGACCTCTTGATTAATCCTAGGGCAGTCATTGTCTAAAGATGGCAGAGGTGAATAGGTTTGTTTCTATTAGTGGAAATCTTGCTTGATATTTTGGCTCTTTGCTGAAACAGCAGACTTTCTTTTGTCGGCATTGATTTCCTTGCTCAAAAATAATGAAGCCAAATAGGACCCTTTGATCTGCTGACTACTTGGTTGAATGGTAAATGGCCCAAAGAAAGAAAGTGATCAATAAAATAAATGATTTGGGTATCCTTTTAATAACAAAATCAGCATTGTGTATTTCTACCGGGGGCGGGGAGTATTTGTCCAACACATGCTGGTTCGGCAACATATTTTTGTTCATTTCTAGGTAGGGACCTGGCCTTTGAATGGAATTCATTGGGGAGGCTGGGCTGGTTCAGTTGGTTAGAGCATAGTGCTGATAATGCCAAGGTCAAAGGTTTGATCCCTGTATGGGTCAGCTGTGTATTCCTGCATTGCAGGGGGTTGGACTAGAGGGCACAAGGGTCCCTTCCAACTCTACAATTCTATTATTCTTCTGCCTGAGATGGAGCAGCAAAAGTCAAGGTGTATTAGACTTTATGTTGTTGTTGTTGTTGTTTAGTCGTTTAGTCGTGTCCGACTCTTCGTGACCCCATGGACCAGAGCACGCCAGGCACTCCTGTCTTCCACCGCCTCCCGCAGTTTGGTCAAACTCATGCTGATAGTTTCGAGAACACCATCCAACCATCTCGTCCTCTGTCGTCCCCTTCTCCTTGCGCCCTCAATCTTTCCCAACATCAGGGTCTTTTCCAGGGAGTCTTCTCTTCTCATGAGGTGGCCAAAGTATTGGAGCCTCAGCTTCAGGATCTGTCCTTCCAGTGAGCACTCAGGGCTGCTTTCCTTAAGAATGGAGAGGTTTGATCTTCTTGCAGTCCATATTAGACTTTATATTTTGCACCTATGACAAGAGCCCCACAAAGGCCTCTCCTCTTCTCTGGGAGAAAACAACAACAACAACAACAACCCTACAACGATCTTGCCATACTTTCATGACATCCAGAATTGGCTGCCTAAAGTGCCCCCTTGCCTCATGGTAGGGCTGGCCCTGATTCAGTACCAATCATGCCAACCAGTTAAGCATTTAAAGCTCGGAGCTGTCAGAAATACAGGTGCACCTGAAGAATAATCGGTTGCGATCTGAAACACACAATGGGAGGCTGCCCCTAAACAAACATGGTCTCCTCCTGCAAACGTGCAGCGCAGATAGTAGAGGAAACCCAACTCTTAACATGGTGTGTGTATATAAAACAGGAAAGTAAGAAATTTCAGGGCGCATTCAGCATTGCAGTTGAAAAGCAAAGGCTAATCAATATTGCTTCATCACCTTTCGGTTTGCAAAACAAGCAAGGCAGAGCAAGGTTTCCAAGTGAACAAGTAACGCAGTTTCCTACAGTGTACAGTACAGCAGGAGAATTAAGTATAGTGTGTCACGCTTGTGGATGCGATACTCAGAGGGAAAGGTCTTGCGAGAGGACAGATCTGATGTTGAAATGAAGTCTGGTGTCCCAGGCTCTAGGGCGGACTTACTCTTCTCATTCTAGACTGGATTGCTTCCAATCAAATGTGTGAGAGTCGGTGTAAACCCAAAAGAACGCAGATTTGAATCAAATTGTGTGTTTCTCACTCATTTATTCTGCGTTTCAGGGAATTGGGATTTGACCCCTTTTCTCTTCCAGGAAGAGAAAGTGTGGGTATGATGAGATAGGAGAAGATTGCTGTCCGATCCTCTTCAGACAGCATAATTAGAGTTTTTATAAGGAAGGTAGAAGATATACTGCAGGGCTCGATATATATGGAGTGACGTGACATTGGAGCTTATGGGACTGTACTCTGTGATTGCAGAGGGATTTGCCTCAGTTTGCATTACTGTCAGACCCCTGCCTATCCCATGCAGTCCCCCCCTCCAGTTTCTCATTAATAGTTATTTTTATCTTCAATTTGTCAAGAAGCAAAGCTGGCACTCTTCTCTGGCCCTCCTGACAACTCTGCATCTTTCACCCATCTCAGTGTCTTGCTTTGCTTCTGGGCTCGCTAGAAATGATTGCTTTGCGGCTGACTGTTGCTGTTTTGCTTAGAATTTTCAGCCAGCTAACTCCTCTGCCAGGATCCCAGTAATTTGTTGCCATGACTGTTGGATAATATCCCTTGCTTTGTGTGTGTTCTAATGAGCTCAATGGTTCAATTTGAGCTTCTGCATCTGGTACAGATAATAAGCATGACAACTCCCTTAGTCACATCCATGACTGAATGAGTGGGGTACAGGAGGCTCAATGGTTTAAAATAGATCTCTGTAGACTGTGGCTGCTTCAGACCCGGAGCAAAATAGCTAAACAATATGTTCTTGCACCACTAATAAATTCTACCTGGGCAAATGACAACTCTTAAGAGACGTGTGGTATTTCAACACAAAATGTATTTCTAAGTATGGAGCTCCTTTATTCCCTGCCTGTAACTGGGACTTACTTTCTTATTAGGTAGCTATTTGTTTCTGTGTCTGCAAATCCTAAAAATATTTGCATTGGGCTCCTCTGATTCCAAAACAATTTCCAACGTGACAAAACTTTCTCAAAAGTTTTCTTCTGCTGTGAGAGAGACTTCTGGCTCCTCTGCCTCATTTGCACAGCATACTGAACTGGTTAAGGGCTCGACAGATAATAAAAGGAAGCAGAGTTATAAAGATAGTTATAAAACTGCTCACCTTTGCTAAGCAGGGTGCCCAGAGGGGAATAATATTGATAATATACACCCTACTTTTACATTTGCAATTTTCAGCCGACGATTGACTTAGGTAGGTATGGGGGTCAGATCTTGAGGGCCAACCTGATGTGTCTCAGTGGACAAAGCTCTGGTCCACTCACCCTTTTAAGACCAGTTTCTGCCAGCAAAAGGGATAATTCTTTAAAAGTCAACCATTGGTGATATTTTACCCAAATAGGTCTGGCTTATATTACAAGATCAGGATCGCCTTTGCACTGGTGGATCTAGAGGGAGTGGAGATCCTATTGGCATATGTGTTGGAGTTGTGACAAAGTTCATAAATTCTGGAAATAAGTGATTACAAAAGCTAGTATACTTATAGGTAAAAATGTGATATTGGATCCTAGACCATGTATTTCATCTCTTTTTAATCAAGGTAATGTGGCTCTTATGGGTAAACAGCTAATTGTATATCTCCTGGTAGCCCCTCAATTAGTAATCCTTCAAGGATGGAAAGATGTCTCATGTTATAATATTTTTTATTGCGTTTCTTTTCATAGGTTCATAAGTTCAAGAGCATACAGAAGTAAGAAACAAGAAACAAATAATGAAGGTACAGAATAGAAAAGAATAGATATATAACAGTTCAACTTTCCATAATTTACCACTGCCAATTGGACCTCCTCACATCTTCCAAACCTTGCGTTCTTTACAATAACAATGTCAGCAATTTGTTACCTTATTTCGTGACTTACTGTAACTTTCAATTATTATGTTTCCAAATTCAAAATGTTGTAACTCAATTTTAGTACCTTTAAAATAAACATAATATGTTTGTTTCATATTGCCTCCTCTTTTTTGTTATCACTTACTCTACCATTTACTTAATCAAATTGCTAAAGCATAACATTTCCTAATCGTGCACAATCTTAACATTCATACAGCTTATAGTGTTTTTGCAAATAGTGTTTAAATTTTTTCCAGTCCTCCTCTATTGTTTCCTCGTCCAAATCTCGGATTCTGCCAGTCATTTCAGCTAATTCCATATAGTCCATCAACTGCGTCTGCCATTCCTCCAGTGTGGGTAAATCTTGTGTCTTCCAGTGCTTCGCGATGAGGATTCTTGCTGCTGTAGTTGCATACATAAACAAAGTTCTATCCTTCTTTGACACCTTCTGGTCCACCATGCCCAGGAGGAAGGCCTCCGGTTTCTTGGGAAAGGTATATCTAAATACCTTTTTCAGTTCATTATAAATCATTTCCCAAAAGGCCTTCACTTTTGGGCAGGTCCACCATAGGTGAAAGAATGTCCCTTCTGCCTCCTGACATTTCCAACATTTATTATCAGACAGGTGATATATCTTAGCTAACTTGACTGGGGTCATGTACCACCGGTATACCATTTTCATAATGTTTTCTTTCAAGGCACTACATGCCGTGAACTTCATTCCGGTGTTCCATAACCTTTCCCAGTCCTCAGACATAATGTTATGCCCGACCTCCTGTGCCCATTTTATCATGGCAGATTTAACTGTCTCGTCCTGTGTGTTCCATTTAAGCAGCAAGTTATACATTCTCGAAAGTATCTTAGTCTTTGGTTCTAACAGTTCCGTCTCCAATTTCGATATTTCCACCTGGAAACCAACTTTTTTATCCATTTTAAAAACCTCTTGAATTTGAGCATAATGTAGCCAGTCTCGCACCTTGTTTTTTAATTTATCCTGGCTCTGCAACTTCCAATTATCTCCAGTTTTTTCAATTATTTCCCAATATTTTGGCCAGTGGGCCTCCATATTGGGTCTTTTTCGGACCTTGGCGGAAAGATGTCTCATGTTATACCCTAGATAACTGGTTCAAGAAAGTTATGTCCATTGCTATCTCAGAGAAACTGACCCATACTCTTCGTAAGGCTAGGGGTGATGCTGATTCTTCTCACTTTAGCTCTGTTTGGGGGCTATATGACAACACAATCACCCGGGTGGCAAATCCCCTCTAATAATAATAATAATAATAATAATAATAATAATAATAATAATAATTTATTTATTTATACCCCGCCCATCTGGCTGGGTTTCTCCAGCCACTCTGGGCGGCTTTCAACAGAATATTAAAATACAATAACCTATTAAACATTAAAAGCTTCGCCAAATATGATTTCATTTGGCAGTATCTATAAACCGACAAGACCTTTATCATAGAACTGTAGAGTTGGAAGCGACCCCAACCCATTACAATGCAGGAATCTTAACTGAAGCATCCACAAAAAGATGGCCATTCAACCTCTGTTTCAGAAAGTGCACAATAGTTTTATTTGTCTTTAAATATGAATGCATCAAATTTCTCTTGCATCCTTCCATTGCCTTAATCTAGCTGGCATCCTCAGCTTTATCAAGTACTCGTGGCTTATCCTTTGCAAGGAACCAGCATTCTATGCCTTGAAGCCATGCCTTGGGAATACCTCTGATGAAGAATGGCTACATGAGAGACATGGGGGATTTGTGTATGTTTTACATTCTGAAGAGAAAATGCGTCACAGAGTGAACTATTATGGGTCATATTTCTTTTTGCTTACTTTGTTGTTCCCGAGAGATCCATAGAGAACAGCTGTCTCTTTTTCTATTTCTTGAAAGTGCTGTGTGTGTGTGTGTGTGTGTGTGTGTGTGTGTGAGAGAGAGAGAGAGAGAGAGAGAGAGAGAGAGAGAGGGAACAAAAACTGCCTTAAGTAGTATTTTGTCAAAGCTCTGCTTTGGCTTGAGATTTCTGCATAGCAAATTGTGTTGAGTGTGACTTAATAAATAAAATTTTTAAATTATTGCAAAACTGATTTTTATGTTTTAATTTATATAAAATTAATATGTATAGTACTTATATGTACTATTGCCCTTACTTTCACCATTTATCTTGAAATTCAAGGCATTCACCTATGTAACAACATAGAAATATATACTACCCAGATTTTATATGCTGCATTTTGGCTTAACTGGCAATGTTAGAGAGTTAACAAAGCTGTGTAGTGGAATATATGTCAAACCTGGAATGTCTAAAACTGGTAAATTAAAAACTAAGTAACTCCTTCAAAAACATGCTTCTCAGATTTGAAAATGGTGAATAAAAATGTCACAGACTTGAGAAGTGTGAATAATGTCTGTCATGCATGAAAAACAGAAGCTCTCGTCTTCAATCTACTAAAAAGATCAAGACAATAGCCTTGCTATTTATTCCATTACATTTGATTTTCACAATCTCAGGCTGGAATACGGCAACTGATTGTCCTGTATATTTTAGCGGATATACAAACATTATATTAGAGGTTACTGTCCACACACTTTTGTTTGCAGATACTGGTGGTTAGGTAAACCTCTTTCTAAACTGTTTAGCAGAGCTTTTCTTTCTCTCTTGTGTGTGCAGAAGTGGTGAACAATGATTAAGTTCTTTTAAAGATGACTCACCAAACTGTGAAGTCTCGGTCAAGACATTTTATTCCCAGACTGGGTACAGGCATTAAGGTTGCAAAAGAAATATTTCAACTGTTAACATAAAGAGTACACTATCAAATGAAAGTCATATCTCCAGCATGTTGTAAATCACAGCAACAGTCCTTCACAGGCAGCACTCTTTGGTCAGACATCTGCCACCAAACATCAACAAACACGAGGCTGAGTGGACTTTTTATTAGCACTTCCAGCTGACCCTAATTAAGCTCAGAGTGCCACTCCCAAATTTAAGGGAAAAAACTCTGGAACCTTCTCAGAAACTTCTACTTGTTTCTTTGCAGAATGATTGCCTGACACACTAGATAAAAATTCACTTAAAAATACTGAAGACTAGAGTGATTCGGAGGACAGTAGAAAAGTTCGCTAGAACTGTTTACAGTGGTGCCTCGCAAGACGAAATTAATCTGTTCCGCGAGTCTCTTCGTCTTGCGGTTTTTTCGTCTTGCGAAGCATGGCTATTAGCGGCTTAGCGGCTATTAACAGCTTAACGGCTTAGCGGCTATTAATGGCTTAGCGGCTTAGCGGCTTAGCGGCTATTAACGGTTTAGCGGCTTAGCGGCTTTAAGAAAAAGGAAACAAACTCGCAAGAACTCGCAAGACGTTTCGTCTTGCGAAGCAAGCCCATAGGGAAATTTGTCTTGCGGAACGACTCAAAAAACGGAAAACCCTTTCGTCTAGCGAGTTTTTCGTCTTGTGAGGCATTCGTCTTGCGGGGCACCACTGTAGCTTACAAGACCAGGGTGAAAGCTAAACTAGAACTCTTTTGCCTGACCTCTAGTTTTGCGCTGAAGACCAGTAACAAGACTGTCCCTGCTTGCTATCTAAAAGAAAAAGGAGTACAAGGGAAAGGGAGACAGAGCAGCAATGGTGGTGGCAGCAGCAGGGGGGCAAGTGTCCTCCAAGCAAGGAAATCACCCTGCACTCGCTCCCCCACTGCTGAACTCCTGTCAGGTACCATATTTTCCTGTGTATAAAATTATGCATTTTGCTAAAAAAATAAGGCAAAAATTGGGTGTCGTCTTATAGACAGATAGTGAATGCGGGGTGGGGGAAGACGTGTGATTAATGGCAGCAGCAAGCAGGAGATTGGCAGCGGCGACTGGATGGGTGATTGGTGGCTGCGGCAAGGCCTGCTGGTGATTGGCTGTGGCTGCAGCAATTGGGCAGGCGATTGGCGGCTGCAGTGAGGTGTGCGATCTGCAGTGGCTGTGGCAAGCGATCGGCAGTGGTGGGCAGGTGGGTGAGTGATTGGCGAAAGTGACCCCCCCCACCCCTAAAAAAGCTAAACAACTTCATTTCTTAAATTTGGGTTTAAAAAAACAGGGGTCATCTTGCACATGGGGGCGTCTTATACACGGAAAAATATGCTATGTTTATTTTTCTTTCAGTGATCTTAGCAAGTGCAGTACAACTCACTCACATTGAAATATGCTTTGCATGTTCTATGTCCCGCATCCTGAATGTCCCACTAATTCAGATGGGCAAGGTACAAATTTCCAAAAATCTCTTCCCAAGTAGAAACAAAAATAAAGCAGATCACTAGCATGGAAAGATTCAAGTTCACAAGGATCACGGG
Organism: Podarcis muralis; assembly: GCF_964188315.1. Taxonomy (NCBI): domain Eukaryota; kingdom Metazoa; phylum Chordata; class Lepidosauria; order Squamata; family Lacertidae; genus Podarcis; species Podarcis muralis. Next base: position 25,004,936 of record NC_135659.1, on the reverse strand, counting down.
CTTCTTAAAAATGAAAGCTTTTTTAAAAAAAATACAGACTCAGTTAACAGGAGACAGATGTTCTATGCACTAATCTTCCTACATGGGCATGGATATCCAGGGAGAAAGCTACAAGAATAAACTCACTTAAATGAACATACAAAATGATTTGGCTTTATAATGGATTAGTAGCCATCGGCACAATGCCCATTTCTTTCAGGAAGCTGAATAATCTTTGTAAAAATAACTCTCAGAAATGCAATCCTCTTTGCTTTGCCTTGGACTCTGTGCTCCCAGTAACCCAAAATGGTCTCCGTGAGACTTAGAGAATAGGGTAAATTGTCTGACTACTATAAACAAGGCCCAAATAACTACTGGCAACTTGACTAGGCTGTTGCTAGAAGTATCAAAGTCAGGAAAATGGCCCTGCTGGTTCTTTGCTTGCCAAACCATCATGTGAGCTGGGAGATCTATGATCAGACTGAGGGTCACCTCAGTCTAAGGCTGGGGAAAATAAAGTGAAAGAAAATATTCTTTCCCTGTAGCATCTGCATTGTGGCGAAGAGGCAGAAAGCATTAATCAAAGCTGCATTAAATACAGAACATGGTATAATCACCAGATTACCAACCTGAATGGATTAATATCATCATGCTTTGTCTTTTAAAGGCTTTTACGGTTGAAATGAAATGACCTTTCCATCCCCACCACCTGGCGGCCCACCATTTTGAGAGCATTTCTCTTAGAATTTGCCCAAGACATAAATAAAAAATAAAAAAAATGAAATAACACGCTGTCTTCTCTCCATTTTTGAACACAATCATTTATTTTTCTTCCACTTCTAATCCCCCCCCCCCCGCGATTTACAGCTACCCTGAGAAAGAAGCAGAATCTGATTGCTCCTTTTATATATATATCCCACCCTCCCCAGCCGAAGCCGGGCTCAGGGCGGCTAACAACAATAAAATAGTACAACATTCTAAAATCATTTCATTATAAAATTAATTAAACTCAAATTGATGGCAACCATTAGGCTAAAGTTCTGTGAAGATTGCCAAAGGAGGGAGTCAGGCTGTGCCCTGACCAAAGGCCTGGTGGAACAGCTCTGTCTTGCAGGCCCTGCGGAAAGATGTCAAGTCCCGCAGGGCCCTAGTCTCTTGTGACAGAACGTTCCACCAGATTGGAGCCACAGCCGAAAAAGCCCTGGCTCTAGTTGAGGCCAGCCTAAATTCTCTGTGGCCTGGGACCTTCAAGATGTTTTTATCTGAAGACCGTAAGTTTCTCCGTGGGGCATACCAGGAGAGGCGGTCCCATAGGTACGAGGGTCCTAGGCCGTATAGGTTATAAAGGTTAAAACCAGCACCTTAAACCTGATCCTGTACCCCACTGGGAGCCAGTGCAGCTGGTATAGCACCGGGTGAATGTGATCTCGCAGCGAGGACCCCGTAAGGAGTCTCACCGCGGCATTCTGCACCCGCTGGAGTTTCTGGGTCAGTCTCAAGGGCAGCCCCACGTAAAGCGAGTTACAATAATCCAGTCTGGAGGTGACCGTCGCGTGGATTACAGTGGCTAGGTCAGGGCGAGAAAGGTCATACCAGCAGAAATGTTTTCTCAAGGTGTCAGTCCCTAACAGCTTTCATTTTTATCTCTACTCTATCCCAGTGGCATAGCATATGCGTGTGTGTGGGTGTGTGGGTGTGTGCAAGGGCAGTTGCCTCAGCACAAAATTGTTAGCACCCAGTGCTTCCTCAATGCAGCTGCTTGCTTTTGTTGCTGAGCTCTATTGAAAACTGCTTCTCCATGCGGACCAGGAAGTGAGCTCGTCAGGAAACAGAACAACTCATCTTTTCTTATCTCTGCAGCTGCAATATCCAGGGTGATGTGGGACAGCATTAGGCAGTTGAATGCATGTGCGTATTCTATCCATTTTCTTCCCTCCCATCCACCCTCTCCGCATGGCCCTAGGTACTGGCAACCCACGTTATGCCACTGCATTATCCAAATATGAAAGTGGTTTACTATGCAAAGAGAAGGCAAAAAATAGACTTAATAAGCTCTGTAAATCTGTCAGAAGTGGACGGACGATGGCTTTCTCCTTATTTAGTTTTTCACTACTTAAGAAATGGAGATTTCTGCCATGTGGAACTTCTGCAGACTGATGTCAAATACCTTCCTCCCAAAAAATGCTGAAAGAATATGAAAATGCAAAGCCATTAGGAGACATAGAGCCCGGCCTTTTGCAATCCTTTAGTACTTTCTAAGGTTTTTCATTCTGGGTCTCCTAAATTGGATGCAATGGAGTAGGCGAAACGAAAGAAGCATTTGTCTTCTTGGGTTATCATTGAAGACTATTGACTTTTCCCTCTCACTTATGGACCATTAGTGGTGATCCCTACAGAGGAGACATTCAATAAACAGACACTTGTATTGAACACAGAGATTTTAGCTTCATCACCAGCTTTTGCAATGACAGTGTTATTTACCGCTTGCTTCTGCCGTTGAAAATAGTAATAAGGAATGTTTCCTGCTGCGTACCAGCCCTGTGTGTTATTTCAACCATTTAAGAACGTGAGGAGGTTTGGGGAAGGAATAGACTATTGAACAGGGACAATGACCTAAATGCAACACAGTTCAAGAAGACAACCATGGAAGTAATCCATTTGACACTCAGAATGGCACATGACTGTTGGAAAGTGCTTTCCATTAATCCCCCCCCCCCCCCCGGTATATGTGTGTGTGTGAAATGTATATATTATCAAAATAGATCCGGTATCAAAATATGTCCAGTACAGGTTAGAGAAAATATGCTGAAGCTAGCTCACAGGTGGTATATAACCCAAAGGCAACTTCCATTCTCTCAGTAGCTTCATGAAGAAGAAGAAGAAGAAGAAGAAGAAGAAGAAGAAGAAGAAGAAGAAGAAGAAGGAGAGTTTGGATTTGATATCCCGCTTTATCACTACCCGAAGGAGTCTCAAAGCGGCTAACATTCTCCTTTCCCTTCCTTGCCCACAACAAACACTCTGTGAGGTGAGTGGGGCTGAGAGACTTCAAAGAAGTGTGACTGGCCCAAGGTCACCCAGCAGCTGCATGTGGAGGAGCGGAGACGCGAACCCTGTTCCCCAGATTAGGAGTCTACCGCTCTTAACCACTACACCACACTGGCTTTAGGGTTTAACTTAGGCATAGTTCCCACTGAAGAGCGAACATTGCACTTCATTGCAGGTGGGGACTTCCATGGCTGCATGCACCTCCATACAAAGGGCGTGCGGGGAGGGGGGAATGCTTGAACATGGAAAAAAGAGTGTCTAGACTAGGCTAGAACCCTCCTCCAGTCATCTCCTACATGTACTCAGAGGGAAATTCGAACCATGTCAGACCCCACCTACAGTCTGAGGTCATATAATCAATACCAGGGATGGGGAACCTCTGAGCCTTCAGATGTTAGATTCGAAATCCCATCAGCACCAGCAGACCTCACCAGAAGTCAGGGATGATGGGAGTTGTAGTTCAACAACATCTGGAGGTCCACAGTTTCCCTATCCCTTGCAAAGACACTGCTATACGCAGTGAGGACTAGGCCTAAACGTGTGAGATGTTGAGCTACCACCACTCCTTGCCTCTTTTGCCCTCAGCCTAATAGGCCTCACAGTGCATGACATGATGTCATCTTGCTGTGCATTGCTCCATCTCATAACAGATAGCTAATGCTGAGGGAAGGCAGGGGGTGATGATGTTATACCAAACATTGAGTTTATATAAGTGAATGTTATGATGAAGAGCTGGAGATGTGGGAGTAAAAATGCGAACTTAGTACATATGATGATTAACTGCCCAATGATAAGATCATTTTGGTGCCAGGTGAGGATATTTATAGCAAGAATAATAAAAAGAAATTGTCGTTTAAGGGAATTGAATTTAATTTTAAATTATATTCCGGAAACGTAGGAGATTACAAGGGGTAAAAAAAAGAGGATGTACTGTGCTATATTAGAAACAAAAAACCTTGTTTTGATGAATTGGAAGAGCCGCAAAAAGATTCCATGGAGCACATGGATTGATAATATGGACAGATTAGTTACATACGAATGAATTACATGTCAATGCAAATTAAGAATGGATAAATATAAAGAAATCTGGAAGGAATATTTAAGCGATAAGGCGGATAGTGGTGGGAAGTGGGGGGAGGAGAGAGAGGTGGGAAAATATTGTTTAAAATAGGTATATCAGTGTATTCAAATCTGAATTGTCAAATTGTGTTATTAGTGTTATGGTTTTCATTGTATGTGTTTTTCTGCAGTTGTTGTTTGTATTGAAAAAATGATTAAATAAATTTTAAAAAATAAAAATGTTATATTGAAGAGCAGAAAAGAGGCATGGACTGGCAGTAGATCTGTACCTTTACGAATGCCCAGTAAGGCCTCTTTCATATCCTTTGGCCTAGGCTCCCCTCTTTCTTTCAGTTAATTCAGTTTATTCATCATCCTGTTCACTAAGGTCTTCCAGGAAAATAAAAGGACTGGTTTTATATTCCTTCCATTATCTCTAATAAATATCATATTGAAAAGGGTTGGACCAGATTGGACATAATCTACCACATTATGAACAGGCAAGGTATTCTTTTAATTTCTTAGTTTACCTGGGCATGATCTCTACTGAACAAAATGGGACTTACTTTGTAGTAGATTTGAATAGGATTGTGCTGTCAGATACCTGAGTCTCAAGACTGTATTCCTCAAAAGCTCACCTTCTGGTTTTTCAAAGTCGTATTTGTCCATTGCAAGTTACTGCCTTGCTTCCTCTGTGTCGCTCATGAAATATTTCTTGTTAAATGTTAACTTCATGTAGGTTCGATTAGATCCCTTTTACATATCATATGCATCAGAGCTATTCTCTTGTCAAGCTTTCCTGCTTTTCTGTTCTACTGTTTTTCTGTATTGTCTCCTTTGTGTTTTCAACAGCACATGTAAACAAACTTATTCTAGCCTTGCAGCCATTGATGTAAATTTCTTGTGACTACTGATTCCTAAAATTGCATACTCTTCCTATAAATTCCAGGTTTTTCCACCTTGTGACTGTAATTGAAACTGACAGGGGAAAGAGAGAGAGAGAATAGAGGAGAGACAGAGAAAGATCAAGTATCATTTTCCTGCCTGTGAGCACTTTGGCTGAAAACCAGGCTGTTTATATATATATATATGTTTTAAAAATCTATTTGTCTGCATATTCTTTTGTAAAGCTCTGAATTGCCTGTGACATTGTAAATGGCTTTGGTGATAGTTGTGGCTTGAGATGTTTTCAATGTACTGCTGTGAATTGCCATTATAGTTCTTCCCCTATTCCTGTTCTGCAAAAAGCCTGCATTGCAAATGGAAATGAATGGACAGGAAATGTGCAGCGGATCTGGTTCACACATACATGCTCATCACTCATGATCAGTGGCTACTGTTGGGGGCAGAATGCCTTTGAATGCTGGGAATCACAACTGGAGAGAGTCCTGTTGCAGGCTTCTCATATGTAGCTGGTTGGCATTGCAAGAACAAGATACTGGACTACATGGGTCTTGGGTCTGATCCAGTAGACTCTTCTTGGGTTCTCAGAACATCAGGTATGCTATATATTTTCTTCTCTTGTTGCTAAGGTTGCACCACTGGTATTCCATAATTTCAATATTTCCTTCAAAGATAGCATGCAGCCAAACTTTGGGGAGCCTACTGCTGTGCTCAGATTCTGTTTGTGGCCTTCCAACATTGGTCAGCGTGCATTCTTATATTCTTCTGCTCACACAATGGACCCTCCCTCTATCTCCTTCCCTGATGTGCCCTGGCAAGCCCCACTCATCTCTGTTTCCCAAACTGCAGAGTCTCCAGCTATTTTTGGACTGCAACTCCCATCAACCCTAGCTACAAGACTAGTGGTCAGGGATGAAGGGAACTGTAGTCTGAAAAACAGTTCCAGATGAAGATCTCAGAGTCAACTTAGGTGGGTCTGCAGGGTGTTGTATGAGGGGTGGGGAGGAAGTCTGGTTGTGCAAGCAGAAGTGGTCCATACAATCTTGGACCTCAGTGTGCCCTGCACACCCCAGAAGGAGCCCCCTGGACAGCATGTGCTGGGAGGATTTTCAGAAGTAGAAAATATTTAATTATTTGTTAGAGTTATATGCAATTTGTCAATTCAGCTATTCAAAGTGGCTCGTGACATTTTGTTTGTTTGTTTGTTTGTTTGTTTGTTTGATTGCTTAATATACCGCCCTTCATCGTGAGATTTCAGGGCAGTTCACAGAAAAAGATAGAGGATGAAAACATGTAAATAAGTAAAACAAAACAAAGAAATGCCTACAAAAATGTCTACAGTGTCTACAAAAGAGAAAATCATTTTGATTAGCTAATGACCTAACGGTTACATGTACTTTTTAAATGTCATGTATTTTTTTAAAAAAAAATGATGATGATGATGTTTTATGTTTTAGCAGTGCCCACCATCTTGATATTTTATGATGCAGTGGTATAGAAATGCTGCTATAAATAAACCAACCAATTGCAATGGATGCACCAAGAACCGTTCCCTAAGAAAATAAAAATAAATCAATCAATACCACTTACAGATGTTGCTGGACTTCAACTCTCACCAGGCTCAGCCAGTGTCACCAGTGAACAGGGATGATGGGAATTATATTCTCACAGTAGGACCATTTGGTTTTGTTCTTGTGGGGATGTGTGAGGTAGACAAAAGTTGCATCTCTTTGAAAGAGTGGCCTGTATTTCATATTATGCCTCTTTCTCCTTCTGTCTGCCTTTAAGGTTTTCTGCTTCTAAATTGCATTAAAGAGAGAGTCGCAGGAAGCCGTATTTTGCATATACACGAGGCCTAACCCCATTAGGCTCTCTCTGGTAATTCGCATAAAAAGTGCATACAAATTCACTGCACTGATGCTCTGAGCTTTGAAAATACCTAGAGTGTGTGTCAACGCAGCAGCTGAAATAATAATAAGTATGGATTTTCCTTTCTGAATAATGAAGTCAGTAAAGCACTCATAAACTCCTGAATATAAATTACCACTGCCTAAGGCTACTGTGGCTTAATCTCTTTTATATAAAAAGGATCCTTTGTGTTGTGTGTGTGTTTTTCCTTTTGGTTTTTTATTGTTTAGGAGCTTCATAGGCAGAAGTTGGGGTTCCATGTGTCACTTTTCTTTTTTCATACACCCAGGAATCACTTAGGCTGACCACATCACTCTCATATACTTTAAGTTGTGCCTTAGGCTTCAATAGACCCATCTTAGAAGTGTGGCATAGGAGTTAGAGTGCCGGACTAGGACCTGGGAAACTCAAATCCCCACTCAATAGTGAAGCTCACTGGGTAGCCATTGTCTAGTCACTGTCTTTCAGCCTACCAGTGCTATTTCTCTAGAAAAAGAGGTGACAGATCTCATTGTGAATGCTTCCCTTATTCTCTTACATTGGCAATGGCGCCCCCCTGAGAGAGGCTGGAACTGAGTTCCACTGGGGAAAAAAGCCCTGCCTACATCACATGGTTGTTGGGAAGATAAAATGGGGAGGGGGAGAAGTAGGTGATGTCCTTGGAGGAAAAGTGGTATATAAAATTAATATATTTTTTAAAAATAATAATTAACCTATAAAAAAAACACAGAACACATCATTGGGCAAAAGAGAGTGGAAGAATTCCAGTTAAGCAAGAGGAACCACTGAGGATCAAGCCAGACATTATGGAGGTAGTGTGGCCATCTCCATCACCCACATGCGGTGCCTCCCTAGATCAGCCTTCTTCAATCTGGTACCCTCCAGATGTTCAGAGATACAATTCCCATGAGTCACAGCGAGTTCTGTGCATGCTGGCATGGATAGGTGCTGTAGGTCAAAACATCTGACAGGGCACCGGGTTGGGGAAGACAACTCTATATTTACAACTGATAGACAATATACATGGCAAACATCACTAGGACATTTGGTATTTCCCTAACACTTGCAAAAAAGCTGGAGTTTCGATAAGGAGCACTGGACGTGACATTTGTTGTTGTTGTTTAGTCGTTTAGTCGTGTCCGACTCTTCGTGACCCCATGGACCAGAGCACGCCAGGCACTCCTGTCTTCCACTGCCCCCCCCCCCGCAGTTTGGTCAAACTCATGCTGGTAGCTTCGAGAACACTGTCCAACCATCTCGTCCTCTGTCGTCCCCTTCTCCTTGTGCCCTCCATCTTTCCCAACATCAGGGTCTTTTCCAGGGAGGCTGATTTCCTTCAGAATGGATAGGTTTGATCTTCTTGCAGTCCATGGGACTCTCAAGAGTCTCCTCCAGCACCATAATTCAAAAGCATCAATTCTTTGGCGATCAGCCTTCTTTATGGTTCAGCTCTCACTTCCATACATCACTACTGGGAAAACCATGGCTTTAACTATACGGACCTTTGTTGGCAAGGTGATGTCTCTGCTTTTTAAGATGCTGTCTAGGTTTGCCATTGCGTTTCTCCCAAGAAGCAGGCGTCTTTTAATTGTTTAATGTTTAATTGTTTAATGTTTCTAAAACCCTCATGCAAAATTCAAAGCTAACGTGACATAATATCACAAATTTCTTTTACCACATTTACGCACTACATTTCTTTTTTTTACTGCATGTAAATGGGCAGGCACGGGTTAGGCCTAAGCATGAGAAGACTTCTATTCCATTTGTTTCCTGTTCCCTTTGCATATTCTGTCCTATATTCCCCCTGAATTTCAGGCTAGTGAGAAATTCCTCGCATTAATTCCAGATCTGGAGCATGTGCACATTGCAACAACTTTCAGTTCATTTGCACTGTTTAGGAATGAGCATGTGTGCACTGATAAAACAGGACAAGAAAGCATTCTGTCTATGTAATTGCATGCATTTTTGTATCAATATACTTTTTGTGCTGAGTGTTAGTGGTGCATGCATGCATTCCTTCACTCTTTAAAGAATCTTGATACAACCATATCACATATACGATCAAATCAAGTTAGCTTTGAATTTTGCATGAGGGTTTTAGAAACATCTGTATACATATCCCAATGTATCTTTGCAAATGTGTATGTAAGCCCTGTTGGGACTTGGACTTCTAACATCTCTATAGGATAGGGTCAAAGGTAAAGGTAAAGGATTCCTTGATGGCAAAGTCCAGTCAAAGGAGACTATGGGGTGCAGCACTCTTCTCCTCTTTCAAGCTGAGGGAGCTGGCATTTGTCTGCAAACAGCTTTCCAGGACATGTGGCCAGCATGACTGGCACAACGAGATACCGTGACAGAAGCCAGAGCACGAAAAATGCTGTTTACCTTCCTGCTGCAGCAGTACCTATTTATCTACTCGTGCTGGTATGCTTTCAAGCTGCTGGGTTGTCAGGAGCTGGGACAGAGCAGCAGGAGCTCAAACCGCCATACTTGCAATTGGCAATCCCAAGAGGCTCAGTGGTTTAGACCACAGTGCCACCTCTGTCCCTTCTATCAATAGGAGACTGGTTTGGAAGAAATGCTAAACCATAGTTTAGCATTATGAGAATGAAGATGTATGAATGCTCAATAAATAGCAGGCATCATCTAACCTCCCAGCAAACACTGTGCAAAGAAATCAGGACGAATGCTCACTAAGCAGGTGACCTGGAAGTGACCTGGCATTATGGTGAATTAGATTGAGCCTCTTCACAAATGAGATCAGGCTCCACTTTCACCCAATTTCTGCTTTTTTAAGAAATTGGTCTTCCCAGGTCACACAATTGATGTTCAGCCACATAACACAAACAAGAAGCCATGTAATTTATGTGTCCTCTTCTTATAATGAACTCGAAATCTGGTCCTGCAAAATCCTGGGAAAATAGGAAAAGACAGTTAGGAAGGCAATACAGGAAATCTTGATAGGAATATGATATTGGATATAGAACCATTCCCAGGAGGAACGCAAAGGTTTTGCACAGTGATCAGTAATGCAAACTCCTCTCCTGGGAGCGAAAGGAAGGCAATTTGGGGAGAAGTAAAGTCCTCATTTTAAGGCAAAGCTGGATTATTGCGGAGGCACAGTCAGTCTCATTATGTTCGGCCCAATGACCACACATATTTCTGGCAGGGTTTGTTGTGAAAACTCCTTCAGCCACCCCAAAGTATTGCTTCGCCAAAGTGTGCAGAAGGGCTGACCTTAATAGAAGGAGAGTGGAGGACCTATCATGAGGGCTAGCTGCTTGCGCAGAAAATGCTTCTGACAGTTCATAGCCCCTGCCAGATATGTGCTGGGATATTTATATTAAGACACATCCAGTAAAACATATTGCCTGGCCGGCCAATGCACTGACCCTGCACTCTGGTAACCTCAGCTTCTAAGTAAACCAAGCATAGTGGAATGTGAAACTCTCGCCTGCTTCCTACAATAACCACCACACTTTGGGGAATTTTAATAGAGTCTTTTTGCTTAAAAATCCATGTCCTGTTCACCTAAGGCAGGGATGGGAAACCTATGACAGACCTTCCAAGTGCCCCTGTTTTCCAGGAACAGTCCCGGATTTACAGAAGCCATCCTGGTTGCTGATTTGATCCTATAATGTCCCTCTTTTCCTTAGGACAACCCTATTTTCATCATAGAAATGTTGGAGGGTATGGGGTTTAATGTTTTATTAAGTTTTTATATATGTTGGAAGTCACCCAAAGTGGCTGGGGCAACCCTGTCAGATGGGCAGGGTGTAAATAATAAAGTTGTTGTTGAAAATCGGATGTCCCTATTTTCATCAGAGAAATATTGCTATGACTCTCCAGATGTTGCTAAACCACAATTCCCATCATCCTTAGAGCCAGTCACCTGCTCTCAGCCTAATGTACCTCACATGTCTCATGTGAAGATATAGGGTATATTAAATGGTCACAAAGGGGGACTTTTGGTTTCTTTCAGCAGAGTGATACATCCAAAGGATAATGTTTTTAATGCCCTCCCCATTGCCACCCCCACAATGCAGCACCAAGACTTTAGCCAATCTTAATCTAGAGTGATAATTGACTATTTGCTTAGATCAGGGGTGGGGTGGGGAGCGTACAGGCTGTAGGCCAAATTAGGTTGGCTGGCTGCCTCATTTGCCCTGTCTTTGATGTGCTGCAGGGGCTTGCTAGTCCTTTGCAGCACTTGACCTTTCAGTAGAGGCCGATCGTCACTTCCAAGCCCCAACCAGGTAGTGGCTCCTAAGAGGAACATACCGTATTTTTCGCTCTATAAGACGCACCAGACCACAAGATGCACCTAGTTTTTGGAGGAGGAAAACAAGAAAAAAAATATTCCGAATCTCAGAAGCCAGAATAGCAAGAGGGATCACTGTGCAGCGAAAGCAGCAGTCCCTCTTGCTGTTCTGGCTTCTGGGATAGCTGCGCAGCCTGCATTCGCTCCATAAGACGCACACACATTTGCCCTTACTTTTTAGGAAGGAAAAAGTGAGTCTTATAGAGCAAAAAATATGGTATTTGAGCAATGCCTGAACACTCTGCCTGTGCTTGAAGGAGTGGGGCAGGGCCCTCTTGCCCAAGGGAAGGAGTACAGCTCCAGAGAATGAAGGCTGGGGAAACCTGGCGGTTATAAAGAGCCTCCAAAAGGGAGAAGAGAGGCAATGGGAGCTTAAAGAACAGGTAGGAATATCTAGGCATATAACCCTTAAATACCTCAGTTGGTAGAGCATGAGACTCTCAGGGTTGTGGTTTCAAGTCCCACGTTGGGCAAAAGACTCCTGCATTGCAAGGGGTTGAAGTAGATGACCAATTCTATGACTCTAACTGCATACCCTCCAACATTTGGCTGATGAAAATTGGGATACCTGTCTTTTGGCTCCAGGCACCAAAGGTAAAGGGCCCCTGACCGTTAAGTCCAGTTGCAGATGACTCTGGGGTTGTGGAGCTCATCTCGCTTTACTGGCCAAGGGAGCCGACATTTGTCCGCAGACAGTTTTTCTGGGTCATGTGGCCAGCATGACTAAGCCGCTTCTGGCGAAACCAGAGCAGACACGGAAATGCCATTTACCTTCCCACCGGAGCGGTACCTATTTATCTACTTGTACTTTGACGTGCTTTTGAACTGCTAGGTGGGCAGGAGCAGGAACCGAGCAACGGGAGCTCACCCCGTTGTGGGGTTTCGAACCACCGACCTTCCGATCGGCAAGCCCTAGGCTCTGTGGTTTAGACCACAGCGCCACCCACGTCCCTCAGCACCAAAAGATGTATGTTAATTTTCAGGTGGTATTTGACTCCCTCACCTCGGCCCTGGCCAACTCCGATCCCTGCACCATCCTCGTGGCACAGCAGACTTGAGTCCGTTCCTCCTCTGATCCCTTAGTCAGGTATGGACCCATATGGAGCATCACCCCTGGGGTGATGTGTGGAACAGGTAGAGATGCAGCTTGATCAGCTGCCCCTGCAGTGAATCCCTGCAGAAACAGGACTGAACGCTCTGCACATCAGGCAAAGGAGCCTTTGACATATGGTAACACTTTGTTGTTGATTTTGTGTTTTCTTAAAAACCCGTATCCAGTGAAGTTATTGTACACATAACTTCAGTGCATGTGCATGCATGCATGTGCATGCACACAAACACACACAGCTCTGCTCTGGGGTCCCCTCTCCCAACCCTTTGGAGCAGAACTGGGACAAATGGGGAAGGGCGGGGAATTTGATTGCAGGAGCAGAAGTCATTCGGCTCACTCAATTACTTCATTGGATTCAACCTATAGGTTCTCATTAGCTGCGCTTCAACACACAGTTTTGTTTTACAGTTTATATGTGCTCATCATGACAATACTGAAGTACTTATAGCTCATTGTGACAAATTGCAAGGACACCAACTTTTAAATCTTCCTTTAATCATGTGGTTATAGGTAGGCAGGCAGGCCTAGTTACCTGCCTCGTTCCTTCTATTAATGTGGGTTATATTATCTTTCCAAAAGTCTTGAGAGAATTGAACTTTCTATGAAGATTAATGCCACATTCACTTCACTGCACATTGATGTAGAAGACACTATTACTTTGAGCTCCAGGAATCCCCAGTGGCAAAGGGTATTAAGTCAAAACATCTACGGAGAGCCTCACCATCTATCCTAACATGTTAGCCTCTGCGCTGCTGCAAATTCACCAGTGACATTACGTTGCAACTTCATGCCCGCAGTCTGATGAGATTTTTATTTTATTTTTTGTAAAGTTTTCTTGGGGAAAAAATACATGTTTTCCCCCAATTTCATTATAGTGTTTCTATGGAAACCCTAGAGAAATCAAAATACTTCATTTTGGATGGCAATCAAGACAAAATTACGAGGGTTACATTCACTTCTTATTTTGACATACGACTAATGTTTCTTGTTATAGTATATTCATCCAATTAAAAAACAACCCACTTGATATTGAGGGGCACTAATGTTTAATCTGTTAAATCTTTCATTCTCCTGAAATTATCAAGTTATATACTGAGCATCACCATAGATTATGGCTAGCACAGAGAAACAGGGAGATATAGAGAGATTTCATCATTAGCATTGGTTTTAAAACTGGGGTATGAGGAAAGCCTCGGCTTCTTATGACCATGAATGGCATTTCTAATTCATCATTTCCATAGTTCTTTTTGGTGTGCAAAGCACTTTATAGTTCTTATCTCATCTACCCTCACAAGCTTTTAAACAAATTTGTAATGTTATCAGCATTCCCCTGAGAGTCGTAGTACCTTGCCACTTTATCTAATCTATGCTTGACGGGATAGAGCGGTGGGGGTCGAATCAAACAAAACAGCCAAGCATTTCTTCCTGAAGTAGCATACTATAAAATGTCACACAGATAACTGTTTGTAAAAAGCGATAATTCATATATTCCGCTAAAGGTCTTGTGACCTCTATCTTCTCAGTAGCCATTACTCTGTACAAATATTCTCCTTTGTGAAAATAGATACTCTGGCTTGTGTTGCCAATAATCCACTTGACGATTTGGAGGTGAATTTGAAAGACACAATCTTTTCTGAAAACTGACAGGCTCAGTCTTGCGATTGTTTCCAGCTCTAATCTACTTGGGAAAAGCCTAGAATTGTATTGTAACTCATGTCATCTTTGTGGTCCTTAAAAAAAAAAAAAAAGCTGAAAAGGTAAACTTGGAAGTTGTCATGAAGCTTAAAATTTCTCTTATTAAGTGGAAATGAGGATCAGGTTGGGTTGGGCCATCACATTAGACTGGTTCACAAGGCTATTCAGTAAATTATTATTATTTGTATTATTCAGTATTATTCTTATTATTATTTATATATTACATTTAAATCCTACCCTTGCTTCAAGGGGTTTTGGCTGTTTACACACAATATCTTTAAAGCGCATTCAGTGAAAATTTCCCACCCGTCCCTTGAAAAAAACTGCACTTTCCCCCTCACAATCCCCAGCACTTTTAACAAACTGTGGTGCCCAGAATGCTTTGAGGGAGAAAATGTGATTCGAATGTGCTTTAAAGGTATATTGCATAGACAGCCTAAGACATGGTTCCTCTCCTCCATTTTTCTTCACAACAGCCCTGTGAGATACTTAGCTTGAGAGATGGTGAGTGGCCCAAGTTAAGCCAGTGAACTTCATGACTGAATGGGGATATGAGCCCAAGTCTTCCTGGTACCAGTTGAAAACTCTTAACAACTACACCAAGGACAGGAAGCCAGTGACCTTCACATAATGTTGGACTCCAGTTCACATCAGCTTTAGCCAGCATGACCAATAGTCAGGGAAGATGAGAACTATAATCCAACAACATTTGGAGGACCATGGGTCCCCCATCCCTGCTTTTGTATTCCATCTTTCTTCCAAGGAAATCGGGGCAACATGCCATGGTTCTCCCCTCCTTTGATCCCCACAACAACCCTGTGAGGTAAATTAGACCCAAGGTTGCCCAATGAGCTTCATGGTTGAGCAAGGATTTGAATCTGGTTTTTCCTGGTTCTAGGCTAACAGTAGCCAATACACCACGCTGGCCCTCCTATGCTATTAATGTCAGAGTTTCTAACCAAGCCTGTGTATGAGTTGCTCTGGCTGATGGATTGATCCCTATTCACTTAAGAATACATGTGAGCAGGGCTTTTTTCAGCTGGGACTTGCCAGAACTCATTGGCACCTTCAGGTGGGCGCCATTGCCATTGTAAGAGACAAAGGGAGGCATTCATGCTGAATTCTGGCACCTGTTTTTTGTGTGTGTGTGTGTGGTTTTTTTAAGAAAAAATAGCACTGCATGTGAGGAAATGTTCTACATGGGTACACTCCACTTCTCTCCCAAGCTTGACTCAGTGCACTTTAATAATGCTCTGTTTCAGGGAGGGAGAACCTGAGTCCTTCCAGATGTTACGGGACTATATATAACTTCTATCATCCTTGACTATTGGTTGCATTGGATTGGGCTGATGGGAGTAATAATCAACAGCATCTGAAGGCTTTCAAGTTTTCCTGGTTTATTTCCAGGTCAGAATAGCTGGTAAAATGCAGAAACTGCTGACCATTTAATTTGTTCTCTGATATGCAGGCGTGAGATTGACACTGCATATTTATGATTCTATGGATTCTCTCTGTTTTATTTTATTTTCCTTTTTTTCGGAGACACAACCTTACATCTTTCCCAGGGAGTATTTTTCCTTATTTGGGCAATCATTTTCACAAGGAACAGATTGCTGATGATTATTTACAGTTCATTCATCACACAGAGAAAGCAGAATGTATGGCCTGGTAGGAGTAATTGAATCAGTTCCTCATCTTGATGCAAAATTTTGATCCCCAGGAGGATAAAATTATTTGAATAGCATTGGAGCATGCTATGAAGTGGAGATGTAATGGTTGCAGATTAAAAATTAAGTCAGAGAGTCTTTACACCTAATATCATAAAGCAAATTGGTGACCTGGTTAATTATTTCCAGAAGTTATGGGGGGGGGGTGTCAAATAATTTGATGGGATCAAAGTCTTTTAGCAGTTGTTAAGTACAATGATTAGAAAGAGTGTTGAAGAAACAAGTTTATAGATATCGAGGAAAGAAAATTGAAGAACAGCTAATATTAAGTAGGCCTCAATCCAGAAAGTGCATCCAATGTCCAAATTACTTAAACTCCGTAAAAAAATGCATTTCCGCATCACTTTCCAAACTGCAAAAAGTTTTTTTTTCCCCAAAAAGAAGAAGTGGGTTTCTTGTGTTACATGTTAATCCACTTCTAATGCAGATGCTTAAAGTTCCAGCAGGTGTTTAGCTTTCTCCCAGAAAATAGTGACTGTCTGGAGGCATCCATAGAGTATTTCTTCTGGTGCAGTTAAAATAATGAAAAATTGCATGCAGGGTGATAAAAAACTAACACAATACAGAGCCTAGGCAATTAGTTACATAATGTGACTATCTCTGAGAATCCTTCTGCAGCTTCATATTTCCATGCTTTACTTTGTACAATGTCTGGTGAGTAATTATTTACTTAATTGAGTTGTTGATGATGATAATGACCTGTTCCCCTTACGTTGCACAGTAACCAGCACACGAATCAGATGCTCAAGTTACTTGCAAATCTTTAATCCTAGATTGAGTCTTCTTAAATGAGTGTGAATGATGCAGACAGGGGACAAATCCTCAGAATGTACCCTTTCTTCTGATGATTTTCTGCAGGAGACAAGTCAAAGAGGTTCAGTGATTGGAGAGGGAATTGAGCTTTAACACTACCACTTCTAGGGACACCTCTCCCTCTGTGGTTCCTGTATGGTGAGACAAATACATTTTGTATGTATCCAAAACATCTGTCTTGAGAATAAACTCAATGATTCAGAGTAAAGATTCAGGTGGATAAATGTTTGTATGAAATGGAAGTCCTATGTCTTATCCTGAAAGCATCCTAGATCATTTGAGTGTTCTGAGCTCATGATCAAATTATTGGAGTTATCCATTGTTTACAGACAACCCACTGATGGAGTTGTATTGCTTTTTTGCTTTCAGTTTGGTTTCTGACTCCCACTCCCCAATTCTAGTTTGTTGTGTAAGTCATTCTCAATACTTGTGGCAAGCAGGCTGCCCACACCTACCTACTTGATGCTAGGAGTCAATGGTGACACCTGGGGGCTGTCATGAGCATAAAAATTGACAACTCTCCATCTGTTTCTTGAAACAAAACTGTAGGTCAAGAGTGGGGAATCAGTGACCTGCCCCCAGATGTTTGGAGGTCACCTTCCCATCAACCCCAACCAGGATGCCCAATAGGCAGGGATGGTGGAGTTAAAGTCCAGCAACATTTGGAGGACCACAATGGATGCAGGTGGCAATAGATAAAGTTGTTATCCCTAAAATGTCTGCCCATTCAAAATAGTTGACTTTAACATTAACAGAACTAACCATTAAGGTGCACAATGAATTATCCCTGCTGTTGCACCTTTAACAGTAACTGTGTTAGTCTTTTGCAACAAAAATGACAGAGCTTTGTAGCGCATAAAGACTAACACATTTATTATAAAATAAGCTTTCATAGACTACAGTTCACTTCATCAGAGGTGCATCCATTTAGGAATATTCAATTTTGGTATATTGACATCCGAAAGCCTCAGTTCTTCCTTAAAAATTGAGCAGCATCCTAGCTCCTTTAAAATCAATGCAGTTTTGCCTTTGATTCAAAGGAATGCTCTTCAAAGAGAAAACCAAAAATATTTTGCAACTAGGAAGAGGAAAGCATGCAGTGAATGTAAACAAAGTATCAGATACATAATGTAGTCAATGAAACCCCACTTAAAGGAAAGAGCAAGTTATGACCCTGGGATAGAAAACAGTTGAAATGCATGACCTGATTTCATGTGATCAAGCTCTTTTGGCAATTGTACCTCAAGACAAATATGTTGCAAATGGTGGGAATGTGCATAAAATATGCTCACAAAGATGTATTTTACATGAGTGCAGGTTTCTGCTTTGTGCACTCAACTCACAGCTGAGCTTTGATTGGTGGGCCTGTAAATAGGTGATCAACCTCTTTTGGCAATTGTACCTCAAGACAAATATGTTGCAAATGGTGGGAATGTGCATAAAATATGCTCACAAATAGGTTGGAGTTGAAGGATGGGGTTGTTGCAATGGCTGTCAATGTCACATCCACTGATGTTCCGTAGGTGATGCTCTCATCAAGACATTCTTACAGGATAGAAGTTTTTGTTGTTGTTGCTGTTGTTTTAATGTGGATGCTTGCTCCTAAAAGAAAGGTTGTAGATTCTCCAAAGACAATGTCATGTTTGCTTTACTTAAGCTTAAAACCATAGAAGCACATTCCTGCTCTTCTAGCTTTGTAGTGGCACATGTTCCACCCAAACCAGTACTCAGGAGGAGAAGGTGGACAATACAGACAGACACTTGTAGCTTGCAGGACATTAGTGTCAGTGATTATAATATGAAAGTGCTAACTTAACTAATTAAGCTCTGCAAAACTAAACAAAAAATATATTGAAGGTGTATTGACTGAAATAATGGTATCCTTGTCAATGAAGAGTAGTGAAATAGAGCAGGCATTTATGTATCTGAAATTGTGTGCCCCCCCCCCCCCAATGCTTGGGAGAGGAGAACAATAATACACTGTGCATCAGCTCTGGATCTGCATGTGTATATTTGCTAGTTTAGGATTAGGTGGAGTAGTATTATCAGGATTTGACATTTGCGACATTTGCAATGTTTCCCTTTCTTCCCATCTATTTCCTTGACAGCATGTGCCAGGCGACTGTGCTCTTCTGTTAAAACAGATTTATAAATTTTATACCTCATTACTTCTGTGCAAGGACCTTGACTTTTGATATGACTTTTGTGTTTTGCAGTATAAATCATGTTATGTGTAATGGTTTTATTGTTGAGTTCTTTTCCTTTTATTTTATTTTGGCGTACCTTTGTTATCATTCTGTGGAAAGCCAAAATGATATCCTCCTCTCTCGTTGCTGGAAATAGAGATTGGGTGACAGGGGGAGCCCTTTCATCAGATCTGTTTCATAGTAACATAGCCCTTTAAACAAGCAGAATGTTTCCCTAGCATTGGGCTCCTGGGCCCATATTTCATTGGTGTTGTTTGGGCAGCACGCTATGTACCAACAGCTGCATTCTCACCGTGGCCACAACAACAACAACAAAAAACAGGTCTGAGGATGAAGCAGATGGGTGAGAAGGAGAAACACCTTCTTTACACCTTGGAAGATCCATTAATTCAATTGCCATAGGCATAAAGCATAGGCTTTAGAACTTAAGTCTAGATCTCTGTCCAGGGTCCTGAAAAGCTTTGGTCTCTGAATGTCTGATACAACACCCGGTGTTGACATCAGCAGAAGCCATTTTTTGGAGTATGCACATCCAAAGAAAGGGTTTTCTTATAGGTGGTGAATATTTCATCAGAATAACAGACAAGGAGGCAAATAAAAAAAACAAAACCAACCTCCTCTTTTCCAGTTTAAACTCTGTGCTGCCTGCTGATACCCCACGAAACTGCTTGTGATTCTCACCTGTGCAGCTGAAGTCAGTGAAAACTTTCTACTGCGATGGGCATAGGATTTTGCTGCCTATAAGTTTTATTGCAGGATTTAATCTTCAGATCTAAGGGATGGAGCCAAGAGGGAGCTTCCTACATAAAGCATTCTAACCACATATTTATTAAGACAGTTATAGTGATTATTTGTTTCAAAGGTTTGCTGAGCCTCTGCAAAATGCAAAATCAATGAGGGGACCTCAGTGATTCTGACCTCTTTCTAATTACCACTGGGGTTACCTTTACTGACTGCTCAGAGATCTGTCAATGTAACTTAATTTATTTCTCTGTTAAACCAAGGCTGACCTTAGGAATCTTTGTTTTAAATGCCATTCATTACTGTGCCAAGAGCACTCTTCAGGGCAGTTCTCGCGAGCTATCTAATGAAAGTGTCAGCTTTGTTCTATAATCATTGTACAAATTAAGTGAGAATATTTTACATGTGTAAATTAGCAGAAGGTTAGATGGCACCTTTAAAAAAATATGGCACTAATAATTCCCATAGGGGAGGCTATAAAACCAGTTGTAATCACATCTGTTTACAAGTCAAAAAGGTTTCACTTCAATATAGCCAATATATAGGAAAAGAGATATTATCAAATGATGATCGGCATGTCTTTTTTTGTTTTGTTTTTCTGCTCTGCATAATATGTTTTCCTGTAAGTTCAACTAATGCAGTTAGTCAAGGATGCTGCGTCACAATGATTGACAAGAGCAAGATTATGTCAGCATCTTCCACCTGTGTTCAAAGAAGAAGAGGAGAAGAGTTTGGATTTGATATCCCGCCTTTCACTCCCTTTAAGGAGTCTCAAAGTGGCTAACATTCTCCTTTCCCTTCCTCCCCCACAACAAACACTCTGTGAGGTGAGTGGGGCTGAGAGACTTCAAGAAGTGTGACTAGCCCAAGGTCACCCAGCAGCTGCATGTGGAGGAGCGGAGACGCGAACCCGGTTCCCCAGATTACGAGACTACCGCTCTTAACCACTACACCACACTGGCTCTGCAACAGGGTTGTGCAAGATCCCTCAATCTGATTTGGGGCCCAGTTCAGTAATTTGGATCTGGCCACCATCTGACACAAAGCATTCAGAAATGCACAACTTTGGTATGCCATTTCATTTGCATTGGGAAACAAAATCACCACAGTGTCTTTACCTTTTCTTATAGGTGCATGAAATGTGGAGGTATGATAGCTGCTAAGAGAAGAATAACTATGCCCAATTTTAGACACGTAGATCCTGGGAGGTTTGTGTTAGTTCTCTTTAAAATGTCTCCGCCCGCCCAAAAAAAGTGAATTATTTTTACAAAGTCAGTTGAGTGCCCGGTCTTGTCAGTTCGCATGCTCCTATTTGGCCTGTTCTGTTGCGTTTCAGGCCCCATCTGCATTATACATTTAAAGCTGTATCATACCACTTAAAATAATGACTTCCCAGAAAGAGCTACAATTCCCAGAGTTTCCTGGGAAGAAGGGTTGATTGTTCAACCACTCCAAGAATTGTAGTTCTTGGGGGTGGGGATAGGAATCTCTTAACAAAGGCTAAAACCATTAACAAACTACACACACCATGATTCTTTGAGGCAAGCCATGACTATTTAAAGTGGTATCATCCTGCTTTAAATACACAGTCCAGATGGGACCTCCATAGCTCAATTCTCCTTGCTGTTTCACCACCACCACATATGGTCTGCTTGTGCCAGCCTGGCAAGGGTATTTTTCCTGCTTGTCCGCCTGCCTGCCTCTCTCTGCCACTGTTTCCCTGCCTGCCTGGGGCTGGCTGACTGCCCAAAGTTTTTGATATGATACATTTAGCCCACAAGACTTATTGGCAGACACATCAGACAAACTGCTCATGAAGACAGACACAGGAAACAGAACACAGTGTATATTCCTCTCTCCCAACACTGTTATTGGATGGTATTTTGTAAGAGTCCATCCTTGGATTGGACTGAAGGACTCTCAATGAGCGAAGTCCACCGTACAATTAAGGAGGAGGCTATACAGTGGTAACTTGGGTTACAAAAATCTTCAGGTTACAGACTTTGCTAACCCAGAAATAGTACCTCAGGTTAAGAATTTTGTTTCAGGATGAGCACAGAAATCGCGGCACAGCGGCAGCAGGAGGCCCCTTAGGTAAAGTGGTACCTCAGATTAAGAACAGTTTCAGGTTAAGAACAGACCTCCAGAATGAATTAAGTTCTTAACCTGAGGTACCACTGTAGCTCCCTTTTAGAGCAATGTTCTGTATGGAGAAAGCCACAAATTCAGTCCCTGGGAAAGATTTCTGTCTGAGACCCTGAAGAGCTATGGCTGGACAGTTTTGGCAGTACAGTGGTACCTCAGGTTAAGTACTTCATTTGTTCCGGAGGTCCGTTCTTAACCTGAAACTGTTCTTAACCTGAAGCACCACTTTAGCTAATGGGGCCTCCTGCTGCCGCCATGCCACCGCTGGAGCATGATTTCTGTTCTTATCCTGAAGCAAAGTTCTTAACCTGAAGCACTATTTCTGGGTTAGTGGAGTCTGTAACCTGAAGCGTATGCAACCTGAAGTGTATGTAACCCGAGGTACCACTGTACTGGGCAGGACCAGCTGAAGAATGGTCTGACTGATTTTAAAGCCCTTCCTGTGTTCCAATGAAACTGACTTGGTTTCCCTTGAATTTGCTTAGAAGCTTCTTCTGAGGAGGAATGACCTCAGCCCTGTATACCTGAAGGAGCGCCTCTGCCCCCATCGGCCAGCCCTGACACTGAGATCCAGCTCTGAGGGCCTTCTAGTGGTTCCCTCATTATGAGAAGTGAGGTTACAGTACAGGGAACCAGGCAGAGAGTTTTCTTGGTAGTGGTGCCCACCCTGTGGAATGCTCTCCCATCAGATATCAAAGAGATAAATAATTATACGACCTTCTGTACACATCTGAAAACAGCCCTATATTGGAAAGCTGTGTGGTGTTTTGTTGTGTTTTTGTATATTCTGCTGCAAGCTGCCCAGAGTGACTGGGGGAACCCAGTCAGATGGGTGGGGTACAAAAAAAATAAATCATGATCATAATCATCTTTATCTGCTCCAAGTTTTGGTTGTCTATATGTGACAACCTGAGGAGTCCTAATGTACCTTTTGAACAATTGATTTAAAGAATTTTGCCATCTTTTTGCCATGTGCAGATCTCAGAAAAAAGAGGCTAAGAACCAATGAAAAAAGAAACAATAGATTAGAAACAATAGTGATGGAATTTATTCTCATTGTGTTAATTTCTGTCCTGCATTAACCAACCATTTCTTGTTTCTTCTTCTGTTCTGTTAGAGATTACAAACCTGCCTTTTTCTTTCCCCTGGAGTCAATTATTTGACCATGTCCATTCCTCTACAATCCACGCTTTTGATATTTTAAATCAATGCTATTTATGCATGCCTTTCTTTAATATGCACGGTGCTTTAAACTATATTACGGAAAACTGAAAAGGCTATTATGTCCAGCTGTTATTACTCAATAAATGATTTGCATTGCTTTGAAAATGCAGGTTTTTGTTGTGCAATTCTTTGTGGCCAAATGATAGCATTGTATTGGTAATGAAATTAGACTTTCCGATATTGCACTGTATTTAATTTATATTTTTACTTCTCGGTTGTTGCATAAGCACAAAAAGGAATATTTATTGTAAACACATTAAAAGGTTTAAAACATATTAAAATATTTATGCGTTTCTTGAAATGTTAGGATCCTTGAAGTGGGTATGGCATGGTAATTTCCTGTCTCAAAATGGGCTGCTACCCATCAGATTAGCCCTTCACAGATTCTGGTGCACAAATGTAACCGTTGTCTGCCAGCTATTCCTTCTTGTGTTCTATGTCTATCTATATTATTTGATTACATTAATATCCCACCTTCTCCCGAAGGACTTCAAGATGGCATGCATGGTTCCCCCCTCTCATCCTTATCCTCAAAGCATCCCTGCAAGGTGGGTTAGACTGAGAAACAGTGACTGTTTCAAAGTCAGTTCATGAGCTTCATGAGTGAGTGGTGATTTGAATTCAGGTCTCCCAGCTTCTAGTCCAACATTCCAACCACTATACTGACTCTTCATAGGGAAGTTGTGGTGGTTTGGAGTTACTCGTGCATAAACCGACCCCGTTTGGGTGCTTGATTGCCTGGTTAAACCCTTCGGACTGCACAGCCCATCTCCGCTTGACTGCCTCAGTCACTGGCAGAATCTGTCTGTGGGCGTTTCTTAAACCTCTGCCAGCATAAAAGCTGTTTGACACCTAATCGTCTCCGCCTCTCATTGCGCGGGAGTCTCCTGCGCAGGGTGGGCACGGGTAGCGGAGTGCCTGGGCTCTCTTCACTGACTTCCAGGGAAGAATCCCGGAGCCCTTCCACCTCCTCTTACCCTTGCTCTCCTGGACTCTTGGTGTAAGGCGTATTTCCTTCCCCTTCCACCGAGCTGAGTCTCCCCCTTGTGCTAGGACCTTCACCTGCAGAATCTGAGACCCTCTCCTTCTCCCGTGTCTCTGATGTCAGTTCCCTGACAGAAGTCTTTTGGTTTTTCTAGCCTGATTGGGCACCCATGTTAGCATCTGTTTAAATTAGTTCTGCACAACGTATGAACCACCAAGTTAGATGCAGTCATGTATAGTGGCCCTGAATCACCCCTTCTCCCCCATCGGTATTATGTACCTAAATTCAGGGTATCTCAGTTACGGGACCTTGTAGAAAATCCATGTAAAGTACATTTTGTTATTTATGTTATTTCCTGTAGCAGGATCAATTGCAGATTTCATGCATCCTTTCCCCTGGTCCTTCAATATGTAAAAAAATCAGGAAGCATCAGTTAGTTTAGTGGCACCTTCTGGAGTGATTCCATTTCAACATGTCCAAATGCATCCTGTACTCTAAAAGAATTTGAATCCCTTCAGTTTTGCAGCCACTATTTGCTTTTGTGCATCCATAAGTTCTTACAAGTCAGGAAAGGAAAACAGGAACCTAAAAAGCATCCAAATTAGAACTGACACACTTAACATAATTATGCAGCCTTGATATTGTGCCATGTCTAGTGAGTATTCAGATATCCCCTCTTACTGCAATGGGCATTAATGATACCCAATATTCAGGAAGTCCTCCTATATTCTTATTTAATCTGGCAATTTGCACAAATGTACTATTTTCCTACCGACAGACCTGTTCTGGACTAAATCAAAGTTCTACTGGGGGGGGGGGGGGACTAGGGAAATAAGCTTAGCTTGCAATCCTATACCCAATCACTTGGCATTAAGTCGCTTTGGACTTGTGCCCTTCCAAGGATTGCAGAGTTGTATGTCAAGTCCCCATGACCCACAGTTCCCTAGTAGATAAATAAACACACAGATGAATGGATTTTGTTTTATGGGTTTGAATAGGTCACAACTTTATTGGTTACAGATGTGAGTGGTTTGGCTTAGGCCAGGGGTTGGCAACCTAAGGCCCATGGAGACTACAAGCGGCCCATGGGGGTTATTTAACTGACCCACGAGCCACCCCCAAACCGAGCGGCCTGCTCAGCAAGTCCTGCGCTTAACCGGTGCAGTGTGGGTGGGGACTTGCATCTGTGGCGCTGGAAATAGCGTCTGCGCAGACACAGACGCAGGAAATTGCAGGTGTGAGGGCTCATGCTCATGCGCAATCCAGCCCATAGAGTGATCTCCACTGGAGTGAACCGGCCCAGGTGAGATAAACCTTGCTGACCTCTGGGCTTAGGCATTGGATGAAGCCAGACTATATCTCAACTCCCTGTCAACTGCAGGGAGTCCAACTAAGGGTAAACCACCAATAGGGGTAACCCTATGACTTACATCAAATAGGGGCACCCCAAGGGGTCCCTGTCGGGGTCATGGCATGGCCCTGGCCCGCGTCCAGGCATCAGACAGAATTCACACCTCCAGATCCCTTTAACAGGATAGCCTTAATGAGGAGGGGCAGGCGGAGGCTACAACCTCCCCTCCATCTGAACAAAGGCCTACCCAGTGCCTAATTGCCCACCAGAAAAGGTAAGCAAACTTACCAAAATCAACAATAGAAAAATACATTGAAAAGCCTTGACTTTTATATACTACACAATGCTAGAACTCACCAGGAAAACCTCCCCTTTTCTCTTATAATGGCAATGGTGCCCACCTGAGAGGCACTGGAACTGAGTTCTGGTAAGTTCCGGCTGAAAAAGGATCCCAGATTTTACATATAAATATATAAGAACAAAAGAAAAGAAACACTACTATTATAAAGGCTGTACATTATTTAACAGGATCTTTGCATTCAAAGGTGTATATTACATGCTTTCAAAACTGTCACAAATGTCAAAACAAATTCAGGAAATCCAAATGTTCATGTATCATGACAGTGGCGTTGCATCATTATCAGATTTGGTAACATGCTAAGATGAAGTCTATCCACCCTATGTCAAATTTATCTTTCTTTCTCATTCCCCTAGCTAAGAGTATTTTAATCACCAGGTTTTCTATCATCACGATTGTTGTTGTTGATGATTTATTAATCACATTCTAAACAACCATCTCAGGTTGACCTTCACTGAAGATAATTAAAAACAGTGAAAACACACACAAAACCCAGCAAATACATTAAAAACAAAATGGAAACCATATGAGGTAGATGCTCACGGCAAAACCCACTTATCCAGGTGAGAAAGCCTGTTGAAACAAAAATATATTCCAGATAGTAGGTACCTCTTGTATCTTAACAGGAATGACATCTTTCTTTACTATGTTGTAGGACATAGGTAGAAATATAGATTCAGTCGTACCTCGGAAGTCGAACGTTTTGGCTCCCGAATGCTGCAAACCCGGTACAGTGGTACTTCGGGTTACAGATGCTTCAGGTTACAGACTCCACTAACCCAGAAATAGTACCTCGGGTTAAGAACTTTACTTCAGGATGGGAACAGAAATCACATGGTGGCAACAGGAGGCTCCATTAGCTAAAATGCACCTCAGGTTAAGAACAGTTTCAGGTTAAGAACGGACCTCCAGAACGAATTCAGTTCTTAACCCGAGGTACCACTGTAGTGAGTGTTCCGGTTTGTGAACATTCTTTGGAACCCGAACATCCAATGTGGGTTCCATGGCTTCTGATTGGCTGCAGGAGCCGTGCCTTGGTTTCCAAATGTTTTGGAAGTTGAACAGACTTTGGGAACGGATTCCGTTCGACTTCTGAGGTATGACTTTACATAAAAGAATGAAAAATTTGTCACTGTATCTTTTTATTTGTTTGTTTAAAGAAGGTAGATTTCCAAATGGGCACTGAGTATTTGTTTTTTTCTGAAGAGGGGGTGGTAGGCCAAACAAGTTTGCGAAACTCTGTTCCAGATCTTTTTGAACCTATGGTCTTTTTTCTTTTAAAAGCAATTCTCTGTCACTGGAGACCTTTGCTAGCTTTTTTCTTCATTTTTCTTATTTTCTTATTTTTCAGCATTTGCTACACATTCTCCCCCCCCCAAAAAAAAATCCCAACCCTCATTGTACTTTCACTGAAGTAAGATAAATATTACCTGATATCTGAAGTGACACACAGTATATATGGAATATTGTCTAAAAAGCAGCCCCCTGTTAATCTGTGTGGCAGTAGTATGATGAAATGACAACAAAGCAGGTTTCAACAGCCCAGAGACCTAGCGCTTGTCAGAAACAAGTGTGTCAATGTACTATGACAGCCTTTGATTAAAAATATTGATTAATCCGGCATCTTACTTCCAGGGCCCAAGGATCATGGGAAATTGCTGAAAACCCACCACGATCCTTGTTTGTAATTCATCAAGGCATCCACCGCACTCTGAAAACCCAGGCCAATGCCGCTGCCCTAAAAAGTAAGCATGTGAACCACTGAACTGAATAGAATAATACCAGGAATAAGATTCAGCAGTGCCTAAATTCTGAAGCTGACGTCCAAAAGCAATGAGTTGGCAAACAATAAAAATCTGCAACAACACCTCTTTGTCTAAAGAGCCTGCTATGTGGATTTTTTAAAAGAGGGATCTGAACTCAAGTAAAAATAATAAATAAATACAAGGAAGTCAGTGTTCAGCATGCAGATCTTATTTGCACAAAATTGTCCAGCACTCCCATCCAAGACTGAACAAGCAGACCCAGTCCCCAAGGGTTTGGGGGTATTTTTCGTATGGGGGGTGGTGGAAATTGGACATGCTGCTTTCAGTGGACCCTCTTGAAGCTTGGTTTGCTGCCCCCAGGCTGGTTAACTTCCAAGGTGCCTGCTAATTGCAATCGCACAGCAATAGCCCTGCTGTCTTAATGATGGCAGCCCCACCCCTGACATAGTCTGCTACTAACAGTAGCAGAATTAAAATGATGGGACTAAGGCGTTTGGGCATGCAGCCCTCAGCTCTGATGAGTGCCAGGCTGCACTTCCACTACCCACCACTGGTGGGCAGTATCTCTACCTGCCCCATAGAGGCAGCAGCAATGGTGTCTCACCCTTGGTACTGATTTGAGATCCAGACCAAGCACACGGGCTCAGACTCTGCCATCTTAATCAACCCATCCTATATATATGCAGGCTGGGTCTGAGCCAGCATCATTAAGAAGGCAGGCCTAGCAAGTTTCGGCAGCCGGCTCAGAGCTGCAGTCAACATCTGTTCTTCATCCTTGTCAGTTACAATTCTGGCCAGCCAAACCATTGGGTGAATACCATGAAAGTGGTCCTGGCAGTGAGGCAAACAGTGTTTGCCTCACTGTACCACATGCTGACCCTGGGACTACTAACAAGTATCCAACAAAGTAGTTCCGTCCGTTCTTCCCTCTCATCTCTCTACATCCCACCTGAGCCCCTTACCCCAATCTGATCCAGCTGTTTTTTTGAGGTGATACGGAAGGGGGGCATGTCTTCTTCACCTTCTTCTTCGCTACAATATATCCATTTATTTCCAATTGTCAATGTCAAAAGGGACTAAAATCTATAAAATTCATAGAAAATCAACGTGCCAATTTGCTCAATTTCTCTAGGACTCCATGACACCTCCCCTGTCCTCCATAATCCCTCAAGCAAGGTGTCAAGACCTTAATCCTGTCAAATCACTCTGCCAAGCCTTTCCTCCGGGCAATGCCAGGTGACAGAATATGCATACATGGACCATTGACTTCTCATCACCGGTACTCAGGATGTGCTTATCTGCGCATACCTCCAGCTCTGCATATTCCCCCCTCCCTCCTCCATATGTTAATCCTGTCTAACCCAACCTCTTCTTAATGTATTCATGATGTAATCTGTGTAACCCAACCTCTTCTTAATGTATTCATGATATAACTGGGATGTATTTTGCACTGTATTCTGGGACATGGAGGGAAGTTTTGAAAAGTTCATGTCACCCCTTTCTCGCTGTTCAATCTTGCCTTGAACCTGTTGTGCAATAAACTTGGATCTTCTGCAGTTTGCTCCTGTCTCCGGCTGAGCTCATTTTCCTCCGCAGGGACCCGCAGACTTAGTCCGACGAGCTGGGTGGCAGAGCAGCCTCGCACCCAGATTTTACCATAACAGAGGAAACCTAGAATAGATCTAGAATAGGAGAGAGGGAGGGGAAATTGGTTGCACAACTGAAAGTCTTTGTATGAATGGAACAACTTCATTGGATGCAACCCTCAGTTATAATGAGCAATGTGGAATGAGTGGGGATATTATGAATTAACTGGGATTTTATGTATCCTACTGCACACTCCATGCAGCAGATATTAAATATTGCGCAGTTTGAAGCGACTGGAAGCATAAGAACTGACTCCTTTGTAAATGAAGCATTGTCCAGACCCATGAAATATTATTTAAACTTTTACCGGCAGAACTTTCTTCAAAACAGAATTTAAACATCAAAAATACCCATACAATATTTTGTGCTGTCCAGGTTTACAACCCTCACATGTTAGCCACCGGAGAACAACAATCAGGTAGTTGCTCATTAACTGTTCAAAGAGCTCAGAGTCCTTCAGAAAAACTCTTGTGGGAAAACCCCAGGGTTAGCAAGACACATTTAGCCATTTTGCATTTTAAAATCTTCATTGATACATTTACATCTTTCACTTCTGTGTGAATTAAACCATTATAATTAACACTCCATGATCAGAACTTTCCCCACTACTGAAAGGAACTAACTCTCTGTGTTCATTGTCCCTCTGTCATTTTATGAAAGTTGCTTTCCGTCCTTTCACCCCTCAGATGGAAATGAACCCTGTTAGCCCTTTCAGTAAGACAGGGGGAAATCTATGTTAAGGCTGCTAGCAGAGAATCTCTCTGATGCAGTCCACACCTTACCACAAATGTTAACAATATGTAGCATGGCATTCCTGAGTGTTTGAACCTCCTCACCTACATTGCCATGCTACAATTTTTTTCAACAACACTGTAAAGTCAATCAGTATCATAATATACCCCTGCGTCATGATGCTGTCAGTGGCCCCCGGCTGGTTGCCCAGGAAAGTTTTTTACAGTCCTTTTTTTATTCCAAACTTTACAGAGAGAGGCTATAGAACCCAGCCTCTTAGATAATGGTGTTGTCCCGAGTGAATCTCCACCCCACATCTTTCCCCCGTCCTCATTCATCATCCTCATCACCTCCTCTACAGGTGCTGCTAGGTGCCCTCTGCCTTTGAGTTCTTTGCTCTCCTACTTTTAAGGCTCGCCGGGTTCTGGGAAATGATGGGCCTGGAATGCTTTCTAGTGATAACATGTCAGCCAGCTGCTGTTCTGGCTCTGCCTGCTCCTCCTCTCCCATTATTTCCCAACTTCCCCCACATCTGCCTCTGAGCTGTGACCTCCCACAAACCACTGCTGTCAATTTATACTGTCTTCCTCTTCCTCCTCCCTGGAAGGGTCAGGATGGGGAGGCAGTCTCCATCACTCTTCCTCCTCTGCCCAGCCATGACACCCTATTGCTGATGAGGGTGGGGGTGAGAAAAATGCCTTGCCTAAGTCCACCAATGAGTTTATAGCAAAGGCAAGATCTGAACAGGTGGCTTCCCGATTCTTAGCTTTGCCTCCTTAGCTGCCACTCTTTTACTTTTTTAATTGCTTGCTAACTGCAAAATCAAGGCATGACTTGCATTAGTGAAAAGAGCCACTACAGATCAAACTGCAGACACAACATTATTTTGACCTGGCACCTCCACCAATATACATATCCCGAGGAGTCAGTTATATTCATCTGGGGAGCTGCTCCAGATGTTACATTTGCCAAAGGTATCAGCAACCCGATGGCAAATGCATTTGCACTAATGATTAACACATCACTGTAATGTCAATACTTCTTGAAAACATATGGAGAATCAGTAGGTAAATGTACGAAAATATTTTTTTAAAGATAAAACAAGGCAACACCCTCAGAAATCTTTTAGATTGCCTAGATGCCATTTGCAGCATGAGTGAATGTTGAACATGGGTTTATGTTCTTGGGATATTCTTGATCACAAAAAATAGCTTGGGGAAATGAGCCAATTTTTTTTATTTTTTTTTACTTTAGTATGATTTGAAATGAGAATCTTATTTCATTTTTTCTTCTTCTGTTTTCCTTTTGGAAAACAAAATGCCCTGGGATGAATCAATCCAAAGAAGGAAATCTAGAGGTATTTGATGAAGTGGTTTGTGAGCACAGACTAGGTGAGTCTATTACTGATTGTAATGAAGGCCGAAAAATCACTTCAAATTCCTGATGGATCTCTAACTCCAATTGCTTTCAACTCTTGAGAATTTACCAAAGGAGAATTGTGATGATCACATCCCATTAGTCTTTGTAGGAAAGTGTCGCAAATCACTAAGTTTACACAAGTGGGGGGGGGGAGAGGAGGGGGGAGAGAGGAGTGTGATATCTTTCTGTACTCCAAGTGCTCAACCCAAAGTTTTGTGCTGCCTTATCTATCTCTGAGGCAGGACCTGCATAATAATAGGCAACCACAGAGCATTCGACCTCATGCTTTCATCCTATTATATAAGGCAGAATGGGAGGGGGCAGTATTTGTGCAGGAGAATCTGTGGGTGGGGAAAATTGGCCTGTGGTGCATTTGTAGAGAGGGTTCGGTTGACAAGGGAGATGTTAAACACCCCTCTGTCCCACTTGCCTACCAATTGCTTCCCACACATTCTCTTGCACTTGTGTTACCTTAGCAAATGCTGGTTTGGGAACGTGTAGTCCTAGTCTCTTCACATACCAAATATAACAAACATAACAGAGCAATGTTGCCATTGTCCACAGATCTCGACAGGCTGGTTGATATAATTATTACCTGCCGAGTAAAAGATGAACAAAGCAGGCACATTTTAAGTAAAGTTAGCGCAGTTCAGTTTTTCCTCTCAGTAGTCAACAGGTAAAAATTTGCTTGTTGAATTTCTCATCCAGCATTCCTCCAAGGAGCTCAAGACCAAACATGTGGGAGTTTCCCCACTCTCACCCTCTGCAAACTAGACTAGGAGATGAAGTGACCAGCCAAAGGCCACCCAATCAGCTTCATGGATGAATGAGGATTTGAACCTGGGTCTCATTGCACTGGAACTCAAATTATTATTATTATTAAATAATAATAATAATAATAATAATAATAATAATAATAATAATAATAATTATTATTATACCCCACCCATCTGGCTGAGTTTCCCCAGCCACTCTGGGCGGCTCCCAATCAAGTGTTAAAAACAGAACAGCATTAAATATTAAAAACGTCCCTGAACAGGGCTGCCTTCAGATGTCTTTTAAAAATAGGATAGCTACTTATTTCCTTCACATCTGAAGGGAGGGTGTTCCACAGGGCGGGCGCCACTACCGAGAAGGCCCTCTGTCTGGTTCCCTGTAACCTCATTTCTCGCAATGAGGGAACCTCCAGAAGGCCCTTGGTGCTGGATCTCAGTGTCCTCGCTGAACGATGGGGGTGGAGATGCTCCTTCAGGACCGAGGCCGTTTAGGGCTTTAAAGGTCAGCACCAACACTTTGAATTGTGCTCAGAAACGTACTGGGAGCCAATGCAGATCTCTCAGAACCAGTGTTATGTGGTCCCGGCGGCCACTCCCAGTCACCAATCTAGCTGCTGCATTCTGGATTAATTGTAGTTTCCGGGTCACCTTCAATAGTTGCTAAGTTGCATGAGCAAAATGAAATCTGCTTGCACAACAGGACTTCTTCCTCTTGTACTCTGCCCCTCGTGCCTCCTGTGCCCCAAAAATCTGCTCTGAAGCATTGGGGGGAAAACCTGGAACAAGTTTAGGGGCCTATGGGGGGCACGTGGAGAAGAGGGGAGCCATTTTTCTCACAGGATTACTTTTTCTCTTTTTGAATTACATGGGGTTTTTAATAAAATTCTGACCATAAGAAGAGAGAATGTGAAAATAATGAATATTGCATCACTTGCGTCATGCCAAAAACTTACAACAATGTGATAAATTTCATGAAAAAAAAAATGCTTCTAGATGTCTTGTCCTAATAATGTTAGGTGTTTTGTCCTCACAATGTTAGCATTGCTGCTGCATGCTATATTTAACTGTTATTTGATTCATGGAGTGCTAGGTTCTCTAGAATGTTAACCTTGAATTATTAATAAACATTCAT
This sequence comes from Podarcis muralis, assembly GCF_964188315.1. Taxonomy (NCBI): domain Eukaryota; kingdom Metazoa; phylum Chordata; class Lepidosauria; order Squamata; family Lacertidae; genus Podarcis; species Podarcis muralis. The sequence continues at coordinate 24,971,892 of NC_135659.1, read as the reverse complement.
GTTGAAGTGGTAAGGCTGATATGTGGCCTTACATGGATTTTCATTCTGGATTGGGATTACATGGTGTGGATCCAGGTATGCACCTGCCTTGTGACAAATGTCTATAGGTAAGGCATCCAGTGCCTCTCATTTGCTATACAGTGGTACCTTGGTTTTCAAACATAATCCATTCTGGAAGTTTGTTCGAAAATCAAGGCACGCTTTCCCATAGAAAGTAATGCAAAATGGATTAATCTGTTCCAGATTTTTAAAAACAACCCCTAAAACAGCAATTTAACATGAATTTTACTATCTAACGAGACCATTGATGCATAAAATGAAAGCAATAATCAATATACTGTACAACAAAATAAATACGACAGTATTTTAGATAAAAATCAAAATTAATTTTTTTCTTCCCTGCACTGATGATAGTCATTGTTTGGATGGGGGTCTTTTATCCATTTCTGCAGTCAATCAATCAATCAATCAATCAATCAATCGCTGATCTGGGTTCCACACAGTCACAAAAACAAATTAACCGAAAAAGCCTCAAAAACAAACAACTCAAAATAAAAAGCAAAAACAAAAGCGCCAAACTTAATCCGTTCTGGAAGTCCGTTTGACTTCTGAAATGTTTGAAAACCAAGGCGCACCTTCTGATTGGTGCAGGCACCCCGAAAACAATAGTCAACAGCTGCATCGGACGTTTGCCTTCCAAAAAACGTTCAAAAACCGGACCAGTTACTTCTGGGTTTTCAGCATTTGGGAATCAAGGCATTTGAAAACCAAGGTACCACTGTATTGAGAGGGAAGCATATTTTCACCCCCATTTGAATGCAAATAAGAATGTATGTCCACATTTATTGCATTGGGCTGAGCACTCATCATTGTTCATAATTATATTTGGACCCAGGGCACCTTATGACAACATATTTAATGTTTTAAACATTATTTATACTATGATTTTTAAAAATCTCCATATACACTATAATGAGATTTTGCAATTTTGCAAATTTGTATGGACATATTCTCTCACTGTATAATCCGAAGATGATGCTGAACAATATCTATTACAGTGGTACCTCGGGTTACATACGCTTCAGGTTACATACGCTTCAGGTTACAGACTCCGCTAACCCAGAAATAGTGCTTCAGGTTAAGAACTTTGCTTCAGGATGAGAACAGAAATCATGCTCCGGCGGCGCGGCGGCAGCAGCAGCAGGAGGCCCCATTAGCTAAAGTGGTGCTTCAGGTTAAGAACAGTTTCAGGTTAAGAACGGACCTCCGGAACGAATTAAGTACTTAACCTGAGGTACCACTATACTACATTTATCATTGCATGGATACATGTCTGTGTTTGCGTGTACACACATTCCTGATACAGAGAGTGTGTGCATTTATTGGAGAAAAGGGGAAGGTCAAAATAACACACATACACAGGCATATATATTTCCAACTTTCGTTCTGACTTATCCTGTACACATTCATTTCCTGGTGGCTGCTTAAGTGCTTCTAACATGAATTTATGCATTTGTTCCAGGAGTCAAATAATTTTTCCAGATTGCCATCTAGACTTCTAGAGGCCTAAAGAGACTGTTTGACCGATATGTCACTATTATAAAAACATATCTTTATTATTTAGGAAGCTGGAGTTTAAGTTAAAATATTGCAAGTGAAAGGTCAGCCGTCAGACTTTAAAAGGAGAAGGAAGAAATCACATTTCTCTATGGTTTAAATTTTTTTTAATGGAGGAAATTTATGTTGTAAGAACACATATCAGCTGGATTTCCATAGATGGCTTGGTAGCAGAGGTTTATTCATTACATGTATTCAGTTGATGAAACAGGACAAGATTATTTGGCTGGTATCCTAAAGCTGACATTGATCCATTAACTCACAGGTATGCAAACAGATTTTCCGATTGGATGCTTTGTTTTAAGCAGGATCTCTCTGGTCAGACTGAATATTAAATACAAGTAACTAATAATAACAATAACAACAATAATAATTTAATCTTTCCTGCACAAACCTGCAATCCCAGACAGTCAAGAGAAACCTTTGACCAGATGTTGCTGAACTACATATCCATAAACTGTCCCAAACTGATCAGGACATCTGGGAATTACAGAAGCCACCCTGGTCCCTGATTGGATCCCAGGATGTCCTGTTTTGGCTCCCAGAAGAGCATGGCTCCAAAAGATGCCTTTTTGTATTTTTTGGGGGTGCTCTTGTGCAAGTCACCTGGCTCCCCTGACAGCATGGTGCCAAAGGATGCATGCCTTCCAAAGCCACGAGTCTCAATTTTCTGCCGTGGCATGTTGGAGGGTATGGGACTAAGACTCCGATCATCCATGGCCATTGGCCACATTTGCTGGGCCTCATGGGAGTTCAGTATTGTGATGGCCTGGGAATCCGATTCAGAGGGTGAACTGGAGGAATCCCAACCTGCACAGGAGTCCCCGCCTCCAGGGCCGGCTGAACTGGGGCAGGGCCTTGATGCTGAGGCGCCTGCACCTGTGCCGGATCCTCAGGAGCAGGCACCAGGTGAATCCATTCTGGCTCCAGAGGTGGTTGAGGACTCAGTGCCTACAGGTGAGCCTCCCCCTGGGCCCAGTAACCCTTCAACCTCTCCTGAACTGCAGAGGCTCAGGGCAGAGAGGCGAAGGGAACTGGTTTCTCCCAGGAGGAGTGCTCGCCTTAAGGCCAGGAGAGGTGGGTCTCCTGGGGGCCGGGACCGCCCCTGGCCTCAGAGAAGATAAAGGCCAGTCAGCCCGGTCTCAGGTTGTCGTCGTCGTCGTTGAGTACCTGCTCCTGTCCGGACCCAGACCTAACCCTCCAGTGTTCCTGTCCCCGCTCGGTTTCCTGCTTCGGACGTCGCCCTACTCCTTGCGAACTGTTTCCAGGCAAGTGACCCAGGACCGGACTTCGACTACGTCAACAGTAACCTTCCCCCTGGGACCAGCACAAGTATCCTCTGGAGAGCCGAAGGTTCTCTTAAACCTGCTCCAAGACATGATTTAAGAGCACATGAGGTAGCTATCATACTGAGGCTTAACAGGTTTGGGGCTATTGAGAGTCTGGATGGATCTAGGAGCTCCATGTACGCCATCTTGAATACAATAATGGAAGAAAGGCTGGATGTAAATGTGCTAGATAAAAATGGAAATTTGATAGGAGCAGCAGAACAGGCACAATGAAGAAAGAGGGGATATCTGTCAAAATCTGGGACACAGGAAGGCTCTTATACTCTGCCATCTTGGTAGGATCACTGTGAGATGCAGTTCATAGGTTATGCTGGCAGTGTTGTCACAGCTAGAAAAAATGCACTACCCCAATTGCACCCCATGTTCATAATGTGTGGAAAGCTAAACATCTGGAAGTCACCCTGCTGACACTGATACTTTCCAGTGGATTATTGTGGCATGTACTGGTGGCATGGGGAAATCACCCCTAGATAGGCAGGGCACCATGTGACCTCACTTTCAATACAACACAATGTGAAGCTGGACCACAGGAGACCAAACTTTGAGTGACACTTCACTGTGGTTCTTAGTAATCATACAAAGTCATCATACAAAGAAAAGCATGGCTAGTTCATTGTTGGGTTCTGATATTTCAGACTGTGCTCTAGGAACTGCTTTCACCATAACCAGCCTGCTTTATAGGCACTGTAGTTGATGAGCTGTGCCTGTGTACATCATACGGCTCTGATTATAGAGAGAGAAGGGAATATCCCATTTATTTTTGCTTGGCAAAGGAAGACTGTTCATCCATCAACAATGACTTTTCCGTGACATTTTCCTGCTATTTTCAGCTGCAGAAGCTCCTGTGTGACCTGCTGCAACAGCTGCTTACCCTCAGGAAAATTAACATATGGGGCACAGCCTTTTCTCAAATTGTGAGAATCCAGTGTAGCTTGGCTGAAAACCGTTGCCTACTCTGGATTATGTCACTTTATGAAGCATTTGTCTTTCGCAGTGCTGGTCTGGAATCTCCTCATTTGTTCCTCCTTGTTAAGTAGACCACTTCCTTCCGGGCTTTCCTTCCTTCCTGCTTCTTTTCCCAGTTCAATCAGTATCAGTATGAGCTAGCATTTGCCAGTGTTTAAATCTTGACTCCATCGTGGCCACAGGTGAAACCTGTACTCAAAATGGCCTTTGTGTTCCATGAATAATAAACCTTATGTTTTCTTCATCCCTTCACCCGGCAGTCTTGCCAGACTATTTCTCTCTGCACATTGCTGCAATATTTTTACCGAACTCCAACAGCCCCCCAAATCAGGTGCAAGAACCCTTACCCACCCCCGTGGGTGGAACCCATCCATCTAAAGCATCACGTCTCAGTGCAATGATTTCTGCTTATGCAACAGGACGTCTTCAATTCTGCTTCAGAGTGTTAGGGAACCCCCAGAACAAATTTAGGGGTGCGCAGTGAAAGGAGAGAGGGGGTGTCTCAGTGCAGAAGCAAAAATCCTTGCAGTGGCAGAACACATTACTCATCACTACCTTGGATACAAACCCATGATCTAGTAGCTAGGACCATTTCCATTATTGGAGTGTTACAACGGAAACAGGCTATGTGTATACAGTGGTACCTCAGGTTACAGACGCTTCAGGTTACAGACGCTTCAGGTTACAGACTCCGCTAACCCAGAAATAGTACCTCAGGTTAAGAACTTTGCTTCAGGATGAGAACAGAAATTGTGCGGCGGCAGCGGGAGGCCCCATTAGCCAAAGTGGTACCTCAGGTTAAGAACAGTTTCAGGTTAAGAACGGACCTCTGGAACGAATTAACTCGAGGTACTACTGTATATGAGTACGCATATGCGCGCGCGCGCGCACACACACACACACACACACTCATGCCATAAATTACTGTGCTTAGCAACAGTGTGACTGTTCCTTCGTCTAATTGTTTTTTAACAAGCTTTATATTTGATTTATAACTTCAAGATTCCTGCATGGCAGAAAAGAGTGTGGTGCTTTCTGGGAACGTTCAGAACATATGATGGCAAGCTTCAGCGTCTTTGACTACAATACTATGATGGGGGAAGCCACTCAGAATAATTCTGTGATTAGATTAATGCCTGATAGTTACTTCAGAACCTCCTGATGAGATATTAAAATATGGCGACAATAAATATCTTTTCCCCCAAATATACGGCTTCTTTTCAAATATACGGCTTCAATTTCATTCTGAATGCACTCGAGAGAATATCCCTTCTGAACCACGCTGTGTTCCTTGCTTCATCGAAACCTGAAATGGCACCCCTGTTCATCTTCCCCAGACCAATGGAGCTACTGATGAGAAAGAGGGGCACTGGCTCACAGATTCCTTTGGGTCTTTTGCAGGGATGGGATTTTGTTCAGTCAGCATTTTTTAAGCAAAGCAACCTCATTTGCACTTCTGCAACTTATACGCTATCACCCTTCAGATGGCATACTTCTCTGAGTTGTATGATGCACTGCTTTGGCTCAAAACAATGTATATTTTAGCGGGGAAATGCATACAGTTGAAAAGCATTTTGTGCGTGTGAAGCTTTTTTGTTTAAAAAAATGCAGAAAAGAGGATGGCATGGGCTTCTGGCTGAACACATGTGAAACCGGCATGTACCAGAAACACCCATAGGATGATTTAATGCAGGAATATATATATTTTCAAACCAAGGGCCACATTTCCATCAGACCAACTCTCTGGGAGCCACATGTCGGTGCTGAGCGGGTGAAGCAAGGAATGGAAATGCTACCTTTGTATGGTAAGCTAATTTCTGCAGACACACAAAACACCCCTCTGTGGAGGCCCAGGCAAGCAAGAGATACCTCTGAATTCAAGGACAAAGTCAGCTGATATGGCCAGGGGAAACTTTCACAGGTCAATACAGAGAGGTATATTGAGGGTCTCATTGGGTTCCTGAGTGAGGTTGTACCTCATCCCCGATTTAAAGATGAATGAAACAAAATTTTAAAATTCCTTCCAGTAGCACCTTAGAGACCTTTTTTAAAAAAATTTTGCTTCGACTATGTCAGACCAACACAGCTACCTACCTGTAACTATTAAAGATTAATGATTCATTATTGGGTTTCTTTATCACTTTTTATTTTGCCTCTTCTTCAAAGGAGCTTTGAGCAGCATATATCATGTTCCTTTGGGCTAGAAACAATGGCTGCCCCCATGATTAGGGCTGTCAGAAGGCACCAGTTTCCATTCTAACTTGGGTTCACTGTATGCAGTGCTGTTTCTGTTCCACTGCAGTTCAGCTTCTGACAAAAACTGGGTATTTGACTCACTGTCTGCTGTTGCAGGATTTTGCATACGTAATTATTCCTTTTATTACAGTGGTACCTTGGGTTACATATGCTTCAGGTTACATACGCTTCAGGTTACAGACTCCGCTAACCCAGAAATAGTGCTTCAGGTTAAGAACTTTGCTTCAGGATGAGAACAGAAATCGGGCTCTCCGGAAGCACGGCAGCAGCAGGAGGGCCCATTAGCTAAAGTGGTGCTTCAGGTTAAGAACAGTTTCAGGTTAAGAACAGACCTCCGGAACGAATTAAGTACTTAACCTGAGGTACCACTGTATTATGCCATTCCACTCCATTCATTTCAATTCAAAGTAAACACAATTCAAATGGAGAGGGAGTGATCAGTTTGGTCCATAGTTTGTGGACCAAAGTCACCCGCACCACCCACAGGGAATACTGGTTATATTTTCTGGATTTATTTCCATTCCAGATATGGGACAAATAAGCAACATCAGCAATTCTCAATCCCATTTCCAGCAGAATTCTGTGACATTCCTACCCACAGTTAAGTTTCATGACTAAGGAGCGATTTCAACTCAACTGGCTGAGGCACAACATTTTATCTATTACACTGTGCTGGTTCTCTCTAGCTGATGGGTTATTTAAATACATGGTTGGCCAACCGGTGAAACCATTGTCAAATGTACTGCTCCTGATAGGAGCCAGAGAGATATGTGATTCTGTTTAAAACACAGTCAATTTTAAACACCTGCCACCACCTCCTTAACTCACTACACTAGAGGTATAATCACATCAAGATCCTTGAGTAGAAATAATAATAATAATAATAATAATAATAATAATAATAATAATAATAATAATAATATATTTTCCAGCCACTCTGGGCGGCTCCCAACAGAACATTAAAAACACAGTAAAAGATCAAACATTAAAAACTTCCCTAAACAGAGCTGCTTTCAGATGTCTTCTAAAAGTCAGATAGTTGCTTATTTCCTTGACATCTGATGGGAGGGCGTTCCACAGGGTGGGCGCCACCACTGAGAAGGCCCTCTGCCTGGTTCCCTGTCACCTCACTTTTCTCAGGAAGGGAACCGCCAGAAGGCCTTTGGAGCTGGACCTCAGTGTCCAGGCTGAACCATGTGGGTGGAGATGCTACTTCAGGTATACTGGGCCAAGGCCATTTAGGGCTTTAAAGGTCTGCACCAAGATTTTGAATTGCGCTTGGAAACGTACTGGAAGCCAATGTAGGTCTTTCAGGACCGGTGTTATATGGTCTCGGCTTTGCACTTAACTTGTGAAACACTCACAAAATTCTGTGCTACCACTAGCATAATACATTATTTCAATAGAGGAAGCAAACCCTGTCATGGCTAAATTACATAGCCATCTTCCCACAGTGCCTGGCTCAATATTTGCACATAGGCTGTGCGCTGAAATTCATCTTCCTTCTTCCAAGTCATTAGCAATTATGTTAATGGATCCTAACACTGACCTTTTTTAGTTGTCTGTAATTTTCCTGTCACTGACTCCCGCCCCCCACCCTGCCATAATTCCTGTGCAATTTGCCCAGTGATATGTTGCCATGCACTCCAAATCTCCAGAGTTATTTTATTCAATTTCTAGTTCCTTGGTGTAGAAACTATATTGGGAATATGCATTTGAGTCACTATTTTGCCTTTGCATATGACCCCTTGTTTCATGGAGTTGACTGCTCAGACTTGAGTAACATTTCATGGAGTTGACTGCTCAGACTTGAGTAACCTGGGAGGACTTCTGAAAACAGCTTGGCAAAGTGGAGCCATGGCAGTAGGCTCCCAGCAGCACAAAATTGCTGTCATTTATGGACAGCGAGATGTGTAAGGTGGTGGTAGTAAGGTTGGAGCTGTATGTCTACCAAGCCGGACTGCTGGATTGACTTTGCCAATGCACCAGTGCAATACTGACCTCACCTCCATCTCTTTGCCCCTCTGCTAAGTGGAGCAACTCTGCTGCCAGGAGGCTATCTCTGTGTCTTTGTCCCACAAGGCAAACTATTGGGAACCAGACCCTGTTAGGCCTTGCATTGCGGATTGTTTACACGTGGGGATGAATAGTGTATTGAGGTTGCCATCCCATACCCACCTTCCTGGGGTTCAATAAGGATTTATGGTCCATAGCTGTTCTTGGAAAAGTAACTATCTGTCAGGGAACTGCCATCGGCGCAGAGGCGAGAGATAGAGGGGGAATTGTGTTACAGGGAGCCTCCGAAAATCTTGCGAAGCAGTTCCTCTTCTGGCGAGGAGGAAAACCCCACCTCCAGTGGAGAAGAGGTGCAAGGGGGAGAGGATGCTAGAGAGAGCCTTAACACCGCGCCTGAACAAGCCGGAGAGGAGGGCAGCACACCCCTGCCATCCCTGGTCATGTGCAGGGAGGGCCGGAAAAGGCTTGGGGGTGACGGAACTTTTATGTTGGGGGAGGTACAAAAACAGACCTCTCCCGGATTCTGCTAGCGATTGAGCCAGTCATGAACTTACGACTCTCTTCACTGTAAATAGTTTGCACCAAGAATAAAGCCTGTAAAAGACAGGTCGGAGTTCTGCCTGGTTACTCTCGAGCAACCACCCCACCCTTTGACACTATCAAAACTAAGGTATAGCAGAGGACAATTTTTTAAAATAAAGATAGGATTTTGACTACACCTCAAAAATGATTTTATATAAAAATCATGACAACAATATTCAAATGCTTCCACTATTTGGAATTCTTAGTAACTCTTCAAGTGAGGAATATTATACAATCCCAAGGGAAAATAAAACAAGTGTTGATAAAAAGGGTTATGACGCTCCAGTATTGGTAATTCTGTCCCCCAGGGATTGTGAATGGAACAACCCAAATTGGTATCTTATGCATATCCTTAATTTTAATTACATTCAGTTGTCTTTTATTTCCTTATTCCTTATTTTATTGAATTATATGTGTGTGACTGAACTCCCCCCCCCCCAGCTTTTGTTAGAGGAAGATATTTTAACATACCCAGAAATGATAGACATTGAGGATGTTCTTTGAATGTGCCGGACACTGTAGAACATATCCTTTTCTACTGTCCATTGTACAACCAGCTACGCAAACATGTGCCACCACCATTTTTTGGTAGACTAACATCACAGCACAATGAAAATATCAGATTCTATCTGTCTGACATTAACCCAGAAGTAACTGCAAGGGTGGCTGAGTTTTTGTCAATAGTATTTCTTAGAGTGGTGAATGGCACTATTTAGCGGGAAGAAATCCCAATGAAAACCCTCATTATATATATTACATATATAATATATGGATGTTTTATGATGTTTAATGACGGCCTATACTTGTAATGCATAATAAAGGTTGAACGAAGTAAGTAAGTAGTAAAGGTAAAGGTAAAGGCACCCCTGACTGTTAAGTCCAGTCGCGGACGACTCTGGGGTTGCGGCGCTCATCTCGCTTTACTGGCTGAGGGAAATGCCGTTTACCTTCCCAGTGGAGTGGTACCTATTTATCTACTTGCACTTTGACGTGCTTTCGAACTGCTAGGTGGGCAGGGGTGGGCAGGAGCAGGGACCGAGCAACGGGAGCTCACCATCACGGGGATTCGAACCACCCACCTTCTGATTGGCAAGCCCTAGGCTCTGTGGTTTAGATCACAGCGCCACCCGCGTCCCTAAGTAAGTAGAAAGTAAGACTAAATAAAAAGGAATATTTACATAATAACACAAATATGTCAGCACTTTAGCATGCCTTTCTCCTATACCTATTTTTGTATGCAGTTTTGCTTATTGTACATATTGCACAATTTTACTTATTGTACATTTTATTTCACATATTTCTGCAAGCAATTCCCTGCCATTATAACACATTTCTGTATGTTATTTTCACTTGTATATGCATTTTTTATCTGCACATTCCCTTAATATATAGATTTTTGTTAGAGAACTGCCTCACAAAACTCAGAATTCCAAAGGATAGCTGTAGTTCTGTGCATGCATTATTTAGGGAAGAACAAATTAGGTAGCTTGTGTTAAAACATGTGCTGAACCATTTTCCCCCTCTATCCATAGTGGTAGCATCAGAAACACTCACACATTTCCCAAAACACTCTAGGATGAGGATTTCCACGGAATCTGGAAATCCTCATCCAGTTAGAAAATGTAGAACAGGGAGCCCACTTAAGTCATAAAAAGCTTTTAAGATGCCTTGAATCAAATTGGGTTTCAATATATTATTAAGAAATGATCATAAGAGTCATCATAGGGGAAAATGATACAGAAAGGTTCTTATCAAAGAATGAGCCAGTCAAGCTGAACGTAGAGGCCTGCTCAATGTGATTGCTTTCCAGCTTAGCAGATCAGCTGAGAAAGTCCTCCGCTGTCACATACAGCTCAAATGTCAAGCTGATTGCTACAGCCTTCATGTCAATTTACATAAATTATCCATAATACTCATATTTTATTTCTAAAAATGATGTTTGCCCGTATTCATAATCTAATTAAAGGAAGACTATAGCAGCGGTTACAGTTGATTGCATCTTTCTGAAGCCTATCAATTCTTCATGACAATGCCAGACAGTCATTTGCCTTATTTCCACGGTCCCCCCCCCCCAGCCCTGCATTCAGTAGATGAAATCCAAGCAGAAGATGCCTGGGAGTGTGACACAGTTTCTCCCATTTTTAACACATTTTAAAACAGTCCCCAGCATTCATTAACTGCATAAATTCGTTAGCCATTTAGAGATTGGGAGGAATAATGACCCGCAGACTCTAAAAAGATTAAATTCTCAATCGGTTGATTATTAACCTTCATTAGTAGTAAAGAACTAGCTAATTGAGAATGCAACTCTATGCAGACTTACTTGGCAGTAAATGCCATTGAACTTGATAGAATTTTTAAATGAGTGGCATTCAATGGTTCTGTGATGTCAGCGGAACAAGGGAAGGAGGCCATTTTCCCACAATTCCTCCTTGCAACAGAAGCTCCCAATGGCTCCTCAAAATCTGCTCTGATGCATTGAAGGGTCCTTCGGAACAGATTTGGAGTTAGCATGCAAGGAAGGTAAAGGAGAGGGAGGATAATCAATAAATTCTCTCTTGTTTCACTGACAGATATCTTCAATCAGTGGAGGAAAAGCACTGGACACTACTCTGCTGCTATTACTACTGTTCCAAACCCCCCAATAAGGGTTGGACACAGTGGCGGAGGAAGGGGGTGCAGGGGTACTGGCCACCCCAGGTGTCATCAATGAGGGGGATGACAAAATGACAAAAATATGAGTTGAAAATAATAATATTGGGCTCACGAAACTGTTTAGTTCAGTCATCAAGTGTAACGAAACGCGGCTGGGCACCACATCGTGGGGGCCGGCACTTCTCGCATCTCTCCTGGGAGTGATGTGGTGGCTTGGCCGCCTGCAGGCTCCGCGCTACCTGAAACGGCTGCATGGGACTTGTATCTGTCCTCTGCCTCTCCCTCAGCCACCCTACAGCTGAGGGGGAGGTGGCAGAGAGGTCCCATGTAGAGCGCCCTGCCCCGCCACCATGGGTGGCATGCCCCACCCCCGACTGCAGGACACTTGCACCGCACCTGGCGCCCAAGCAGTGAGCTACACCACTGGGTGGACAGACTTCAGGCTTGCAGGATCTGGTTTGTGTTTTATTGTAACCTTGAGATCCACCAACTGGAGCAAGCTGCAAAAGACATAGATTGAAAACTGGGAAACCCTGAGTGGTTGAACTGAATGTCGTTGAGTAGACAGTTATTATTATTTTATTATTTATTAAACTTATAGACTGCCCTTCATCAAAAGATCTCAGGGCAGTTCACATAATAAAATAAAAGATAAAACATAGTAAGTAATTAAACCAAAACAGCAAAACAATACCCACCCCCTTTCCTCACACAGATAAATCTAAAAGGCTGTAGGATATTAATCAGCCAAAGGTTGATTTCACCCGGCACATAAAAATATATAGTGAAGGCGCCAGGTGAACTTCCTTGAGGAGAGCATCTCACAAATGGGGAGCCACTATAGAAAAGGCCAGTTCTTGTGTTGTCACCCTCCAAACCTCACGTGGGCCTGTGATGATGAACACAGAGCCTGGTTTATATGGGGAAAGGCATTCCTTGAGGTATTGCAGTCCTAGGCAATATTCTACAACCAAGCAGTATATATAAAAAACCCCAGGACATCCCAGTTGACATTGGTTGCTGAGGAAGTGTTCAATCTATGTCTTGAATGAGTTTGGATAGTTTCTATCCAAAAGGAACACCAGCCCTGGAACAGTTAACTGGCAAAGGAGAAAGACACTTGAAATTCTCAATTATTCTACTTTGGTATATATCAGTACTTCTCTTGTTTAATAGCAACTGTCATTTTGCTGGTGTTTCTTGTGTTTCCTTCATGTGGGCTATTACAGCCAAGCTATCGAATGGAAAGAGTAAAGCTATTGAAAGAAAAGAGTAAGTGACCAATTTGCAACAGTGAAGTATGGAAGTAATAACCTGCTAATGTTATCTTCCTGCTATTCATGCTGATTTATCAAGCTTTAGAGAAAACGAAGAGAACTTTGCTTAATGGATTTGCTACTCTCTCTGTTGGAAAAGTCAGCACACTCGAAAGTGATAAGTTTCTCCACCACAAACGTATCACAGTCTTAAGGGGGTGACTAGCACTTACCTTCCTATAGTACAGTGAGGATTAATCAAAGTACATTTCAAGTCGGTGAGGTTGGGGATGGGTAGATCAGTCTATTTCCAGTCTGTATCAATTTCTCTTGCATTTCTTTCATAAATCCATTCCCTCCATTAAGCAGTGTGAAAATTCATACTTAATAATGCATTTGAAAGTGAATTTTAACACAAAATGCAAATCTTTTAGCACAATGTATGCCTTTCTAAGCCTATTTTATCCCAAAATACACATTTTGTAGTTGTTGGGGTTGGGTTTTTTTGGGGGGAAGGGTGTTTCAAAATTTACAAAATTCAGAGAAGTGCAATGTCCAGGAATAATTGGTTTCAAGTACATGTATTAGTATGGGAGGTGCTAATTAGGCTGCTTCACTTCAAAATGCAGGCAAATGAAATTCTCCACCATCCTTATAGTGCCGTGAATTGATGGAGCCAGAGCCAGCACGAGATAGCCTGTAAAATGGGCAGGTTTTTTGAAATGCAAAAGAAGATGTCTTAGCAGCCTAAGACACATCAACTTCCTTGACCCTGAAGATTGAGGGGCCTCCCCACCTCTCCTCTTCCTAGACCTGTAGAAGAAAACTGATCAAAATGTTCCTGCATCAAGCAAATAGATTTCTGCAGTATCTTTCCAGTTCTATAATGCTATGTAATACTGGCAAAGGTAAAGGGATGTGGGTGGTGCTGTGGTCTAAACCACTGAGCCTCTTGGGCTTGCTGATTGGAAGGTTGGCGGTTCGAATCCCCACGATGGAGTGAGCTCCCGTTGCTCTGTCCCAGCTCCTGCCAACCTAGCAGTTCAAAAGCATGCCAGTGCAAGTAGATTAATAGGTACCGCTCCAGCGGGAAGGTAAACAACATTTCCGTGCACTCTGGTTTCCATCATGGTGTTCCGTTGCGCCAGAAGCAGCTTAGTCATGTTGGCCACATGACCCGGAAAGCTATCTGTGGACAAACGCTGGCTCCCTCGGCCTGAAAAGCAAGATGAGCTCCGCACCCCATACTTGCCTTTGAGTGGACTTAACTGCAGAACTGGCTAAATTGACATACAAATTGAGAGACAAGTACAACTGTGACTTCAAGGAGGAATGGGAACTTTACACAAATTATTTAAAAACACAACAAAATGAACTGGACTCCTTGGCAGGTTTTGAATTAACATACACAAATTTATTGTTGATAACATGATGGACAGATATGTAAGGATATATACTATTTTATAATATGCAGAGAAAATATGTGCACAGAAATCAGGGAGAGGAGCTGAGGGAAGTCCTTGGTGAGGGAGGAGGGAGGGAAATAAAAAGGGGGGAAAATTATGTAGGTGATTATATGTTTTGATAATTTGTTATGTGGAAATTGAGCGCGCGCGCGCACACACACACACACACACACACACACACACACACATATATATAAAGGTACCACTACGGCAGGAAGGTAAACGGCGTTTCCATGTGCTCTGGCACTCGTCACGGTCCTCCGTGCACCAGTAGCAGTTTAGTCCTGCTGGCCACATGTCCCAGAAAACTGTCTGTGGACAAATGCCGGCTCCCTCAGCCTAAAAGCAAGATGAGCGTCACAACTCCACAGTCGCCTTTGACTGGACTTAACCACCCAGGGGTCCTTTACCTTTACCTTTATGTGATATTGGTAGGGTGGTGGGATGTGCTAGACATTTTCCAAATGCTAAAAAACATTTCTACCAGAAGTAGGTATACACAGAGGGTAAAATATGAAGTCATCGGTTTACAAACGAAGGGAAGGGTATCAAGTCATCTATGGGACTGTGTCTGTGACTGTGAGCAACATTAGGACTCAATAAAATTGAAACAAGGGGCGAAAATGGCCTCCCTGTTAGAGGGCTCGCTGAACGGAGAACAATGTTTAGCAAAGCGTGAGGGATTTATAGTTAGCCTCCGAGGCAAAATGTTGGTCATGAATTGCTGTAACAAATTTATTGCCACGAACACAAATGCTGACAAATGTCAGGCTGTATCTGCAGCAGTACTGAACTGTCCAAATGTCAGTTGCTCACATCAAGTAGCAAAAAAATTAGCACCTCAAACAAATTTGCTAAACAATGAAAGCTTAAATCTGAAAGGATTTAATCTTAATATAAATCACAACCTGCTTTGGAAATGATATGGTTCACACTCTGACAATAAAACAGACAGAAAGATGTATTTGGCTATTTATATCTAGTAACAAAATGGAGGGAAAGCCAGAGTAAAATGATGGGTATTCAACATTTTCAAAACATACTGCAAGTGGCCAGCCACACAACCCATTTCACACACAATCTTTTCTTTCTGAAGTATAAAAATAAGCAGGCACAAACAGGGCTGGCACTTCAGATTTCAGTAGCACAGGGGTGGGGAGATACATGGAAAGAACTTTCCCACATGTGAAGATCATTGGCAGATGCAAAGGTTACATATGCTTCAGGTTACAGACTCCGCTAACCCAGAAATAGTACCTCAGGTTAAGAACTTTGCTTCAGGCTGAGAACAGAAATCGTGCTCCTGCGGCGCAGCAGCAGCAGGAGGCCCCATTAGCTAAAGTGGTGCTTCAGGTTAAGAACAATTTCAGGTTAAGAACAGACCTCTGGAATGAATTAAGTACATAACCAGAGGTACCACTGTAAACCGCTCTGCTTTCATTGAAATCCCAAATGGTTTACCGAAGTACAGAAAAACAACTATTGCCCCATACAAGAATTTATTTTATTTATTTCATTGCATTTATAATTCCCCCCTCCTCATTTAATCCCCACAACAACCTTGTGAGGTAGGTTGGACTGGGAGGCAGTGACTGGCTTCAGTGAGCTTCATGGCCAAGTGCACATTTGAACCCTGGTCTCCATGGTCCTAGTCTGACACTCTAACAACCACTGATCAGATCCCCCAATGATCAGATGACTCCAATGTGCTGACTCCAATCATAAGTTTTGTTCTTCACATTAGTGAATTTAGTTTTGTTTTTTAAATGCTCACGAAAATTCACCAGCTTTTACATGTGAATTTCTCCTAATGTACACAATTTTATATGAAATGTCCGCCAGTTTCCCCCACATAATTTTTGTATGCTCTTTTCACTACTATATACATTTTTATGCATGCTTTGTCCTAGTATATGCACTATTGTGGAGATCACTCGGCTGAAGAACTACATAACAAAATTCACAACGTGCGAATTTTGAAGGATTGCTGCGTTTCAGGTCTTGCATTCTTTTGGAAAGTTCAAATTAGGCAAGTCCCCCTTTAAATGTAAACTGAACTGAATTTCTTCCCCATCCCCAACTCCAAGTAGCATACAGTAGTGGACACATGCATCTTGGGGTCTTCGTTTCTTCATGACATGCTCTTTTGTGGCGTATGTGTATTTTGGTGCACAAATTGGGCACCACTGAAATGAGACCAGCACAGGTCTTCACCTTTTTGTGACCCAGTTAACTGAACCTGCAGATGGAGAATTGGCAGACCACCTGTTTTTGCTGCCTGCCTAGGACTGAAAAAACAAGGAGCAATGCCCAAAACCTGTAAGACATGGCTGTCGGGCTGTCTTTAGCCTACTGAGGCACAAACAGTTCAAGCAGCAGCAACCAGTACAGGCTAAATGCTGAGGGTCTTCAGAAACAGCAAGCCGTGCTATGCAAGATTGTGGCAAGCTTAGGTTACAGCAAATCCCACCCTGCACATCTCACATTAAAAGTCACTGTGCATGAGAAATTCCTTAATGCTCTATCTATCATGTAGTCAAATCCCCTTTCTGCTCACATGGGTGGGAGAAGAGAGAGGGCTCCTTGTTTTCAAAATAGCGCAGCGATCCTGGTGACAGCATCACGCCCCTCGGGAGAACTGCCACCTCAGACTGCGGCCCTTGGGAAGCCAAATCAAATTGCCCCATATTTTGTGCATGAAGTGGGCATGTGGCAGGCATGACTGAATGTTTTCTGACAGCTCCGTTAATTCAGGGCCCATCAGATGACAGAGAGAATGATTTCTGTAATTATTTTTAGGCATAAGATCCATAGTCAGCTCTGTTAGTGCGTGCTTTTGAAACTGCTTGACATGAAATACTGTTAGGAGTTTGAGGAGGGGGGAAGTAGGCTGCATGTGAGATTCTCCTAACTCCTGGATCCAGCAGGTGTTAAAATATAAGCCCAACTGGCTTCCTGTGTTGAGGTGAAGCAGCAAGATGGAGAGAGAGAGAGAGAGAGAGAGAGAGAGCGCGCGCACAATGTTTGATTTTTGTTTGAATCCAAGGCTGTAGCTATGGGGAAAACAGGACCCTTTGTGAACCCCTCCATTGTAGGCTCAGGTTATATATATATATATATATATATATATATATATATATATATATATACATACATACATACCATATGTCTTAAGGACATCACAGTCTCTGATGTGCATTTCCAAAAGGAAACACGAACCCTAGGTAAGCGGAACCCCTGGAATCTCGCACCGTTCAGAGACCAGGTTAGTGTGCAGCAATACACATGGATAGTTTATGTGCTACCCCTTTGGATAAAGCCTTTGACAACATGTCTGACTGCATGAACTTCTACTGTATTGCTTGTCGGGTGGGAATGAGGCAAAGATATGCAACTGGCTGATTCTCATCCAAGACATCTCACTGGAGTGCAATCTCAGTCAAAGCCTTGCATAAGCAGGCTTTCTCTTTCCTGTAGCTAAATCGAGTCTGTCTTGGAGTTGCTTCGGTGCTAAAACTTTGATTGGTTGCTTTTGTAAACCAAGATACAGTCAAAGATTCCAGAAACGTGTGCTAGCAGAAACTAACTCTATCTATCTATCTATCTATCTATCATCTATCTATCTATCTATCTATCTATCTATCTATCATCTATCTATCTATCTATCTATCTATCTATCTATCATCTATCTATCTATCCCTGTCCGTGCTAAAATATTTCTTGATCTGCTGTTGATGGGGCATTATATTTCTGGGTGGCAGGCGAGAGGAGCACCCCTTCTCCATTCATGATATTTGTCCTGATCCTTATATGCTGCTTGCTTCAGCATTTAATTGCTCATTTACTAAACACAGCATCACCCCGACTTTCCCTTCTTTATTAACTTGCCATGCCATCCACTTTGGGATCTGGCATTGGAAGAGAACATGACCCAAGCAGTCCTTCTGACTCCCATTCACCCTTGTCTATGCAAGGTGATACCTTCACTCCAACCAGATAGTAAGCCTTTGAAAATAAAATGCTCCGGCAGCGTTGCGATGAATTCGAAGCTACCAGGAACTAGCTACAATTGATAAATTAGCTGTTCCTTCATTGGTGGCATATCTGGAAAACAAAACTGTAGATCACTTCCTGATGTCGGCATTCCCAGAGATGATAGTTACAGACCTGGAAGCAAAATGCATAATACAGTTTCAGTGGGGTAGGGGTACATTTCTAGCAGAGACGACAGAAACCTTTTACAGATGCAGCTGTCTGCTCTGATTGAGGAGCTTCTTAGAACTTGGTAAGGCAAATTCAGAGGCTATGCAGTTTCATTTTTCTCAAGTCTCAGAAATGTTTTGATGCTTGCCCATCTGTCCCTGGAGCCTTAACCCCCCCCCCCTTAGGTATGAATGCCTAGCCCTGTTTGAGCCGAAATTAGCGCCTGGGACTTGGACTAACAAAGGTTGGCTTTTTACTAATGTTAAAAAGCAAGGTCTGAGCATGTGCAGAACCTTTTAAGAGCTAGTGTTTAATTCATATTGAATCTGAGTAGGGCGAGCTGAATTATTCATTCGTTAGTTCGTTCAAAACATTTCATCCCACCTTTCCAAAATCCAAGGCAGACTACATAAAACTTGTAAAACAGCAGAAGAAAATGTAAATGATATAAAAAGAAGACACTTTTTTTTTTAAATGACAAAATAGCAAAAGCAACCACTATGAAAGTGGGCTTCTTGTCCTTATGCCTGAAAAGATACTATTGGGAAAGAGTTAACAGTAGTAAAGGTGCAACTTGCTTGGTAGTAAGCCTGATTGTACCGGATGGGACCTAGTAACTATACATAAGATTGTGTTGTCAGTATCTTTCTGGGTGTCAGATGTTTCAGTACAGAGGTACCAGCTTGCCAGGGCAATAGGGGACAACGTTGTGTGTGTGATGTCACATGTGACATCAGGACAGTGGGAGAAACCAGGGGCAGAGCTGAAAGTGGTGGCCACACGGCTTCAATGGGCGACAACTCCTCCTTCTCCTCCTGGTGCCACCACCGGCAGGAGGAGAAGAAGAAGGATCCAGCCACTAGAGCTGTGCCATGCTTGGCTCCGTGCTTCGCCTCCACACTTTTTGGACATGAGGGGCAGCTCCCACCCCCAAAATATTCAGGGGTTCCAAAAGGGCTCAGTCCCCAGGAGCTGGTGCCCCTGTTTCAGTGCTTCTTTTCTTTCAAGTTTATTTTATTAAGTCTCAACATTTTAAACATGTACCATCAAAACACAATTTCATCTTTTCTCTTATTTCTGTCAACTTCCCACCCTATTTTTCACTGAGTTGTTGTTCCTCCCCTTCTGCTGCACCCTATCTTCTATCTATTAAATCGTAACCACATTATTATAATCTAATTACCTCTGTTTGTTGCTCATAGCTCAAATCCTGCTCACAAGTTCATCATACTACAATATTTCTTTAAATAGTCTGAAAAAGGCATCCATTCTGCCATAAAACACCCATTGTTGGATTCTCTTCATTTTGCTGTTAATTTTGCCAGTTCTGCATAGTCCATTAGGCCTTGCATTGCTTCTTAATCTTCCCTGTGATTAGCAGTAGCATACTAACAAACCAATCACTTGTCTATTAGAAGTGCACCCCACTGAGTTCAATGGGACTATCTTCTAGGTGAGTAGAGGACTGCAGACTCAGTCAAGCAGTCATTGGTAAACATATTTCTTAGCCCACTGAACACATGTATTTATCTACTAAGCTGCAGTACAAAAGTATACCAATGCAAGTAGATAAATAGGTACCACTGCAGCGGGAAGGTAAATGGTGTTTTTGTGTGCTTTGGTTTCCATCACGGTGTCCCGTTGTACCAGAAGCGGAAAGCTGTCTGTGGACAAATGGCGGCATGCTCGGCCTGAAAGCAAGATGAGCACCGCACCCCAAAGTCACCTTTGACTGGACTTAACCATCCAGGGGTCCTAGACCTTTACCTTTTACCACACAGATGGCAGAAGTGAGTTCTTCTGAGAGAAATCGGGTTATTACAGGAGAACTTTGACTTTACAAAGAGAAAGCTCACAGTTCATACAGTTTATTATACAGGCCTTCATTTTCCAGCGTTGTTTGGAAACAATTATAAGGACACAATAGGGAAAGCTGTTCAGATGGAGAGTCTGTATTGGCTTAAAATACCACAAGAGCCAAGATTTCATTGTACTAGTCTTAACAGGTGCTTTTAAAAAGTATTCAATTCTTATTACATTTTTACAGAGTCCATAACTTCCTGCTGCCGCAGTGAGAATTGTAGATATGGAAAATGGTTTCTAACACACACGCACCCATGGAATGGGAAAACAATGTGCAATTGAGGCAGCTCCTTGTGTCTAGATGGTGAGAATTAGCTGATAATTACCCTGAGAAAGGCAGCTTTTGTTCAATTTGTATTTTGCATATAATAAGCACTACTCGAAGAGCTTCTTCATAAGCTCCAGCTGCTAGGGTGAAGTTAACCCTATAAATTAATGAGTGGAGATGCACCTCTAGATTGTCATTATTTCAGACCCTCCAAGTGTCCCTATTTTTCAGGGACAGTCGTGGATTCACAGAAGTCATACGGGTTTCTGAATTGATCCTAGAATGTCCCATTTTTCCTTAGGATGCCCCTATTTTCCTTGGAGAAGTGCTGGAGGGAATGGTAGGATATCCCTATTTTCATTGGAGAAATGTTGGAGGGTATGATATTTAATGGGAGGGATTCAAGCACAGATCAGAAATTTAAGTTTGCACAGTTAAAGTAGATTAAATGTGCAACACAATAAACCTATTTCAAGAAATACAATGTATATAATTCCACATTTTTATTAATTTTGTTATGTTGTTATTGGGGCATAGGGGGTGTTAGAGGAGAGGTGGGGAACACAACCCTCCTCCTTCTGGGGTAGCTTGTCCACCTTTGGTCCAGAAGCTGTCAGCATGAGACAGCAGCCACACCTTGGGGATGGTTTCAGCTGGCTGACTAAACCAGGTGAGGGTACTCAATAGGTCTCAAAGCCTTGGTGAGTTAGGGACTTCCCCTGTGTGCAAACAGAGGCTCTAGTGGAGTGACCAGACCTGTTGTGATAATCTCTGTTTCTGATTAAAAAATATTCCATGCTGCTACAGAATATTGATACTTTTGCAAAAGTTTATTATCCTTCCCCAGTTACTCTATACATATGCCAGAACAACAGATGGCATCTAGCATAAACCTCGCATTGTAGACAGAGAGAAAAGTGAGGCTGAGAGCTGCTTTGATGTATCATGGATCAAGTAGATTTATCACATGAAAAGGCCTGTTTGAGAATCCCCGCCTTAAATATATATATATATATCCATTTTTGTTTATTTGTCAGAAGCCTGACATTCCGGGCTCCTTCTGATGGGCCTGTCTAGTTGCATTCCTTTGAGCAGGCAGGGTTTGGAAGAGAGAGTTTTGGAATGGGTAGCAAATGCCAAATGTAGTTTCAAAGATGCATACAGTTGGGAAGAAACAGGGGATCCTGGTGTGGTCTTATGGCACCAGCCACATTCAGAGAAAATGTGGTGGCTCTGTATGGCGTTTGCCTCCTAGGATGGGTCATAAGGGAAGGGTTAAAATAGGTGTCATGTGACTGGCCAGTGAGAATGCAAGGGGGAAATAAAAGTTAGAGTGGGAGGTTTTGAAAGTTGGTTGAGGTTTGGGAGTTGAGAGTTGAGGTTTGGGAGTTGAAGAAGGAAGAGGAAGGCTTAGGTGTGGGTTGGTAGAGTTGTATTGTGAGAGATTGAGAGGAATTGTTAGGTGGAGTCAGATAGATAGTTGGAATAATCAGTTTGGAGTTGTTAGGAACTAAGAATAAGAAACTGACAAGAGAAAAATTAACTGAAACCATAAGCTTGTTCCTGCATTTAAAAATAAACTTGATTATTTGTTTATGTTAACAACTGACTGGACTCCGTGAGATACGGGGTGGTGGCAGCGGAAAAAGCAATTGCAGTGGCAGCACAGGGTCAATAGACCGTCAAACGTCCGGGGGCCCTGTGTGTGATCGCCACACTCTGCATCTGTGGAATTCTTTAGCCAGAAAAATCTGAGGGTTTGTTTTTTTTTAAGAGGGGAGCTTTAAAATCTCATTTGTTCTTATTTCCTTTTTCTTGATGGTTTTATGACGCTGCTTTTGACGTTAGTTTAAATCTTGTAGCTGAGGTATAATGATAAGATGTCAGTTTGTTGTGTTTTGAAACAGTTGTTTTTATTCTGTCTCCTTTATGATACTTTTTTTAAAAAAAGTATTGTCATTTGACTTGGGATGACAGCCTAAAAATACTATAATGAACCAATAAAAAACAGACCCGTAACAAAACAGATGCCCCAATCAGCTCTATATTGAATTCTAACAACAAAACTCATTTCCAGAATATATATCTACCCTTGGTTGTTTCAGCATTACGGAAAAATCAGGAAGTTATTTTACCAAAGAGCATCTGTAATTACTGTGCCAAAGATGCCTACTCTACTGCCTCTTTGGTAGCACTTAGATTCTTCTACTTTAAAAACTGCATTTTGAGAGTCAGACTGAGATCCAATCCGCATATATTACATTCAAGCTGCATATTTTACTCACAGGACTCATACCCACACAAGTCAATGGAAATAATTCTTCAGCAGGCTGTTGCTGTTGTTGAAACAATAATCAGGACTTGGGGGATACCACAGTGCTTCCATCTGTGCTTAGCAGATGCTGATTTCTACAGGAGTCTTGCATTTTAGGGAACTCCTGCAGAAACAAAACCTGGGATCTTGAAAGCCTGTGAAGGCTCCCTTGCCTGGGATTCTGCATCACACCTAATTGGGATGCTGAGGAATACTAAGAAAGGAAATTATCTACTCTCCGTATTTATTCCCCGGTTAAGCAATGGAGGGAGTGTGTGATAACTGCCAGGATCTGCTGAATTTGTTCGTCTGAGGTTGATTTCTCCCCTGTTGTCACAAGTTTTTATGGAATTATTTTTTCAGCCATTTCATTATTTTTTTTAAAAAAGCCCAAAGTTTATTCTTGTTTTGTGTTGCTCTCAAAGAGTAAATCCAAGCAACTTGCACTGCCAGCCTGACAGATGGGAGTGATTGTTGGCGTTTACAAAAATGTGCAAAATATAAGACTCCACTGTATCTCGTTGGAACAAGAGAAATACTCCCCACTGCAATCTGGAAGGCTGGGGGAGTGGCTAGCAGATGGTGAACTCATGTGATACATGCATCACCTATGGGGTTGGACAGGTTTTGCCCAAATTTAAGCCTTCCCATCCAGTGCCCATTTGCAGCATTGCCTGACCTGAAATTTCTCCCTTCATTTCTAAAAGTCTCTAACCCTTGTAGAACCAGGAATCTGAGGCAAGATGCACAGGAACTATTCTTCAATGAAAACACTTGTGTTTATAGGGCTTCCTGTGGTGGAGGAGATTGCAAAATATCTTGCTCTCAACACTTCTATGCAGACAGGAGCTCGGGAACGGAAATTCAGAGTGACTGTGGTTGTTTGCTAGGCAAACAAACAAAGCAGCTAGCTTTTGCCTTATTCTGCATTCTTTCCCAAGCTGGAGACCATGTTTCTAAGCACACCTCATTTGCCAGGTGAAAAAGAGAAGCAGATATGACACATCCGGCACTTCGTGGTAAAGTCTGGCCATTTAACGGTCAAAGTTTCTGCTCAAACTCCTGGTTCAGTTTTGTGAATTTCTAACTGAATTGTGTCTCACCAGACATCTCCCACCATCAGGAAAGCAGTGAAGACCAGACAAGCTGCCTCTCCACCACCCTGGCAGGCAGCTTCCCCCTTTCCAACTCAAAGCAAGTCATGGTCTTTGTAGCTTGTTGCCTGCCAGTCAGCAGCCCAGTAGGCAACACCTCTTGCTCTGCATTCCAAGTTGGCTAGGTAAAGGAAACAGGTCTCTCTGCCCCACACTACAAAGTCAAATAGGCTTTGAAACCAGGATTTGTCCATATGAAGGCAGACAAGTCCATCAAGCCCAGCATGCTGTTTTCACAATGTCCTACAGGATGACTATGAGAAGCACACAAGAAGGACTTGAGTAGAACAGCAACTGGCATTCAGAAGTAAAGGGCCTCCAGCAGTGGTGGTAGCCCATAGCCATTGTGGCTAGTAATCCATGAATTCATCCAGTCCTTTTTCAAAGCCCTCTTTTTCTTTCCTTTGTCCTTTTGTTCCTCCTCTCCTTTTTGGTGCTAACCATGCTTCGTGTCATAGCTGCACAGTGTTGTTGTTGTTTAGTCGTTTAGTCGTGTCCGACTCTTCGTGACCCCATGGACCAGAGCACGCCAGGCACTCCTGTCTTCCACTGCCTCCTGCAGTTTGGTCAAACTCATGTTGGTAGCTTCGAGAACACTGTCCAACCATCTCGTCCTCTGTCGTCCCCTTCTCCTTGTGCCCTCAACCTTTCCCAACATCAGAGTCTTTTCCAGGCAGTCTTCTCTTCTCATGAGGTGGCCAAAGTATTGAAGACTCAGCTTCAGGATCTGTCCTTCCAGTGAGCACTCAGGGCTGATTTCCTTAAGAATGGGTAGGTTTGATCTTCTTGCAGTCCATGGGACTCTCAAGAGTCTCATCCAGCACAATAATTCAAAAGCATCAATTCTTCGGCGAACAGCCTTCTTTATGGTCCAGCTCTCTGCACAGTACTTTAGCTAAAACCACACTTGACAAGCCTTCTTCTTCTTCTTCTTCTTCTTCTTCTTCTTCTTCTTCTTCTTCTTCTTCTTCTTCTTCTTCTTCTTCTTCCTGTGTCTGAGAACCATCATTTGTGATTAACCCTGGCCAGCTAAAATGCTAGCGCAGATACACAACCGGTCATGGTTAGCTCTGAGAAATGGAAAGGGGCACAGAATTTGCATACAGGAGTGGAGGAGAGGACAAGGCATATGTACTACAAGGCCACTTTGATTAGGTGATCAAGCAGCCTTACATCCCCGTTGGGCTTGCGACATCATCATACCCTGGCAAAAGGATACCGCTGGCGAGTTATGTGTTAAGCAAGAGTGTTTCTAATCCGTTTTAATCATGTAGGCATTCCCTCCTCAACGCCTGAAGCTATTAGGTAAGGCAAGAACAATGCTTCTTTTAAATTAAGATGGTTTCATTTCAGACTGCGTTAAGCCCCGAGATCTGATGGGCTATAAATAGAGACAGGCAAGCCATTAGATAACAAGCAGAAATGACATTCATAGCAGGCAGTTCCACATCCTCATCAAAAATGTGCTGAAATGACAACAGTGAATGTGTATTAGGAATTTAATGTAACTTGCTAGTGAATTGTTATTGACCTTGGCCTTAAGGTCCGAGCTGCCTCTGAGTTTGCATTTTATTCTGCCTCTCGAGCATGCGGTGCAACGCCTGGAGCTGAAGGGGGGGGGGGGAGTCTCAAGCCACAATCCCCTTAAGGAGAACAATGTGAATGTAAAAGGGGACGGAGGAGGATAAGGTCACCTGTGATTTCAAATTTAATTTTCTAATTTTAAGGCACAGTTAAGTCAGAGGCTTAGCTCTTCCTGCTGAGGGGCAAACCTTTGTCTGAGCTGCATACTCTTGAAAAAAAGAAAAGAAATCCCTTTTACAAAGACAAGAAGATGTTGGGCAGAAGAGCTCTGTTTTAGCCTTTCCCCCCAACATACTGGCTTTTTGTATGTGAAGGGATTTTTATCCACACTGAAGAGAATTCAAAGTTGCAGACAGAGTTAACAGTGACTTGAGATGAAATCCTACCCCAGGCAGACATTTCATTGCAGAATTTTACTGCAAGGAAACTTACAACATAATCCTTCTAGGACAGAGGGTCTATAACCTTGTGGCCCCATGGGCACATTTGAAAACTGGAGGAACTGTCACGAGTGACACACACATGCAGATGCCACAGCCAGGCACAGACAACAACCACTTCTGTTGATTGCTTCTCTCAAGTTTAATCTCAACAAGAGGAGACGAAGCTTATGAGCACCAAAGATCTCTGTGGTAACACAAGCTTGCATGGACACCACACTGATAAACTCTATTCTGTGATATTGTCACTAGGAAACAATGTCCCCAAAATCTAGCTACTTACTTTTTCCATAGTTGCCCCCTTCTATATACAAGAAAAAGGCTTGGGCAAAATAATAATAATAATAATAATAATAATAATAATAATAATAATAATAATACCCATAGGCATATACCTCAAATCCCAATTGAATCTGGTTTGGAAGTATTTTTGTCCTGATCAATGTAGCTACTTGGGTTAACTCCCCACCAAAAATATGTAACAAATATTCCATAGGGAAGCACCTTTCACCAAAAAGAGGCTGGGATAAAACATATCCCAAAATTTTTGAACTGATTTCTGTGGCTGGGACACTTTTTCTCTCAATAGAAAGCACTGAGGGGTTTTTTTTTATTATTAAAAGAAGTTCCTATGGTTTTTTCCAGACACAATTGACCCACAGTAATAAACTTAAGTGCCTTTCCTCAGACACAGGTTGTTTGAAGACACTGAATTTGCCTTTGGGTAGGAAAATGTCTTCCAGTAAACACCATCTGTTGGTTAAAAGGAAGTGGAGTGGGGTTTTTTTTTACATCTACAACACAAAGTTTATAACTGATGTCAATTTGTTTAGATGGCTTTGTGAAGGATTGGTCAACAGATACTTCTAAACTTCTGTGTTTGGAGATAGCATACCTTTGTGTTTCAGATGTAGGCAATGCGCAATAGGGCAGTGATGGTTCTCCATATGTTCTTGGACTCGGTGGTGGCTGGTGCCCATTGGGGTTGGTAGGGCTGAAGGCAGGGAGATCAATAATCAGTGGTACCTGAGACAATGACGAGCAGAGCCTGGGCCAATGATAGGTGGAGACTAAATCAAGTAATTCTAGACCTGCCCCCATCCGTCTCCCTGCTGGGTTCTACAAGAGGCAACACTGACACTAACTAAGGAGGAGGAAACTGACAGGCAGTCCCAGTGAGGCAGATTGAGGGTGGTGGGGCAGTGTCCAGTGGTTCAGGGATGTTTGGAGTTCTAGTAATGCAATATCTAGAGGGCCACAGCTTTCCCATCCCCACAAGAGAGGATGGCTCTCACTGATACATTCTCCTCCTGGCCATTACTGGAGACAGTCTAATGTCATATGAGATGGGCCTTCATCTGTCGCAGCAAGGCTGTTATTACACTTATGCAGTTTAGCCAAAGAAACATAGAAGAAGAAGAAAGATTTATGGGCCTCAAGGCTTTCTCCCATTTTAGAAATGTAAGTGTTTTTGGGAGACAATTGCAATAAGTGGAGCTGTGTTTTTTTAAAGTTTCTTATTATTGATCATTTCTAGAAACGCCATTACAGCTCAGAATCTATTCTCTGTTTGGTATGGCCCAATCTACTGGGTATTACACACATTCTTTCAACAGGAGAATGGTAAGGCTTTGTTTTTTTCCTTAAATTATGCACAGTTCCCAGGTGTGGCTCTGTATTCTCTTACAGCTAAAACAAAGGAGAAGCAAATTTCAACTTCCTGTCCTATTGCTTTTGCTTTAGAAATGGCAGAACAGTGTGCCAATATGTTTATGGGCCTCTGAGGATCTGGGAAACAATGGGGGCCGGGGACAAGAATTTCATTTTCTCTGAAGCAGAATGGAACTGTTTATTTCATATAGAGAAACTCGCATTGAGTTTTGATTTAAAGGGAGGCCTTCCAAAAAGTACAGAGTGCAATCAGAGACTGGAAACAATCAATAGTTCCAGTTACCCCATCCAAATAAGTGTTATGATAGAAGCACAATTGCCTATATATAGCAGAGGTGGGGAACCCTTGGCTTTCCAGATGATGCTGAACTTCAGGCATCACGATCCCTGGCCATTGGTCATGCTTGCTAGGGTTGATGGGAGTTCTAGCTCAGCAATGACTGAAGGACCAAAGGTTCCACACTGCTGGCCTACAATGTAGCTTTTCATCTGATGATTCATAGGGGCAATGCCACCCAGTATGCAGCCCTAAAATTCTGTTCCCATAAGACTCAGCCCTGGTCTTCCTTCACCTGTGGCAATCCTGCAAAACATGTTTGAGGAAGAATTATTTCACCTCTACACAACCTGCTTGCCTCCTGGTCTCCTTCAGCATCCATTCTGTACTATGACCCTTTTTCCTCTAGAGATGCACACTATAGCCTCTCACAAGTCTCCTTATTTGGGGGGAGATTTTGTGTGCGAGGGGGGAATCTATCAGTGTTGGGACACAAAGGAACAGATACCACCATATGACTTCTGTCCCACCTATGCATATTTCTGATCATGCCACAGGAGCACAGGTAAGATGTTTTGTAGGGGTTCAAAAGCATGTGAGTTCAATTCTCTTTATGGTCATCTTGAAGTTATGCGTGGGGGGTGAGTGAGAATGTCAGTGGTCAAATCTTTAACTTAAACATATTCTAGCATAAGTGTCCAAAATTTGACAGGTCTTCTTTCCAGGCAGAATCCTCCAATCACAGTGGCATGGGGGCGGGGCTTGTGGAAACATGAAATAGAGGGACAGGGAGTCACCATTTGCCTGTGCTTGCTCTTTTCTGTTCGGAAACAGAACACATGCAGGTTTCTCTTTGTTTTGCCATTCTGCAGAACAGCAGCAAAAACACACACCATCTTCCCAGCCATCTGACAGTTCCTTTAAGTATTTTAAATATATTCTACACTGTTTCTACCAAACCCACCTTCACCCTGTTAGATTAGATAGGAGTCAGGCTGTGTCCGTAGGCCTTTTAATTGCCCACAAAGCAAGAATGCTTTCCCCCCTAACTGTCTGAAATTTGGCAGGGCCTGAATATGTCATGCCAAATTGGATGGAAAACACAAAAGGTAGAGGCAGCAGAAGAGCAGCTGGGTCTCTGTTGAAATCCATGGTAAACAAAAACAAATAACAATGTGCATAAGGATAATTAACAGGATTTGTTATGAAATAAATTCAATTCCAACAAATTGGACTAGGGAACCCAGTCAGATGGGCAGGGTACTAATAATAATAATAATAATAATAATAATAATGACAATGAAGCAAATGAGGTAATAAAACAACTGCACTCCCTTTGAATACCCCTTCAAAGAGTGGGTATTCCATGGGCAATCATAGCTTTATTGCAGCCTTTTCCACTTTGTTGTCCTCTGCCTGTACAGGCTCCTATTATCCCTGCCCATTGGCCATGCTTGCTGGGACGGATGTTAGTTAGAGGCCACCATGAGAAGAGCCTGCTGGATCAGGCCAATGGCCCATCTAGTCCCAAATCCTGTTCTCACAGTGACCCACCAGATGCCACTGGGAAACCTGTAAGAAGGATTTGAGCACAGGAGCACTCTTACCTGCTGCCACTTCCAGCAACCAGTACTCAGAAGCTTTGCTCCTCTGTTTACAATGGAGGAGCAATGTGCCAGGAAGCATACAGTGCCAACATTTTGATATTTTGTGCCAAGGAAATTCCCATTTTGTGGAATGGGGCTATAGAGGGGTTTGGAGCTCCAGTCCTTCGGCATCAGGCATATACAAATACTTTATATTCTCAAAGCAAGTGATCTCCTTAATGCCGCAACTGCCCAATTCCTGTGGAAATGACATCCTCCGACAGAGCGTCAGTGATAACCATTTCTATTTCTCAGTTTCCCACTAGGATTTAAATTAGAATCTGTTTTGCAGATAGCTGCTTCGGAGCTGACATTCCTAAGGCAAGCTCAGTCCTGCAGTAATTGCACTGGCTCAGATTTGTTTCTCTATGCCACCTGCCACTTTGGCTCCTTCTTTATTTATTTTTCCTGGTGGTGGTGGGAGAGATGGCAGATTACTTCCTCTCTGACATCAGCTATCTTATGAAATACCCTCCGTGTGTGCCTAAGCACGAGGTCCTACAGGCAAGCAAACTCACACAAGTTAAGCAAACAGGAAGCGCGATGAAAGGGAACTGTGTGATCGCGTCTCATTACAGTGAACTAGCTATTTCATTCATAGACACCACTTCACTTTTTAAAAAGTAGCCAGCTTTTGCGCTGGCTTTTTGCAAAGAGGCATGTAGTGCCCAGATGCTCTGCAAATGTGGATGTATCCAGCTCTTTCTGTGTTAGTCAAAAGAGCAAAATGAGCAGCATTTGACCATATCAAAACCATCTGAGTGCTCGTATCTAGGAGGAACTAAGAGACTGAGCTGTGACTCAGGAAGCCTTTGATTCAAAGCTCAAACACTTTCAGGAGCTCACTAGCACCTAGTAACTAGCCAGTAAGCAAATTCCTCTCAGCTTCAGCCCCCATCTGCAATATTGGGAATAATAACACTGATCTACCATAGAGGTAGATCAAAGGTTCATTGGCCAGGAATGACTGCATGTGTGGAGTCATTAAGAAGCTGGAACCAGGCCAGACAGTAGTTTTCTGGCTGCCCAGCAAAAATCGAAGCCACAGAAGACCACTGCCAATCTGTTCTCCCAACTGGAAAAGTTTGGCATAATCCCCAGCATTTCATAAGCTTCAAAAGAATTGCACAGATCCCATTGTATAGGTCCGTAGCTCATGCCTTCTCTTCTCACTTGCAGGAAATTGTTGCAATACTTACTAGTGCAAGCGCAAGAAAGAAAGCTTTGCTTAGAAACAGCGTGGTATGTTTATAGACACTGGCAAAGTCCTTTCCTTTCCTGCCTGTGTGAAGACTGGAAAGCAAAATGTTCTGAAAGTATGTATATGGACATGGTAAAACTGCTTATTTCCAACATGGGTGGGAAGACGAGAAGCCCCCACCCCCGCAATGCACTGTGCCCAGGTTTTATCTATACACTCACAAAGGTTTATGAGCTCTTTACTGCTGCCACGATCAATCAGTGTGGGTGCTTAAGGACATACATGGCACTTTAATGAAGCATATAATTGTACCGGTCATCAGGGCAGAGATGATTTTTCCATACGCAATGAATTATGTTAAAGTAGGGGAACATACTACATTTAATTTTAGAAGATCATCAATCAATAGGGTTTAATGTTATTCATTCATGTTTTTTTTTCCCTGGAAGGAGGAAAAATTGCCTGAGTTGACTGACTGTGCCAGCAAAATCCAGACTAAGCCAGCCAAACATAGAAAATCATGACGCTCAGAGGTCACACCAGAGCACTGAAGGTCCAGCACTCTCATGCAACCCTCTGATGAACCAAGACTACCAGTGCAAGACAAGAAGGTCCTCTGGGCTCGTTATCAGGGTTGTGCCAGAGGTCTAGCACTCTGGCATAACCCTTTGAGGAGCCCAGCGTGCCAGTGCTGTGTGTATGTGATGTCATACACATGTGACGTCACACATACAGGACGACGCCCCCCCCCCATGTTGGGTGCAACTCAGCGTCTCTGTGCTCCACCCACTTTTGACTCAATTGCATAAATGATGACTAAAAGACTTATTGCTGCAAAGAGAACGTGTAAACAGATAAGCCACCGGGTTCTCTGCAGGCCTCCTCAGAAGTCAATCTCACTGCACTTAACAGGGACTCTAATCAGCCTTCGCTAACCTCATGCCCTCTAGATGTGTTGGACCTCAGCTCCCATGCTGGCTAGGCCTGAGAGGAATTGCAGTCCAAGACATTTGCAGGACACCAGAAGGCTAGCTGAAGTTTAGAGTATGTATGCGTTTTTTACAGCCCATATTCTGCCAATTATGCCAGTTCTTTTTTTTTTAAAAAAAGAAGTGTATATGAAACTGTTTGTATTCCTGTGGCTAAAAGCTGGCTTTTGACACAGTTGAATTACCATCGAAGACATCTCCTTGGAGAGAGAGGCAGAAGATGGCATGTCAAGCATGAGGGCATTTCGTAGTGTGCATTATAGATGAGCACTTATGGCGAGCTGGTCGAAAGGGCACCATTATAATGTACTCCATTCCATACCATCTTTTCGGAGCTTTTGCTTTCGGACTTTTCTTTATATTACCTGCCTGCGCCTGCTCTAACACAAAGGCAGCTGCCAGGCCATTTCCTTGCACGTGTTACTGACTCAAAGCTGACTTCCACCATCTGTAGGGGTGAGCTGTCATGGCACTCAATGGTGGGGGAGGCAGAGCGCCTCTGGAACACGAGGCAAAAGGCCATAAGCTGACATTTTACTGGGCATCCGTCCCACCTCCTCAGATCACATAGAATTTTCTCCAAAGGGCTGTTTTGCTCGACTCCCCTTGCATTTTGATGGCCTGGGTACCTCTGACCTCAGAAGAGTAACCTGTTATTAGCTTGCCGTCTGAGAGCTGCAGAGTCGCTGTTCTTCACTATTTTCCCTTCAATATGTTTCAAAGCCTTCAGGGAACGAATAAGGTTGAGAGTCACTGTTGTATTTTCAAGTAGCTTAATGAGGTTAGTGACAGACTTGGGAAGAGGTCACTCGACTGAAGCTTTCTTTTCTTTTTAATAATCTTTTCATTTTGTACCAAAATATCCAATGCTGTTCACACCCAAGAATGAATGGGCACTTAAACCAAGTATTAAGATACCCCTTCTACCGCAGAGATGGGGGAGGAGGGACCTTCTTTTTACAGACTTCAAAAGAGGTCACTTGACTAATAATAATAATTGAAACTGAAACTGAAATTGAAATACTTTATTGTCACTTGTACAACTGAAATTGAAATACTTTATTGTCACTTGTACAACTTGTATACAGTGAGATTACATGAGTACTCCCCACTCAGCTCTCTTAGTCTTAATTCCTCTTGTTTACACACACACACACACACACACACACACACACACACACACACACACCAAACCTGAAAGTCAGTTGCCATATTGTTATCTTTTCATTCAGCAGCCTAACAGCCCACGGATAGAAGCTCTTCTTTACCCTGTTGGTGTGACTAATCATGCTTCTATATCTTCTGCCCGAGGGCAGGAGATCAAGAAAGTACCGGCCAGGGTGTGACTCATCCCTGAGAATTTTCCTCACTCTCCTGAGGCAACGTTCTTCCGCAATGTCATCCAGCGGATTCACGAGACAGCCCATAATATCTTGTGCTGTATTCATCACCCTCTGTAGGCACTTCCTATCAGTTGATGTCAAACCAGCATACCACACTGTGATGCAGTATGAAAGGACACTTTCTTAAACACCTGGGTTGTGTTGATCTTCCAAGTAAGGTCTTCACTGACATAAACTCCTAGGAATTTAAAGGAAGAGACTCTCTCTACACAGCCCTCCCCGATGTACAGCATAATAATAATAATAATAATAATAATAATAATAATAATAATGATGATGATGTACTGCCCATCTGACCAGGTTACCCCGGTCACTCTCAGTGGCTGCCAGCTACTAAAGTGTTCTTTTCTTTTCAGTAAGCTTTTGGTTTTGTACCAGTCATGTATCAACAAATACTGGTGAAATATCCAATACTATTCATTTTGAGGTATGATCTGGCCCTTAA
The DNA here is from genome assembly GCF_964188315.1 of Podarcis muralis. NCBI lineage: Eukaryota > Metazoa > Chordata > Lepidosauria > Squamata > Lacertidae > Podarcis > Podarcis muralis. Next base: position 24,938,271 of record NC_135659.1, on the reverse strand, counting down.
GCAGCACAATAATATATAGTCCCTTCTCCCTCAGCAGTGGAGAAGCATGTTTCCCCTCTGCGGAGGGGCATATTCCCTCAGTGTTAATCTGTCAGGGGTTGCATGCTGGCAGTGGGCGGGGCCAGAACCCAAAATGGTTTCCCTCTCTTTCTGCCACTCACTCTCTGCCGCATCTTGACAGCCACATGCAGTTAAGCCAAAAGCTGCATATATAGAGAAAGAGAACTATGAAAACTACCAAACCCAAACTGTTTGTGTGCAGTGCCAAAGCTTTCAGTGGGGGTGGAGGGGGAAGGGGAAGGCACATTCTTTATAAAAAGAAACAAATTGTATACTATTTTTGTTGTCTCTCTTAACCGTGTCTGTTTTATAGATATTGATCCTCCCAAAGGGCAATGAAATTTCTCAGTTGCTCCATAACAACTCACAAAAAGGCTGTCGCTAGGGTCAAATATAATTGTTTTCTGACTTATGGTTCTCAGTTTCAGCCACCAAGTTCTTCAAATATTGTAGCTTAAATATCCTAAAGGGACTTGAAGGTCTCCTCCTTGGTAAGCATGATATTTTTCATGATGCATTTTTGAAGCAGTGCATTTCAGGGGCTGTCTTTGAATTTTTCCAGTCGTGTATTCTTTCGATAAGAGTCAGTGTAAATATATGTTATGTGCTTCCCAACATGTATTGCCCAGTCCCACAGGCACGTTTACACTCTATAACTCATTTAAAAGACAATTTCAGCATGATGTGCTATCTATTTAGGAGTTTTTATAAAGCTGTATGAGAGCTTATTTTCCTTTAGGTTGCTTTGTGTAGACCATAGCAGAACAAAATTTGGGGACGTGTCAAGGCTTGAGAATAATCGAATAACACAACTAAGAAATGGTTAAATCAAAATAAAACATACTTAGGAAAAACAAAATCTACAGTGGTACCTTGGGTTACATATGCTTCAGGTTACAGACTCCACTAACCCAGAAATATTACCTCGGATTAAGAACTTTGCTTCAGGATGAGAACAGAAATCACGCAGCGGCGGTGTGGCGGCAGTGGGAGGCCCCATTAGCTAAAGTGGTGCCTCAGGTTAAGAACAGTTTCGGGTTAAGAATGGACCTCGGGAACGAATTAAGTTCTTAACCTGAGATACCACTGTACATTTAAGAAAGCATGAAAATGGGAGAAAGATGTTTGAGGCTCAAATCCAAGGCCAACTTATGGGAAGCAAGCCGCTCTAGACTCAATGGGTCTTACTTCTGAGACTTTTAACAATTCCCAGCACCCTTAACAAACTATAGTCCTCAGAATTCTTTGGAGGAAGCCATGACTCTCAAAGTGATATAATATTGCTTAAAATTCATAGTGCATATAGGGCCTTAATACAGTGATCTACCCAGTGGTGTAGCATAGGGGGGGGGGCTCCCAGGGGCGATTACCCTGGGCTCAAAATTGTTAGGGGGCACAAAATTTCAACACTTGCTGCTGCCTTAATACAGATGCATACAGTGGTACCTCTACTTGCGTTCACCTCCGGTTACGTATCTTTCAGGATCCATACGCGGCAAACCTGGAAGTATTTTTCTGGGTTTTGCCGCATGCGCAGAAGCACTCTACGTGTTGCGTGCATGCACAGAAATGGCACCTCCGCTTGCGAATTCCTCGGGATGCGACCGGAGCTCCAGAACGGATCCCGTTCACAACCGGAGGTACCACTGTACTTCTGTTGCTGGGCTCTGTTGAAAACTGCTTCTTCATGTGAACCAATAAATGACATCTCCAGACAACATGTGCACATACTCCATTCATTTCTTTCCCACCCTCTACACATGGCCTCGGGTGTGAGCAACCCATGCTACACTACTGGACCCACCCATTCCCTAGTTAATGAGACTTGTTCCCATCAAACCATGTATAGGATCCCAGCTTTACTTATTTACCTTCATTGCCTTGCGTAGTCTCAAACAAGGAGATTCTCTGTTTGGTCCTCCTGCTCCACCAGTGCAGCTATCTTTGCAAACTGGATACAGGTAGTTTGCTTGGGCAGCAACCAATTAGGGAGCAGCAGCTGCTGGAACAAATGACAAATGGTTTATTTGCAAAGAGTGCTGCAGCAGCTGATGACCAGATGAATCAATGGTGGAAGAGATCAGTGGTGCCTCCTTGTTCATTTCTCTTCTGCAAAGCTAGCAAGGCAGGTGCAAGTCACTCTGTATCACATGGGAGTAAGCCTCACTGAATAGCCAAGTTTGTCTCATAAAGGCCTCCATCTCCCTCTTCCTAGGCTGTCACATGCACTGTTTTGGAGTGAGGCTTTACTGCCATGGAAGATGCTGTGGACTGGTGTGTTCCTGCTAAATTTCATAAGCAGAAAACTTTGATTGGTGGATCCTTTTTGTCAAGCTATTTAAATGTAGCAGAAACCTTGCATTTTGCAATATGCAATTCAATAGCAACTGAAATCTGGAGTATTATTTTTTAAAATAGTTTAATGTAAGAAGATGAGCTGTAGATTATTTTGTTGATGATGATATAATGTCTTTTTGCATTTTTGATGCATACTTATTTACACAGATCTACTATTCTAGTTTTTTTAAATACAGAATAACTCACTATCAGCACCATGTTCACATTTACAACATTCCGGTTTTAGTGACCGAAACAGAATGACCGTTGCATGTCTGCCAGGGGTATGGGAACTGGTACAAACTGATATGTTGGGGAGTTATCTATTTCTAGGGCTGGATGGTGTTCAATCAGCAATTACCAGTTCCAAAATAGTTTCATTGCACAATCACACCTTACAAATGCCAACTCAGTGTGCCACAGCCATCAAAAAGATAAAAGAGAATCCTCTGATTTATTATGGAAAATAATAGTGCAAAGCTTCTAATTACATGAAATGTTGAGTGCTTTCATAACCGAAGAGGACATATTCCTAGGATTTATGAACAACTTCAATGTTGCTTCTTCCTTTTTTAGTTTACAAAGTCCCCCCCCCCTGTTTTCTGCAGTGCCATTTGTTCTCAGAAAAGAGTCCTATGAGGTAGGTCATAATCTCCATTTTCCAGATGGAGAACTGACAGTAGCTAGCAATGATTTTCACATGGATGCTTAACAATATGATGAATAAATTGGAAATTGAGCCCATCTTTCCCAATCCTGTGTCCAATAATCTAACCAATAGGGGGCTTGTGGCACATATGGCTGACTGCTGCCAGGAGCCTTGCAAGATATTGACTTCCCTTACCTCATCCGTTCTTGGAGCCACCCGCTGCCAGCAAAAATCTGACTTCAGTGCTTCCAGCCTTGGCTGTTTCTGAGTTTGTTGTGTAGATGTTAACATCTCTTTGGTTAATGCACTGAAGCTTAAGATGCAGCAGCTGCTGCTTCTGGTAAGGTCAGGCTCTGAGCCAAGGGTTTCAACGGCAACCGCAGCAGCATTAAGACAGAACAGCTTCCATAACCTGACACTCAGTGATTATGATCTATGCCTGCAGTTACAATAGATGCTGAAGGAAGGAAGGAAAGCTCAGTGAAGCTGAGAGAGGCAACAAAGACTAGACATCACAGGATCCAGGTATGCTCAATACTCAGATTCAAATTCCAGACTTGCTTTCCTGGAAGCAAGTCCCCTTAAACCTAATGAGATGTGTAGGGTTGTGCTGACAGCCATTCATCTTGCCTCTAGCACAGCATTCCTCTACTTGATGTCCCCCAGATGTCTTGGACTTCAACTCCCATCAGCCCCAACCAGCATAGACAATGGTCAGGGTTGATGCGAGCTGTGGTCTCACAGCAGGTGAAGAGCACCAGGTTGGGAAGGCTGCTCTAGCACAGAAGGAAGAAAGTACCTGAAGATACACATGGAAATGGATTTGGTTCCCTTATGGTTGGCAAGAATTGCTCTTCTACAGCCCTGGAACACTCCCCAAGGCTGCAGAAACCACAGAATTCTGGATGGTGACATAGCATGGGTTGCCCACGTCCGGGACTGTGCAGAATGGTGGGTGAGAGGGAGGGAAACAGACAGAGTACACATGTGCATTTGACTGTCAACAGCATCCACGTCACCCAGGAGATCACAGCTGCAGATGTAAGAAAAGAAGTTGTTCCATTGTCTGGAGAGGTCACTTCCTGGTTTGCATGGAAAAGCCATTTTCAATGGAGCCCAGTGATGGCAGCGTGCAGCTGCATTGAGGTAGTACTGGATGTTGAAATTTTGTGCTGAAAGGGGTGGTGGTGCAAGGGGGAAACTGCTTGGACCCATGCCTAGAAAGTCCGGGACAAGCGGAAGTATGGGTGTGCCCATGGACGCGGGTGGCGCTGTGGGTTAAAGAAGGTTGGCGGTTCAAATCCCCGCGACGGAGTGAGCTCCCATTTCTCAGTCCCTGCTCCTGCCAACCTAGCAGTTTGAAAGCACATCAAAGTGCAAGTAGATAAATAGGGAAGGTAAACGGCGTTTTCGTGTGCTGCTCTGGCTTGCCAGAAGCGGCTTAGTCATGTTGGCCACATGACCCAGAAGCTGTACACCGGCTCCCTCAGCCAATAAAGCGAGATGAGTGCCGCAACCCCAGAGTCATCCGTGACTGGACCTAATGGTCAGGGGTCCCTTTACCCTTTACCATTATGATCAAGGTGAGCTGGCATGCTTGAGGTGGCATGTGTGCTTGCCTCCATTCTGCTTGCAATGATTCTAATGTTGCTGAGCACCTCTGCTCAACTTTGTGTCCCCTCTCTACTTCCTTGTAACATGTAAAGCTGGGCATTTTAACAATTTTTTCTGAGCTTTTGTCATTGCCATCCTTGAAGTTCCACATGCCCCAGTTTACCTTGATGGACCGTGGCTTTCATGAAATAAATAACAGAATAATCAAAGATGGGTTTGTTTGTTTTTGCCTTGAATTAGCTGCAGTTTGAAGATTCAGAGCTGCTTAAGCATTTCTTCCATGGGAACTAATTAAAAAGGAGCGAAAATGACTGCTTAACATATGTGCACAGCCACAAATCCAAATGGCTTCTTGATCCTTAGCTCCTACTAAATGTCCTTTGTGGAAATTAGATCTAACAAAAGTATGGATCCACTTTATATTGGAGCTCCTAAATCCATCAAATGCTCTAAGCCAAGCCAGTTTTCATCTGCTCAGTGGCAAAGCTAATTGATGGATGCTACAATATGCATTTAGGCATGCTGCTTTTGCAGTGTTGAAGGCTTTGAGTATCATACTAAGCTGAATGCCAATGTTATCATCCAAAATTCAGTATAAAATATGAAGGAATGGCAGAACATATAGGCCAAATACTAAATAGCATATTGACAAGCAATTCAACTTGTTATTGTTTATGATGAGAAATAGCTTGAAGCTTATTTGCATTATCCTGTTCTGCTGATGCAATGGATATCAAGAAAAGCTCTCTCTTTTTTTGCATGGAGGATAGGAATGCAAAATTACCTTCTTATGACTGCAGATTTGTGTGCCCTCATTTGCAAGAGTTCCTTTAGTGACAGAAGAGCTACAGCAGAGTGGCTTCATGTCTGCTAGTTAATGCAGCAGCCTGTAGGAGTCCAAGCTGTGGCTCTTTTCTACCACAGCATAGGGCAGGGATGGGAAATGTGTGGGACTTCAGATGCTGATGGATGTCAACTCCTGTCAGCCCCACTCAGCATGGTCAGTGGTCAAGGATTATGAGATATATAGTCCAGCAACAATTGGAGGGTCACCGGTTCTCCATTCATTCCTGACATAAGGGCTGGGCTGGGAAAACACTGTGGCATGGATTCCTCCTACATGACCTCAGAACATATGGAGAGCAGGGATAGATCAGCCCAAAGGTCCATTTAGTCCAGAATCCTTTCCCCTACGGTGGCCAAAGAAGGTAATAGGGCTGTCTGAAGCATATGTGGTGCCGGAGTGCAAAGATCCAACCCCCCCAGGTTGCCCAGTCGCAGGTGCACAGAAGGGCGGAGCTGGCCGGCCGCATCAGCATCTCTGTGATGGCCTGGGATTCAGACTCAGAGGCTGAACCTGAGGAATCCCAGCCTGCACAGGATCCCCCGCCTCCAGAACCAGCTGAGCCGGGGCTGGGGCATGAGCTTGAAGGGTCCTCACCTGTGCTGGATCCTCAGGTGCACGCACCAGCTGAGTCTGCTCTGGCTCCTGAGGTGATGGATGATCCATTGCCTGCAGGTGCTCCACTCTCAGCCCTGTCAGGGGAAGCTGAGGTTGCCTCTGGGTCCGGTAACCCTCCAGCCTCTCCTGAGCAGCAGAGGCTCAGGGCAGAGAGGCGGAGGGAACTAAGTTCCCACAGGAGGGGTGCTTGCCTCCAGGCCAGGAGAGGCAAGTCACCTGTGGACCGGGGCCGCCCTATGCCTCTGGGCAGATACAGCCAGCCAGCCCCAGTCCCAAGTTGCGGGAGCAACATTGTTGCTAGCCTATTCCTGCCTGCACCCTGTCCTGCTCTTCTGCCAGAGTTCCTGACCTTACCCGACTCCCTGCCTTGGACCCTGCTTCAGCTTTGACAGACTGCCTCCATACCGCACCCTCGACCTCGGACTGGACTCGGACCTCGCCTCATGGTTAACCCTCAGGACCAGCACAATCTCGCTGGCTTAGTCGCCCCTGGACTCACGGCGCAGAGCCACCTGCAGCAGAAGAGCCCATCACGGCACTCCGACCGATGGGTGGGCTCTTCCCCAGACTCAGCTCTAAGGCCCCGGACTCTCGGCCTGGTGCCCCTGAGAGCCCGGCACCCGGGTGCCCGGCACCTATAGCTCCTATGGGTAAGACGGCCCTGCTTCCATTATCCCTGTCCTTTTGGCAACGATTGCTGAAGCTGATGGAAATTGCAGCCACTGAAGGCTAGTTCATTAGGGCAAACAGAGCATTGCCCCACCAACCTCAGTCTGCCCTTAGATAGACTCACCATGCCTGCCTGCTTACTTACAACACTGACTGTCAACTTCCTTCTCTTTCATCTCAGATTTGTCCCTATTAGAATTCTTGTGACGTGGGTGGCGCTGTGGGTAAAAGCCTCAGCGCCCAGGGCTTGCCGATCGAAAGGTCGGCGGTTCGAATCCCCGCGGTGGGGTGCGCTCCCATTGCTCGGTCCCAGCGCCTGCCAACCTAGCGCCTGCCAACCTAGTTCGAAAGCACCCCTGGGTGCAAGTAGATAAATAGGGACCGCTTTCTAGCGGGAAGGTAAACGGCGTTTCCGTGTGCGGCTCTGGTTCACCAGAGCAGCGATGTCATGCTGGCCACGTGACCCGGACGTGTTTTCGGACAGCGCTGGCCCCCGGCCTATAGAGTGAGATGGGCGCACAACCCCAGAGTCTGGCAAGACTGGCCCGTACGGGCAGGGGTACCTTTACCTTTACCTTTTACTGTTGGTCTTCCTGCTTTTGGCTCTACCAGTCTCAATAGGCACCAGCCACCACTGGTTGCAGTTCACCAACATCTGAAGGACAATATGTTGGCTATTCCTGCCCTATGCCCATATATTCTCTACTTCTTTTAAAGCTCATCATCTGAGCTGGGGAGAAAACATTCCATTTCTGGCTCAATTGTATAATGTTATAATACAAAGAGAAGGTCAAGGTTTCAGTTTGAGTGATGTGCTTCATAACTTCTTCCGTGGACTTAAAAGGTTTTTCTAAAATGGCAGTACCTGTTGACTGAACTGTTTCAAAACATTCTGAGAACATTAAACATAAGGCAAGAGTGCTCATTTGATTTAGTAAGTAATGAGTTCAGTAAAGCCACCTTTTTGTATGTATTTTTCTTTTAAGTACATGACATAAAATGAATTTTTTTATTGCCGTACCAAATTAGATTACCTAAGGTAGTCTGTTAATAAAACAATGTGAGACAATACGTGGTGCATTCCTTAGACTCAATATAGAGAAAATGTCTGAAAATCTATGGGACTGCCAGTGCCACATCCATAAATACATATGTGGTTATAATAACAATAATAATAATTTATTATTCATACCCCATGCATCTAGCTGGGTTTCCCCAGCCACTATGGGTAGCTCCCAACAGAATATTAAAAACACGATAAACATCAAACATTAACAACTTCCCTAAACAGGGCAGCCTTCAGATGTCTTCTAAAAGTCAGATAGTTGTTTATTTCCTTGACATCTGATGGGAGGGCGTTCCAAAGGGCGGGTGCCACTACTGAGAAGGCCCTCTGCCTGGTTCCCTGTAGCCTCACTTCTCACAGCGAAGGAACCGCCAGAAGGCCCTCAGAGCTGGACCTCAGTGGTTCAACTGGTAAAGGAAGCCTGTAACACCAGCAGCTCCTGCCTCTCCCTACTAGATAACAAAACGCCAGTGTCTTGGAAAGGTGCTACCTGAAGGCAAAGAGCTCGATTTCTGGTTTGCAAAATGGTCAAGATATGATAATCAGTATAATTAATCACCTGCCTAACATTATACTACATTTTATATTGCCTTCTGGCTATATACAGCTAGTACAGTATGGTGTGGTTTGATCCAAAGTATTCTCTCCTTGGTCTGAATTGGACTCCAAACCCTTAAAAAAAAAGTCTTTCTTCCTTGTATTTCCTTTCACCTAGATTTTCTTCCCCTTTTACGGTCCCTCATCCATTTAATTATACATGCCATAATCACACCCAGCAGCCTTATAATTCAGCATTGCCATGAATTTCCTGCTCTTTAATTTTATACTAAAATGATTTTTGATTTTGTTTTGTTTAAGGGTTGGTGCATTAGAACTGCTTATGATTTCTGTCGCACTTATTTATTGCCGCGCTTTGATCATACATTTGGATCTGAATATCGGCCTTTTTCATAACTGAGCTTTCCAGACACTTCAATCAGGGGCTGAATATTCCTCCCTCCCTAACAAGAGATATCTTTTTATTAAATTTCTAAATTTAATTGTAAACGAATGCGCCAATTTCACCACAAACTGCAATTCGTTCCGTAAAGAAGGGTTTCTGGGAGTTTTGAATGCTGATTGGGGGCAGGCGGGGAGGAAGTGGGTTTGTTATTGTTGTTGTTTGCTCTTTCTTTGGATCTTTTAATTGACAGATGAAAACTGCACTAGAAGATGCAAATGACTCCATATAGGAATACTCCTGGGAGAATGCTGTCTCCTGGGTGTTATCTACTGAGAGCCACTTTGCATAGCAATCAGGTATGAAATGGCTATACTGGTTCTGCAGTGCTGTGTCCCACAGCATACATGGAAATTAAAACAGAGGCTATACTTTGCTCCCCATGCCCTGCTCTTAAAGTAATTACAGTCAAGGGACTTAGCCTCATTTGGTATGACCTAATGGCAGGAGTTTAGGCCGGTGGCCCCCAGGCTTGGGAACAGCTTGCCTTCCAGCATGAGAAGGAGCCCGTCTCTGCCTATTTTCCATTAGGGCTATTTCTTTCTATATTTCAGCAGGGATTTGATTGCATTAATAGCATGGGGAGCATTTTCATAACTAACGCTGGGTGTTTTGTTCTATTGTATTATCTTAATATGTTGACTCTGAATAGCATACACCATTTCAAACAGGTGGGGAAGGAGTCTACAAATATTTTAAGTAATAAAATAAATAAAAGAAAAGAAAGATGGAAATATTACATGTGGTTTAAGGGTGCTTAATGACTTCATTACTGAGTCATTTGCAGTTCAACAGATCACTCTCCTTTCCAGGCTGAGAGGGGAAATGGCAGAAACAGGTTATTTATTGGAACAGTGTGATTTTTGCAGCTGCAAAACAAAGAAGCATGGGACAGAGCAAAGGAGAATTTCTGGAACAACAGTGGGATATTAGCCTAATGTATGATGGAGAACAGTAACAAAGATAGACATAACATTTTACAGGGACAGGAAAAAAGATCACAGAAAGAATAATTATTAAAAACTAAAAAAGGATGCTACTAGTAGTGTCAATAGTGATGATAATACTGATGGTAATAATAGTGATCTGAATACTATTTACAATGACTACTGGTAGTAATAATAATGATAGCTGTATTAGTGGCACAGCACCGTGACCTAAGTACTCTTGAAAACACTACACACTGCAATAAACCCTGCAAAGAGGACTCAGGTTGGTCAATGCAGGTGTGGAGCTGATAGTTTGGGGAAAATCCAGAGGTGATAGAGGAGCACAAAAAGTGACGCTCAGAGAAAGAAAGAAAAAGGAAGGGTAAGAGGTGTCTGATATGGATGGAATATAGGAAAATGTGTTTATACTACACATCAAACATTTATTAGTTTTCTACACCTACAGAGGGGCATTCATTTTATGAGATTATTAAATTGCTCTGGCTATATATGAGGTCTGTATACCCAGATCATTAAAATATGGCTCTTTTCATTTTCCAGGTGATTTAAAAGAATTAACAATGCAAGTTTATTTTCTTCTGAATAAGAAGATGAAGATCATTGTAACACATTAAAAATGAATAAATAAGAGTTAATGTGCAGCTGATTGGATTTGCGGGGACTTAATCACTAGCTCAAATGCCCAAGGTCATAGATTTAAAAGTGAAGCTAATATACTGTCTGCCTTACGCTTTCACACAAACTGGTTCAGTCCACTGCAGTTCTCAAAGAAGGGGGGCATCACAGATTGGGAATGAAATCTGAAAATGTTACTTTTGTAACAGTAAATGCTTGTCATTTGATGAATAAACACAGAATGTGACATCCTTCCATAATCAAATGTGTTTGCTGATTTCTTTGGAGCTGCTATGTACCGTTAAATGAGTCGGGAACAAGAAAAGTAGTCCAATGGCATTTGTTAAAATCACACGAGGAGAATGGATACATTTAGATTTTTCAGAGCCAACTGATGTCAGAAGAACTTGCTCTCAGGTTGCCCTCCCAAAGTCCTGCCACTTTGAGATACAAAACAGAAGGTGGGACTACACAGTTCAACTCTTTTGTGTAAAGTGCTTGAAACATCTAAAACATGGCAGGTACAGTACGCTGCAGTTGTGATGTATAAGGAACCACCAGATGTTCTTGGTTGTTATTATTCCTGATTTACAACCAATTTTTGCCCCTGGAAAGAATCCTTGTTCCATGCTGTCATATGATGCCTGATTTGTCCCTGCTGAACCATTTGCCCTGGTCAACTGTTCCAAACTGGCCTTATCTTAGTAATTATATGTATACATAAAAGTACACAGAAAGGACTATTATGATGAAAATGTAAGAAGTAACCTAATTGAAATTAGGGGGCTTCAAGTGACTTGCCCATCAACAGAAATTGTTGACTTGCAAAACTGACAAACAACCACACCTATTAACAGGTGCCTGTTTTGAAAGGAACCTGGGCAATGCCACCCTTGTGAGTCTCCCAGGCATGGCAGGTAGCAGCAGTGTGGGCAGTGCCACTACAGTGAGCAGCAGTCAGAACAGGTGGAGGTGCACAGTATGGCCCTCTGAAGAGAGGCCCAGAGGAATTGTGGGAAAATCAAGGTGGCATCGCTGCCATCTTGCCTGGTTCTTTTCTTTGGAATGCTGGACCATTACAAGAAGAAGGCTGGCACTGGCAGCTATGGGCCCTAAAGGACCCATGGCATTTGGCATTTGCCATCTTATCTTTTTTTAGGTACTGATGTTGAGTCTGTGAGTAATGAATCTGAAGCACACACACGATTATCCATGTAACCAAGTTGCCTCGCAGGATTTTGATCACTGGGCCGTTTTAGGTTGAGTTTTCTTTTGGAACGTCTTGAAATATCTATAGCAGCTCCTGCTTGCACTGACCCACATTTATTTTACTTTAGCAAAAATAGAAAAGAGATGGGCTTTTGGAAACAATAGAAAACTATAATGTACAATCCACTACCCCTTCTCTTCCCTTTTGTTCTCCATGGCAATAGTTAAGCATCTGTTGGTGACATAAATGGATGACTTTTGTGTGCAACAGTGCTTTGACATGATTGGTTGAAAGATGAAAGGTGAAGGACGGTTGTTGCTGAGCAGTGCGGATTTGGGGGTGGGGGAGGGAACTTTTAACTTATGGAGAACTGAGAAGAACAAAGGCCTAGGTGGGAAGGGAGGCTATATAAAATATTGATACAAGGAGGAAGCCTATATTTTACTTACTTATCTTCCTCTTCCTATCATGTAAGGCTTCCCAGTTATAGAATGAAGCATAATAGATGCCCTTGAACTGAAGGAGTATATGGGAAAAGGGTATTAATCCATCATCTTCCATTAGGATTGCAATCAATTTCCACCTAACATGAAATTTGAGGCAAATTTGCAGGGTTCTGGCTGGACAACATTCCAAAGGAATAATGAAGGAAGCTAAATATGGGGGCAGGATTTGAAAACAAAGTGGGTTTTCAAACTTAGGCTGCCACTGAATTGTCCTGAAAGCAAAATTCAATTTGAATGTTAGAGGTTCCTACTTCAGCAAAAGCGCTAAGGTGATTTACTAGTGGAATTTGTCGGAATGCTTCCATACCTTCTTAGTTGTCATATGCGTGAGGAAACGGAAAACTAGTGAGTTATGCTTACAGTCACAACAGAGGGCATTAGAGGTTTTCAGTTGTAATAGCACCACCAGAAACATGGACTTAATCATGTTACACTTAGGTGATTTACAAACTGACATAACCTAATGACTGGGATGCAAGGAGCTACTTAGGCTCACATTAGAGTATTGCATCTTGAACTTACCGGTATTTGTTTTGTTTAACAGAGGAGCCCTCTGTCACCTCCCAAACAGCTTTTGAAGCATTCTCCAGTTTCATGGAGCGTACCACACAACATTTTGTAGGGGTGTGTGGCTGCTGCCACATCCAAGGCCTTATTGGACTCATGGAACCGGTTTCACAATTCTTTGGCTCCTGGGCAATGTCAACAATACACACTTTAACTTGATTGTGCTTGTTTAATTTCTAAGATTAAATCACTGAGTGGGTTAATGGGAATAATGGAAGAAATAAATGTATGGCATCATGACATCTTCATATAAGAAATTAAAGATTGTTTATTTCTTCTCTTTGCTGTGTTTGGAAGTTCATACTGCTGATTGCTGACAGTCATATCAGGAGTGGAGAGAGAGAGAGAGAGAGAGAGAGAGAGAGAGAGAGAGAGAGAGAGAGAGGGAGAGGAGGGAGGGAGAGAATATATGTATATGTATAGATAGAGAAGATAGAGAGATGATAGATAGATGATAGATAGATAGATAGATATAGATAGATAGATAGATAGATAGATAGATAGATAGATAGATATAGATAGATATAGATAGATAGATGATAGATAGATGATAGATAGATGATAGATAGATATAGATCTTCATTAAGTTTGCTATGTGATGCCAAAACCAGGCATAGGGCAATAAAAAACCACCATCTAAATATAACAGACCGAGTGTGCATATAGTTCAAATACCCGTTTAATCACATCAGATCGGAGAGAAACTACAAAGACAATGACAGTGACCCAAGCTGCGAGCTTCAGCTCGGAGACTGAGAACAGCGATAAGTTCAGGATGTAAAGTTTATCAAAAGGTTGGTATCAAAGACTGTGATCCCTTGCATGTAAGACAGGGGATTGGTTTCTGCATGAGCCTGCAAGCTTTGATGGAGTTTGCTCTTTTGCTCATTTTTAATGAACTTTGTCACCATCCCTAATGAGGAAAGCTTACAACATTTGAGGCTTTGTGGTTTGGAAAAAAAAGTGGAGTAAAAGGGGACATGTTAGAATATACATATTGTGAAGAAAGTGCCATAATTTTTCTCCCTCTTTCGTAATATTAGAATCTGGGACCACTCACCTGCTCTTTTTGAGTTTCCCATACACATCTGGTTGGTCACTATGAGAAAAGGATGATGGATTAGATGAGTGATGCAGCAGAGCTCTTATTATGTTGTGATGTAAATATTTCATGCCACAATACTACACCAGCATAATTGGGACTAAACCCCTTTGAACTTAATGGGACTTATTTCTGAGTTAACGTTATTCCATTGATTTCAAATTTCTTCAATATCCCCCACTAAAATGCTTAGACTTAAAAAGTGCTTAAGTTTGGTTAAGTGGTGCCAATTTTTAAAGACTCCTCTTCTTCTGTTAAATTAAAAATGACCCCCAAATCAATAGAAAACACAAGCAGCTCGTAAGTAACACCAGGCTGCTGGCACTGATGGATGCTAAAAAAGAAAAAGAAGAAGAACCCAACACGAAACTCGAGCTGAGGATTTTATTATTTGAACTGGAACACACATAGAGAGAAATGGACACACCCACATGCACATCCCACACCCTGTTTAGAGTATTTTTTTATTTTATTTAAAAGCACAAATTTAAGAAAGAAAATGAATTGAGAACAAATAAAAGTTATTTATTCTCTCCCTCAAAGACTGGAGGTAGACATTCTGGGATCCACATGACAGCTAACAAGAAGCGGCAGCCAAATCCAGTGTCTCTTCTTCCTCTCCCCTTGGCATCCCATAATATCTCATGCTACACAGTATGTGACACACAGGACATCACCATACTTGATTTCCCAGTGGGAATCAAACGCTCTCATAGGAGGGAAAAGGGCCTGCTCTGAATCAAACTGGGCTGGTTCAGAGCCCAGGAGACCCCTGAGGGCAGCCCTCATTATTTCCTGCCTAGGGGTGAGAGCTGAGCAACAGCACCCCCAATTCACTGAGAGACCACTGTAGAAGCGACATTATGGGGAGCTACCAAGGAGGCATTGCCATTGTCTCTGCCACCACAACAGTAATGCATTCCTTGGAAGCTGAATCTTCTGCCCCTGGGGATCCTGCCACCTGAGGCAGTCACTTCACCTTGCCTTACAGGTGGGCTGGTCCTGAGCCTTAGATAGAAGCTGCAAGGTGTAGCTCTGGAGCTCACCACAAGGTGAAGCCACAAGCAAACCTGAAGGCTGCTAGTCTGACCTGTCAAGCAAGGAGTTTGTACTGAAACTAATAAGTATGTAGAAGCAAAGTGATAGCGTCAAACTTTAATCGAAGACAAACGCCCACAAAAGCACTTCAATAGGGGAAAATATGATACCTTCGGTCCCCAAGTGGGCAAACAATCAATTATAGTACTGGGAAGCCGAACTGAAGCCTATCTTTGTGCTAAACCACATGTTTATTTAAATCTAAAATTAACTTTTAAAGGACATCCCCATGCTGCTTCAACTGATGGCAATAATAGGAAGAACCACATGAGTTTTGGCAAAAATCAAGAAAAGGATGACCCAGCAGAGAGATGCCTGCTGGAAGGAAAGCAGTGAAAGGAGGGCCCAGGGAAACCCTGGAAGAACTGAGGTAACAATTGCTTCCTGTGGATGAGGAACAAAGGCTGGAAGTTCATTTTTTTGTGCTGGCTATTATTTGAATTTAGAACTTCCTCCTGCTGCCCTCAAAATAAGAATGAGTTATTTGTAAATGCTTTCTGGGCTCTTTAATTAATGGTGACAAGCTCCAAATGGCAGAGCAGAAGACAGTTTTTCAATCTAATCCTGGCATGGTCCATTCAACCAGGAACATGTCACTTTGTGGCTGGAACAACACAACCTATTTGTTTCTGGACCCAGCTCAAAGTGCTGGTTTTGACCTTTAAAGAGTTTAATGGCTTGAAGGACACCCTTACCCCATATGAGCTGCCAGCATATTAAGATGATCTATAGAAGTTGTCCTCTCAGATTGGAACCAATTTCTGGTTAGACTGAGGAAGAGGGTATTTTCTGTTGACCTGCTCAACTTTGGACTCACTCTTATTGATCTTCCATTGTGGTGTCAAAAATATTTTGTTTTGAAAGGCCTTAAAGACTGGACTTTACCACCTGGCTTTTGTCACTCCCTTGGGGAATGACGACAGCAATGATTTAGGAAATATTGATTGCTGGTTTCTTAATTGTTTTTATTTCTTGGTCTGTTCTCCTGTTTCGTTTTGTGGTTTTGTTGTATTTTATGGTTCTTGTGGTGAGTCTCCTTGAGGTTTTGTAAGGAAACGAGCAGTGGAGACTTCTTGATTCAGGCAAATGGGGCACTGCCCCACCAACTTCAGTCTGGCCTTGGCCAGCCCCCATGTGCCTGCCTTCTTAATGACAACTAGTCCAGGCAGGGACAATGGCTGTCAGCTTCCTTCTCCTTAGTCTCAGGTCTTGCCCTGGTACCACTTAGCAGGGAGGAGGATGGGAACAAAACTAGAAATAATTTCTGCCTATCATTGACTCTGACTCCACCTTCTGCCCCTCTAGTCCCAAAAGGCACCAGCCACCACCGAAAACGGATTAAAACAAATAAAAGTTCACTACTCAAATAAGCAACTTCCATCTGGGTGAGGATGGAGAATAAGGGCTTGGGATGCAGAAAGGGGGACACATCTAGAAAAGAAAACAAGCCGTTTACTTAGAAGGAGTGGAGCTCATTCAGTAGTAGGCAGCGTAGTGGGAGATGCACTCCCAAGAGTGGCGTTGCTGCTGCTTACCTTGACACTGCAAATATGTGGTGGGAAAGTAGCAACTTTGAGCTTGCCCAGGTTCACTGGCAGAGCCAGTCTGGCACTGCCACAAGCACACAGACACAGCCCTGAACTAACCATCACCCTGCTTCCGCCCTGCACTGTCCAGTTAAGTGGCAGTGGTGCTGCCATTGGGATAGCTTCCCCCAAGAGCAACAAATGTCATCCTACATCACACCTTTCCATTGAGTGAAGATGCAGGGCTTGAGGTTGGGTTGGATGCCACCCAAATTATTTTCAGGTAGACCTACAACCATACTAGAGGGACGCGGGTGGCGCTGTGATCTAAACCATTGAGCCTAGGGCTTACCGATCAGAAGGTCGGCGGTTTGAATCTCCGCAATGGGGTGAGCTCCCATTGCTTGGTCCCAGCTCCTGCCAACCTAGCAGTTCGAAAGTACGTCAAAGTGCAAGTAGATAAATAGGTACTGCTCTGGTGGGAAGGTAAACAGTGTTTCCATGCGCTGCTCTGGTTCGCCAGAAGTGGCTTAGTCATGCTGGCCACATGACCCGGAAGCTGTCTGCGGACAAATGCTGGCTCCCTCAGCCTATAGAGCAAGATGAGTGCCGCAACCCCAGAGTCAGCCACAACTGGACCTAATGGTCAGGGGTACCTTTACCTTTACAACCAGACTGCACCTTTCCAGGTGGAGAGAATTATGTCTGGCCAGAACATCCCATGCCCGCTTCTGTCTCTCACTTTGTAACCCTCCCACTTCTCTTTTTCTCCCGCTACAGGCACGGTGGGGTTGTGCAGTTGTGTGGTGCGGCTGAGAAAAGAAAGGCTTGAGATCACAAGCCCCAAAGCTTCAAATACATGAGTTCTAGACTAGTGAACCCATTTCTCCCTTGGTTGGCTAAATCTTACTAAAACCCACGAGCATGATTGAAGTTCATGCATATTTGCACAAGTTTGCATTGCTTCAACAAACAATTCTTCTATCAGAAAGGGTTAGAAACAAAAACGGGGAGAGAACCAGCCTGGAGATATTTATGAGCTTGCAAAGCTAAAGGGGGGAAAATAATTATATACATCTCTTAGCAAAATGAACAAAAAAATTAATCACCTCTTTTTGCTGCTGACAAATATTGATGAATTCTTAAGCAAGGTTGCTTCTGACTATTTTTTATGTTTGATATTGAACATTATGTCCCCTGCTCCTACAAATGGTTTCCCTCCACTCTTTCCCCAGGCTTTTCTGATACGCTTGTTTGAATGAGTGTATGTTCTTCTGACATGTCGCTACTTTAAAGGGGAAATAAAATTTCAGTGACTAGACAGCTAGGTGAGGCAAAAATAATACATTTTGGGGGGTTGTGCATATCTGTTGTTATTAGAGACAAAACTACATGCAGACTTTATGACTGACCTGCTGGTTATTAGAGAATACTTGAAACACAACCATCTATATTAGATTTTTTAAAGACAGACGTACATACAGGGCTGGCATGATTGTGAGGCATGCTCACACAGATGCTAGGACCTACATGCCCTTGGAGGATCAGCTTTTGATGTCCGTATCTGGGCCATCTTTAAAGGTGCTTTTGACCTTTAAAGCCCTTCATGGCCTAGGACCCTCGTACCTACGGGACCGCCTCTCCTGGTATGCCCCACGGAGAGCCTCAAGGTCCATAAATAACAACACCCTAGTGGTCCCGGGCCCTAAGGAAGTTAGATTGGCTTCAACCAGAGCCAGGGCCTTTTCAACTCTGGCTCCGGCCTGGTGGAACACTCTGCCTCATGAGACCAGGGCCCTGCAGGATCTGATTTCTTTCCGCAGGGCCTGTAAGACAGAGCTGTTCTGCCTAGCCTTTGGCTTGGAGCCAATTTGATTCCCTCCCTCCCTCCCTCTCTTTCTTTTTCTTTTTTTGTTTTGTTTTCCTTCTCCTCCTGCAATGAGGCTACATTTTAATATTTTAATGTTCCATTATTTTAATGTTGTATTTTATTTTTGTTTTAAAGTTGTAATCATTCTTCTTGTTTTTATTATTGCTTGTAAGCCGCTCTGAGCCCGGCCTTGGCTGGGGAGGGCAGGGTATAAATAAATTATTATTATTATTATTATTATTATTATTATTATTATTATTATTATTATTGAGCACCTTAAAAAAAATTCAGCACCAAGGTGCTGGACAGCTCTAAACTGCCAGCTTGGAATCACTCTCTATGCCTCAGAGGTTGAGTCACTTGGGAGCAATGTGTGATGAGGAACAAAGGCTGGAATGATGAATTATTTTAACAATAAAAACTTAATAATAAGAATAAGAATAAGAATAGCCTTTTGGTATTCCTTTAACCTCCAGAGAAAGAAGAACCGAGTTTAAAGAAAATAGCATTAATATATTTCTGTGTTTCACTTGTATTAATGTGCATTTTTATTAATATTAATTGTTATAAAATGTTATAAGTCTCCGTTGACTGCAAATAAATTATCTACCAATGATGACACACAATACAACAGGACACTAACAACAATTAACAGTATATTTAGCATACCTCAAAATTTAAGCATAAGGTTCACCAATCGGTCAAGAAAAAAATCCAATAAGTTAGCATCCCTAAATAGCCCCAGGTCTGATGACATTAGTACCTAGTAATTCCTTCCCCAATTGTTAAAACCTTAACCCCAAAGGCCAGGACACCCCTTAGAGAGTTCTCCTAGAAGTAGCTCCCTTGTGAAGGCTCCCAGGGATGAAGGGTGGGACAAGGAAGTAGAACATGAGAATATGTTTTGAAATCACACATAGTTTGTGTACAGTGCGCAACCACTATTCTTACATTAAATAAACTATTTTTTCCAAGAGCAAAAACACCTTCCATGCACCATCTTCAAACTCCACTTTGTTTTGGATGTAAACAAGGACACACACACACAGACACACAGACACACAGAATTATATACAGTAGGAATTCTTGTGAAAATATGTGCTTCCAACCGTTGCATGTAGTTGAATTGTTACCATTAAATTTGGATATGCCAAGTTCGAATTTCTTAGGAAATCTGTTTTTTCTGCTTTGTCTCTGCAATGTTGGTTCTAGCTGGAAACAGGAGTTTGATTTTTTCTTTTATTTCTTTGCTGCATTAATATCTCACCTCTTTCTCTAAGGAGCTCAAGGTGGCATAAATAGCTCCCCCCCCTCATAACGTAACCCCACAACAATCCTGAGAGACTGTGACTAGCCTCAGGTGAGCTTCATGGCTGAGTGGGGATTTGAACCCTGGTCTCCCAGGATCTAGTCCGAAACTCTAACCCAGTGGTTCTCAACCTGTGGGTCCCCAGATGTTGTTGGACTACAACTCTCATCATCCCTGAGCTCTGGCCTTGCTAGCTTGGGGTGATGGGAGTTGTAGTTCAACAACATCTGGGGACCCACAGGTTGAGAAAGGCTGCTCTAACCACTACAGTGAAGGTCTAGCTACCTATAGGAGTAGCAAAGTTCCTTCTTGCCTCTCCACTGTCTCCCCATGTGTGTTTGAAGTTCTGTAAGCTCATATTAGGAAGCGCTGCAGGTGTCTGTAATACAATAAAGGGGAGAATGGCTCTTGCAAAGTCTACAGTTGCTCAATTATGCACATCACCAGTTTTCAATTGGAGGATCTCTACAAAGGAGAGATGTTAAGTTGGCATGTAAAATCTGCTGCCAATTTAGTTCCCCTCTGTGAAGGACGGAGGGGGAGGGAGATGAATAAGGTGCTACAGGCTAGCAGCTTGTCAAAATATCTCTTGAAGCGGTAGGTTCCAAGCCATTAAATCCCAGCTTATGCTATACCCCAGAGATTCCTGAAATAGCTCCACAGTATGCATGAGTAGGTATGAAAGATAAAAAAAGACAGATGCTGTATTGACCTCCGCTCATTGGAACCTGGTCCGCTACAATATTAGTGACATAAAAGACAGTGCTAGAGCTTTTCTTTGGACCACGCTACATCTGAGAGTGTGTGTGTGGAATTTATTAGAGTAATATTACCCAATGTGTGTTTTCACAGGGAAAATTAATGCCATAATCCCACTGGGACGTTGAATTTCCTTTCTAGAAACCAGTTCACGGAGCCAATTAATATTGATCAAGTCACTCTCCTGGACAAGAGAATTCTTCCTAAGCATTCCTAAAATGAAGAAATTGATGTTTCCGACCAAAGCGCTCATAAATTATCAGGCAGCTGCAATTCAAACAACGTTGAATAATTTGTGTATTCCCACAAAGAAAAGTGAGAGAAAACTAATAAAGCACTCACATGCATTGAAATCTGGGGACGAAACAGCTAATATATAGTTAATGCTGTGCAGCGTTACTAAATTTTGGCTCAAATAAAACATGCACAGTATGAATTTGACCTGAGATAGTAGTTTACATTGCCACCACTGAGTACTCTGGTTGGTGCTGAGCTGTGACAGGGCCTTCTCAGTTGTGGTTCCTCATTTGCAGAATGCCTTGCCAGGAGGAAGTTAAAAACATCTCTTTTCACCAATGCTTTCAATGGCTGAAAAAGATTGCTCCTGGGAGCCTGGAAACTATCAACTCTGAGAGTATGTAACTGTTAGAGCTTCTTAATGTTTATAAATGGTTTAAATATGGGGAAGGGCAGGTTATAAATTTAACAAATATATAAACATCTTGTCCAAGACAGAAATGCTTCCCTGTAGCACTTAAATTGCACCAATAGTCATCTTTTCTTTATTTCTTCTTTTTTTAAAAAGATATTTATTAAGAGTTTAACAGTTACAGAAAAAAGAAAAAAGGAGACAATAAAAAGTTACAATACTTCAAAAATAAAAAGCAAAATAAAAAACAATACAACAAAACAATAAGAAAAACAAAAACATTTAAAGACAAAAACATTTAAACACACATCCAGTATTTCCATATCTTTGTCTTTCATTTACTTGTTTCATCGACCTCCTCACACCTCCCTTTTTTGTATTCTAATTCAATTAGCTATTTCAGCAAATGCTTTCCATCTTTCTCAATTTTTGTTCTATAATTTATTTTAACACAATCTGACCTTAAATTTTACACTTTGGCCCATTAACAATCCATTTTTACTTAGTTCTTTATAGCATTTCTGCTAAAACCATGTAACTTCATTCCAGCATCCTTCTAGCATTCATTAATTTTAGAATGTTTCTGTAAATATACTTTAATTTTTTTCCAATCTTCTTCCACCGACTCTTCTCCCTGGTCTCGGATTCTGCCAGTCATTTCCGCTAATTCCATGTAGTCCATCAGCTTCATCTGCCATTCTTCCCGGGTGGGTAGATCTTGTGTCTTCCAGTGCTTTGCAATAAGTATTCTTGCTGCTGTTGTAGCATACATAAAGAAAGTTCTATCCTTCTTTGGCACCAATTGGCCGACCATGCCCAGGAGAAAGGCCTCTGGTTTCTTCAGAAAGGTGTATTTAAATACCTTTTTCATTTCATTATAAATCATCTCCCAGAAGTTCTTAATCCTTGGGCATGTCCACCAAAGGTGAAAGAATGTACCTTCAGTCTCATTACATTTCCAGCATTTATTATTGGGCAGATTATTTCTTCTTAATCCTATTTAATAACAGTGTTTCTCCTGGCTGCTGTATCTGCAGTGACTGCATCCTTTTCCTTCTTGAATTTTAGCCCTAATCGATTCTCCCCCCCTCTCTGACTTTGCAGTGTTGGGAAATAGATTCTCAAAAAAATGGCAACTAATTCCAGCTTAGTTCTGCTACACTGCTGTTGGTGTAAGGTCTGTAGGTTTGAACCCAGGATCCTCTGGTGTCTTAAATACATGGGGGGGGGGCATTTAGCACTCATTTGTCTCCTATCCCTGAATACTTAGCCCATTCTCTTCCAACCCTGCTGTAAAACTCAGAGTCTCTCATCAATAGCAAACTCTAGACGGTTGAAACGTGGAAGACCTAAACTTTTCAGCTAACACAGTCCCTTCAAATCCTTCCAATTCTGCAAAGGCTGATGTGATCCTCTGTTATACCTGGGTAGATTAAAATATAAACAATTTTTGTCAAATTTTTTGCTACCCAGTCACAGGAGATTTTTGTCCTAGGATACTGTCAAATTATCCTAATTAATGTCGTGCAAAGTGCTTTGCTTGCCGAATGGGGCTCCCAATGCCCTGTCAACCTCTTCAGGAAAAGCCGAGAAATTGGAGACTAATGGCAATGCAACAAACAAAGCAAATGTTGCTTCTCTCTTATTTTCCAACAGTTTTATGATAATCAACAATTTCTCTGAGTTGAAGGATTTTCCAGTTTAATCCACAATTGTTTTCTGGCTTGTTTGGCCACCTCCCTCCACCCCACCCCCACCCTGGCAACCCACTCTGTCTCTGCTCTGGTGTTATTCTGAAGGCACCTCTCACTGTGGACATGCCATATGGCATATACCATCTGGGGTACCTATTCAGCAATGGTAGATGATCATTAGCCTTAATTAAACCAATTATACCTACATCACATGAATGCCACGAATGATGAATTGGAGCCCAAGTGTAGGTTGTCTTACATATACAATATGCACAAACATCTCGAGGGAGCGGGAAGGAACTTTGAGAAATTTTCTGAATAAAAAATACTCTAAGAAACCAGGTAGAATGCTGGGAGGGCAAACGTAAGCAACAGTACTACATACACCTGTTAGTATCTGTAGAATAGAGGGCATTAGGGGAAAGAGGTGGCAGGTGGCAGTTGGCAGTTGGCAGTAGGCAATTGGCAGTTAGGAGTTGGTTGCAGGGGTGCCAACTTGAATAAAATATTGGGGAGGCCCAGGTTAAAAAAAAAGGTAAAGGACCCCTGGACGGTTAAGTCCAGTCAAAGGTGACTATGGGGTTGTGGTGCTCATCTCGCTTTCAGGCCAAGGGAGCCGGCGTTTGTCCACAGACAGCTTTCTGGGTCATGTGACCAGCATGACCCATGTGGCCAGCAGGACTAAACTGCTTCTGGCACAAAGGAACACCATAACGGGAACCAGAGCGCACGGAAATGCTGTTTACCTTCCCGTCGCAGCAGTGCCTAATTATCTACTTGCACTGGCGTGCTTTCAAACTGCTAGGTTGGCAGGAGTTGGGACAGAGCAACAGGAGCTCACCCCATCACACGGATTCGAATCACCGACCTTCCGATTGGCAATCCCAAGAAGCTCAGCACCATCCACATCCCCTCTGTAGGGCCAGGTAAGCCCCACTCTACATAACTGATCACATGACACAGTGCACACACACCATTTAAATAGCAATGCCCACCAACTTTGGGGAGCCCAGCCCCCTCAGATATTTTATTGGGGGGCAAAGCCCTCTCAGCCCCTAAGAGTTGGCTCCTGTGGTTGGCTGGCTATATTCTGTGCATTCTACTTTGACTGTTAATGTGAGAGGTGTGGGGACTTCCTGCAGATGCTGTCTGGAGGAGTTTGTAAATAACACCTGTTGCCAGCCTGACAAGTAAACAGAAAACTATTTCTGTGAGGCATATATGTTTGTCAGGTTTAGCGCTTCTCCCAAACAAGACACGGAACGCTGGCAGTTTAAGTAGCTGAGGTTTATTTCTCAATAACAGGCTTACAGCAGTCCAAGCTTCCACAACTCATCCTTTGCCACCAGAGTCAGTTGACTCGACTGGCATCTGGCCCCTCCCAAGGCCAGATATACGCCACGTCTTCCCCCGCCTCTGCTCTAATCGCTTGCTCCGCCTCCTACTTCTCGGAGACTCAGGTGCAGCTGTCACGGGCGATCAAAATCCCAACAGGGGAGGTCAGGACCGGGGGCAAGATGGCAGGGTGGGAGCAGGGACGGGGGTCCAGAAGCCAGGAGTCAGGAAGCCAAGAGTCTGAGGATCAAGCAGCAAGGAGTCACGAAGTCAAGGGTCTGAGGATCAAGAAGCAGGGAGTCAAGAAGCCGAGGTTCAAGGATCAGGAAGCGTGTTGCTGTGGGAAAGAGCTGAAGGGAAATGCTGGCCTTATATCCCTTCCCAGCTCTTGCCACCAGGTGCTGTGAGTTACCAATCGGCCTCACCTTGCCTCTTCAGAACAAACTTAGGAAGGCCCCAGTCCTGCAAAGTCCTATTGGTCACAGGGCCTGCACGCACACCTGACAGGAGCCAATTCCTCCTCCTCTGGAGGTGGAGACTCAGGTGCAGCCAATTCCTCTTCCTCTGGAGATTCCTCTCTGCTGGACGTGTCCCTGACAAGGTTCGTCACAATAGCTAACAATACCTTCCTACAGATAATGGGATGGATCCCGTGTTCCTTCCATTCAGAGAAGGGACTGAAATGCTGCAGAGGCCCCTGTCATAGGGAAGGAGGGGTGATTTTAATCAGTTCCTCCTTTTAATCAGTTCCTCCTTTTCCCTATAGCCCCTCCCTTCTGGATGGTCCCACAACCTTCCAGAGTAGCTTTGCTGCAGGGGATAGCAAAAGATGGCAAACCCCCTCATTTTCCTCCACCAGGAATGTCTTGTGACCTTCTCCTGAACCCCTTTCAATGCAGCAGCCACCCATCTCATGGAGGGACAGGACCCATCGCTCAATATCCGAGGAGCGCACGCTTTGCCTCCAGAAACATTTGATCAAAATGCACCTCAGAAGGGCCATTAGCATATTTGTTTATCTCTTTTAGCCACAAGTCGGTAACGAAAACGCTTGTTAAAGACGCTCACTTTGATTTATATTGCACCCAATAAATTCACCTACAAGTGGATTGTCTTGGAAATATAATTACACATTTATTTCCTCTACAGTGCACTTTTGGGCGGAAAGCAAGACATTAACGGTGCTGTGGAAAGCCTGGAGGTGCCAGAGCTCTTTGCAAGCTCTTGGCTTGCCCGCCTGGCTTCCTTCTTCCTTCTTTTAGTTATAGAGCCAGCTTCTCCATAGAAGGAACAGCATGTGCCACAGATAGGAAGATGCCCAGAATGGCAAACTTAATTTTGAGAGAGAGAGAAATCCCTCAAACTTTGTGCAGTTTGATAAAAAAGAAAGAAATATAAACCAACACAGCTAACTTGCCTCCTTTCTGTTTATTCCCCCTCCCCCACGGAAAGCAGATTAATTTTGCTTTCCATCATTCTGCCCCCAAGAAACTTGTAACATTGACATTATACATTAATTATTGTGTTTTCTCTGAAATAGCTGTGGTGGGTGTTCTATGCAGACACTGCTCCCAGCTTTGCCATGAGTCGTCTTCTGCTTGTAGGCATGAGCCAGCCAAAATAGAGCACTACGTTTTCAATAGCTTTACTCATCTGCAAATCTATGCACACTTACTTTTGTTGTTGGTTTTCCTTCTCTTGGCCTCTTCTCACTATCGTAGGAGTCACTCTGGATATTCACTGGATGCTGAAGCAGCCCAGTATCCACCTCGCTACTTGTCCTTGTCCTGCTCCCCAGATATAGTCTTGTTCTTATCTTCCTCCATTTTGAAACAGCAGATCTTATGGTTGAGGACCATAAAGACTGAAAGCCATGCACTTGCATAGAGATTCAACCAATGTCAAACTGGGGGTTCTGTTGCAGCCACCATTTCTGTCTCCCAGCCTTGCATATGTTGAAGGGCATTAACAGTTTGCAGGAATGGGCTTTGAGTGCCAGGAACCAGAATAGTTAAGAATAAGGGTTTTAGAAGGATTTTGGGGGAAGGTGTGCAGCTCTTTTATATATCTATATATCTATATATCTAAGGTATATATCTATATATCTATATATCTATATATTGTGTGTGTGTGTATAATGCTATTGTTACATACATGAATATAAATAAATAAGTTTTACATAACAAATTTGAATTCAAACACACCAATCACCTCTTCATTTAGGATTCTCCGAATCCTTTGACCTCCCTCCACCCTTCCATGGTTACCATTTTCAATCTTCCCACCCCCAACTGCTTATCTTATTTTCTCTAATTTGTAAAAAAAAAAGAAAAGAAAAAGTAATCCATTTTTCCATGGTTTTTCATACATTACAAGCATGACTCAAATCCTGCCAAAGTTTTTAGTTGTTTACAGTGTTCTCTTAGATACATTATAAATTTTCCCCATTCCTGCTTAAAATTCTTCTCTTCCTGGTCTCCGATTTTCCCAGTCAATTTTGCCATTTCGGCATAGTCCATCATCTTCATTAGCCATTCGTCTCCTGTTGGAACCTTGTCTTCTTTCCATCTCTGGGCCAGTGGTATCCTTGCTGCTGTCATTGCGTACAAGAAGGTGTGCAGCTCTAACCCCATGCCATTTTAGCCACTTGAATGACTGCAGTGACCATCCTCATAAGGCCACTGTCTGTGGAGACTGGATTGTTAAGGCACCATCCACCCAACTTTTACCCTTCTCCTCCCTATGCACACCCACATAATCTGTTCTGCCCCCCCCCTCCAGTCTTCTAGAGCAGATTTGAAGAGGGGAATACACAGGGACAGGAGGGGCCGGCTCCATTGCACAAGCTGATGGAATGAGTTATTTCATGCTACATTTGATACTTCTCTTTTAACAGACCCCCGAACCACTCCGCACAATTCTCTGTTCCTTATTCTCTAGCACACATATCCCAGTCCAAAGTGGTCACAGATTCAACAAGTCTCTGAGAACGATTTCTTCATCCCTCTGCAAAGCTCACAACACAGCTGCCTGGGGACTTCAGAAGAGTAAAGGTGAGGAAGTATTGGTTGGTTTTATTATCCCAATTTTGATTGATAGGTTAATATCACCAGGGTGAAAACACGTGGCATGTTTACTGAAGAAATCCCACGAGTTCATTGGCAGCCATAACTGACACGGACAGATCCACAGCAAAACACGATCAGCCTTCGTGATGTTCCCGTTGAAACACCTTTTGAAAAAGGTACAACATATATAACAATACGCGACTTACCCTCTGCTCTGTGAAGTCAGGGAAACAGAAAGGATGGCCAATGGCGATGACTGCCACAACAGGCTCAAATCAAAATGTCCTTTCATCTGTTTTGAATCTGACACTTTTGACATTATTTAATGTTGGCTTTTCCCGATATCAAAAGTTCCCGATCCACCTTCTTAATGTCATTTGCTGGTTGTGTGCACTTTGATCACATCTCCTCCTCCTCTCCTCCCTCCGTCTAAAGCAAACTATTCCAATCTGTTTGTTCTGTCACCATGCAAAACCCTTTTATCCATGGCCTTCATAATTGATTGTTGTTTTTTTCCACTGAAACTCCTGCAGCAGTATGCTTGTCAGCAATGGACAGAAAGGAAAGCAGACTTTAAAATTCCGTAGAGCATTGAAAGATAAAGTCAGAACTGTGAGTCTGGTGTGGAGCCTCAGACTGCAGTTTTGAGAGCGCACAGGAAGTGAGAACGAACCTGAGAGGCCTCTCAAAAAATGGAAGACCCTTTTGAGTATGCTTTCATTCCAGGTAAAGCAATCATAGAGGGCCTTTCAGATGATGTTAGATTACAGTTGCCTTCAGCTCCACCTTTCTCTTTCTCTTTCTCTTTCTCTCTCTTTCCCTTTCCAGTAGCCTGCCATGGGAGGCACAGGCTGCTCTGGCCTCAAGTCTGAACTGATCACGTGTAGAAGGCTTTTGAAATTAAGCCGCAGGCTACAGAAAATTAGGCTGACGGTTGCAGAAGGCCCTAGAGCCACAGGCTGTCCAGCTCTGCTTCATATAGCGGTCTAGCTGTTAAACTGAAAGCAGGGTACCACTTCCAGCCTGCACATCCCATGCAATTTTTTGCCTGCCACCTGCACAGCACACTCAGCTTCTGAAAACGAAAAAAGACAAATCTAAATAAGCCGATATACTCAAGCCTGTGGTCTTTAGGGGTGTCTTGTGATGGATTAGATACAGATGTGTAATAAGTAATCAATTTAGAAAGGTGGAGGCCACAATCGGGAGGAGGGATCATATTCTGATCTGACATGCCTAGAGCCACACAGTTGGATTTGGGTTTCACTGGACCAAGGCCAAGACTCAGTTCCAATTGACTATTTCAAAGAAAGAGATGCTGCGGCTGAATGTTGGTGAATTTGAATGTGTGTGAATTTCTTTCCCGTGTTTTTCTTTCAGCTCTGTGATTAATACACCCATATGTAAGTACTTCTTACATGTGGAGGTTGTGATCTTCTGGAAGGAAGCACCGTAGTTTAATCTAACCTTGGGTTATGACATACCGTTAAATCCAGAGCTATCGTTCATAGAATCACAGAACTGGAGAGTTGAAGGGATTGTGAGGGTCATCTGGTCTAAACCCCTGCCATGCAAGAACCCTTTTGCCCAACGTGGGGCTTGAACTCATGACTTTGAGATTAAGAGTCTCACGCTCTACCAACTGAGCATTGCTTAACTAGAATGAGGGATTGCTTAAAGGAGAAAAACATGGACTTGTAGCAGTTTTTATTGCCATAAGATTGCCAGGATTGAAATGACTAGTAAATGGGAAAGTATGGACAGGAGTCATATTTGATTCCAAAAAAAAAAAAAAAAGATTCAGTTATGTACAAAAGAAATTGACAAATTTAATTAGATTTGGAAAAGTATGAAAGATACATTATCTAATCTGTATGAAATGGTCTCTGTTCACTTTTGGGATTTATATTAGCATCCATATGGTAAGAACCGGAATGCTCAGTCCAGGGCAAAGAGCAGAAAGAGCTGCATCTCAGTAAGATACTTGCGTACTCTCCAAGTGTCCCAACTTTCCAGGAACAGTCCTGGAATTATGAAAGTTATCTCAGCTTCTGATTTGATCCCGAAATGTCCCTATTTCCCCTGCCAGTGCCACCACTGCCAACCTCGGGGAGGAGGAAGTGCTTGTTCCGAGCGGCAGCGAGGAAGCATCCCATTGCCTCTCCATGGCTGCCGCTGCTGGCCTCCTCCCTTGGGCAGTCCATAGCAGCTGCTGGAGAGTGGGCAAGGAGGTAGAGAGGTTCCTGCCACCAAGACCCAGCCCTATGTGATACGCTGGCTATGAGGGGCAGAGCCGCCCTGGGCAGGAAGAAAGGGGTAGCAGAGCAGAGTGCAAGGGGTCTTGGTTATGGGGGGGGAGGGAGAATACTTTGTGCATCTGTGTCTAATCTTGCCCTTTTCTACAATTTATTTCTTGGTGTGTGTTTTTCTTTTTGTATTTCTGCCAAAGAATAAAATAGAATAAATTTGGGATTAAGAGGTTTTCTCAGGCCATGTCCCATCGGTGAAGTGGTCGTGGCACTTACCCTTCTTTCAATAGGAGATGCTCTGTGGAGGGGGGAACAAAAAATGGGGAGTCAAGGAGGGTTAGTTGGGGGGGATGAGAAATGTCCCTATTTTCACCTGAGGAATTTCGTGGGGTATGTTCAGCAGTGTAGCATGGGTTGCTGGTGCCCGGGGCAGGCAAGCTGCTGACATGACTGGAGCACCCCACCACCACAAGAGTCAAGTGGGACCATGCTGCACTGGCTGCATGGGGGGGGGGTGAGAAATGTCCCTATTTTCACCTGAGGAATTGTGGAGGGTATGTTCAGCAGTGTAGCATAGGTTGCTAGTGCCCGGGGCAGGCAAGCTGCTGACACCACTGCAGCACCCCACCACCACAAGAGCCAAGTGAGGCCATGCTGCACCACCTGCCTGCCTGCCTGTGCAGGGGGGAGCTTGGCCAGCTGACACAGCCCTTGGTGAGCAAATCCCCCATGCCCACAAAGAGGAGCACCGTTCCATGCTGTGTTGGGGTTGCTCTTTGCCCACCCACCTCTGTATGCGCTTGTTCACCGTGGGCCCGGGCTGTTCTGCCACCTTTGCCAGGGTGGGGCAGGCATCCCCATGGAAGCTGGCTCCTGCATGGGAGTGCCTGGTTGCACAACCTGAGAATTTTGTGCCCGAGGCCATGGCCCCCTGGCCCCCCACGCAAATAGCATCAGTCCACTTCGTGGAGGCGGAAAGAATTGGGAGGAATGATTAGTGCTGCTTCCCCATTCTCTCCTCTGAAAGCTGGTTGAAGCTACGATTAATTTTCTAACTGGGTTTCTATGTGCATAGCCCCAACAGCCAGACAGGGCTGAGGATGACCCACACATGAGGTTTTTCATTTACGGTATCTAAGGAACAGGCTCAGCATAGCTGAATCAGGGTCATGGGTTTAAATTTAGATACTATTTTGTTACATTGGTGAACTTTATTGCTTTGTGTCAACTGACCAATAATTATACTAGTTAGAGGTTTCTTTAAAGGTGTTTAAAAAGTGTACTCTCAGACTACGCAAATGCACTTCCCTGAGGATAGCGATAACTGCTTAATGCGACCAAATCTTTTTTCCTCCTTTTATTGATGATGCTTTCTTTAATGTACTTACTCACAGAAAACCACATGCAGGGGAGAAAATATATGGTTCCCTCCCCCCATAATATCTGTTAATATAGAGAGAAAATTATATATATTACTACCGTGGGTCTTTTGTGCACTTTTAAACAAAATACTGAGCACTTTAATCTTTCCAAAATCAACTGAGCTTAATATTCATCAATCATCCCTGCTAAAGAATAGCATTTGTTTCACACAAGAGGAGTCATTAAAACTTGCAATTAATTGCCCGTGACCCAAATTCCTACTGTGTCCCAGCTGGCATGAAAAACACTACAGTTTGCAAACAATCTTTTCCCTTTCTTTAACCTTTGGCACGCAAAACGTATTACCCAAGTGTTATTAATTAAACCAGGTCAGCAACGCCAGAGCACTGCCCGCTGTTCATCGCAGTGGGGAAGAGTGATCCATAGCATTCTTAATCCGCAGCACCGAAGTGCGCGAGCTTAGAAAATTTACACCCGAGCCTCTCAAAGCATAGTTAATTTGTTCACATTTTCCTAAGATCAATTAACAGCAGGGAGGCATTTTAATGAAATAAAGTTGTGATTCCCACAGGGACTATTTGGAAAGAACATTACAAAGCAGCGTGTGCGTTACGCTTTTACATTAAGACATGATTAATAACACCGCTGTTAAGCTCCACATCAGCTTACATATAGCACGGAGTTAATAGATGCCGCTAATTAAGTAATCATATTCTTTAGCATATACCCCCGCCAAAATGTCTTCCTCCCATCACTTAAGTCCGTCCTTCAGGACCAGTAGAAATGGGCATCAGTAAAAGAAGCCATTAGGTTTTCTTCTGTGTTGTGGTTTCCCAATAAAAACTAGATCCCCTCGGAACATTACAGAAGCGTTAATCGGTGGAGGCAGTTCTTCGCTGAAACATCCAAAGGCAACACAAAGCATCTATAAAGGAATGAATCCAGGACACTCCAGAATGGGGGACCAGTGAGCCCCACAACCACACACCTTTGCATTTGGTGCTTGAGACTCTCACTAGGTGAAGCTCCCTCTCCAGGCCACACCCCTTATTCATCTGCTTTCCACCCTTCTTAGCTGCTTTCATCTGGCTGGAACATGTCTTTGTGATAATGGTTTCCTGGATGGAATATACAGAGCTATGTGTGTGCGCGCATAGGAACCTCTGAATTTCACGTGGGCGGAAGGTGGACCACTTTATTTATTTATTTATTTGATTGGTTTTCACATACTACATTACAATACAGATGTACCGAAGCCGACACCATTTCTTCCCCATCCCTCCATACATTCACATTTATATTTTCTCAATCCATTGTATTATTCTTTTCTTCTTCCTCCCACTTCCCTCCGCCCCCACTCGATTTCCTCGGCATTATACAATTTGCATTCCACAATCTTCTCAAATCATCTATATGTTCTTATTAGCTTTCCTTACTGGTTTTCTTTCATCCAGTACTTCACATTTTATTCTAGGCATAATAGCGTATCATTTTCTGAGCAATATTTTGCTATATATTCATCAAAACATTTCCACTCCTTTTTTAAATTTTTGATTCGACTGATTTCTTATTATAGCAGTTAATTTTGCCAAAATTAAATATTCATTTAGTTTACAAATCCATTTCTGAAGGTAGACCACTATAAAAAGGTAAGAGGAACACCTATTGGTTCCATCTACTTTGTCAGTGGTTGGCAGGGCCAGAGGCAAAAAATAGTAGATGGAATAAAAAGGTAAGAGCAACACCAATTGGTTCCATGTACTTTTTTTGCATCTGGCCCTGCCAACCACTGAAATGTGCCCCCCGCTCCCTAGGATACTGGCCACAAGGGAATTTGGACCTCTAGCTGAAATTCATTCTCAACCCTGAAATAAATTATATTTAGGGCAGAGTTAACCTAGAACATATTGGCCCATTATAAAACTTGAAAATAATGCAATATAATATTACCTAATGAGAACCTGTGATCACATACAAACTGCATGATTCTGTGGGTCAGGAGGATTAGAGCTTGAAGTAAATAATAGTAATAATAATAATAATAATAATAATAATAATAATAATAATAATATCCTGCCCATCTGGCTTGGTTGCCTGCTGGCATCCCCCATGCTACACCCCTGATCAGAGTTCCCTGGAAAGAAGGATTGATTGTTAAACTACTTTAATATCTTAGCTCAGTGTGGGGAATAGAGGTTTCTCAACAACAGGCATAGGCAAACTCGGCCCTCCAGATGTTTTGGGACTACAACTCCCATTATCCCTGATCACTGGTCCTGTTAACTAGGGATGATGGGAGTTGTAGTCCCAAAACATCTGGAGGGCCGAGTTTGCCTATGCCTGCTCAACAACATTCAGCACCCTTAACAAGCTATAGTTCCCAGGATTCTTTGGGAGAAGCCATGATGCTGCTTTAAGTGTATAGTGCAATTCAGGCCTCACTTTCAGCCAAGACCTGATGGAGGCTTGGAGAACAGCAGGAAGCACAGTCCTGCAACCTTGGGAGAAACCTTAATCTTGTGTCTCTGGTGCAGGTTTTGATCAACCAAAATGCACTGAGCACTTTTCTCCCACTTAGACTATAGTTACGGACAGAGATATCTTTTAGCACCTTTCTGAGGTTTTGCCTGTTCTTCTGTTCCCTCTGGTCTTTTGGTGCTACCTCCTTTCTATCCCTTTCTTGATTCAGTATAAGGGAGCTTCTTGTGTTATTAAATTAATTGTTCAATTCTGAAAGAGTTTTCAATGCAGTTTATGATAAGTTAAAGTCTAATATATACAGCCTCAACTAGATTGTATGTATTATGCATTTCATGCATTATGCATCTAATCATCTAATGACCTCTTAAGTAAGGTGGCCTATGCTCAGTCAGATATGCACCTTAGTTTAAATTCAGTGCCACGTTAAGGTACCAGAATGGGCAAGGGGTGCAGAACTTAATGTCAAAGAGAGCAAACGGGTCATCTGTGCCACCACATCTACAGGCAGCCCAGCCTACCAACTGGGCTCCTAACACCTGTGTATTTTCCTGTGATGATTCATACAGTCATGTGTGTCTTTAGACCATAAATACCATGGTCGACCATAAATTCCATGGTTAACTATGGTTAAGCATAAATACCATGGTTAGTCATGGTTTAACTGTTAACTTGTGGACGCTTCACCCCTCCCCTGCTCCGGCTGCTGCATTATGTCCTAACTCTGCCCCCTGGCTTATTTCTGTCACCAACTACCAAGCTTAGAGCACTGGCTCATCGCTCATAGTTTGGTTGGGGGGGGGGGAATGAACCACAAGTCTTGGTGTGGCGTTTGCCTCCTAGGTGGGTCATAAGGAAAGGGTTAAATGAGTGTGATGTGATTGGCCAGTGGGAATGCAAGGGAGGAGTAAAAGTTAGAGTGGGAGGTTTTGAAAGTTGAGAGTGGGGAGTTGGAGAAGGAAGAGGGAGGAATATTCTGTGGGTTGGTCGAGTTGTGTTGTGAGAGAGTGAGAGGAATTCTTAGGTGGAGTCAGATAGTTAGTTGGGATAATCAGTTTGAAGTTGTTAGGAACGAATAGGACAGTTAAGGAACTAAGATTAAGAAGCTGACAAAAAAAATTAACTGAAACCTTAAACGTGTTCATGCTTATAAAAATAAACTTGATTATTTGTTAATGTTAACAACTGACTGGACTCCGTGTGTACCCGTGAGGAGAAATGTGTTGGTGGCAGCGAAGGAAGCAATCACAGTTGTAGCACAAGGTCAACAGACCGTCAAACATCCGGGGACCCTGTGTGACCGCCACACTTGGTTTAGACTTAATGCTGTGTCAGACCATGGTTTGGTCCCTAGCAGTGCAGTGACAGAAGAAACAGGGGAGGAGTGAAGCACCTACTCTTTCAGCACCACACACGGGCACACTGTACGTTCATCTTTAAACCATAGTTTAGTGTAATTAGGGTTTAAACTGGCACATGAACAAGGCAAGTGAGTGACTAAATCTTGGTTGCAGTCCAAAAGGTAGGGTTTAGCTAGGGAAAGTTAGAATGGAGGAGTCTGAGAAAGGTGTGCCCTTTGTTGGCCCAGATAGAGAGAGAAGGTATATTCTGTGCTAATCGGAGATCATCTTTCTTGACTTCGCTCCATGTTTGTTTGTTTTAGTAGGGAAGGGTGGCTGTCTGTCCTGTGGTGAACTTTCCTCTCTGCCATTATCTCACCATCCCTTCCACCTGCCTCTCGTTCACTTCAGAGGGTGTGGTGTAGTGGTTAAGAGCGGTAGACTCGTAATCTGGTGAACCGGGTTCGCTTCCCCACTCCTCTACATGCAGCTGCTAGGTGACCTTGGGCTAGTCACACATCTCTGAAGTCTCTCAGCCCCACTCACCTCACAGAGTGTTTGTTGTGAGGGAGGAAGGGAAAGGAGAATGTTAGCCACTTTGAGACTCCTTCGGATAGTGATAAAGCAGGCTATCAAATCCAAACTCTTCTTTTTCTTCTTCAAGTCTGGCTGAGCATGCCCCAGGAATGTTTCAGGAATTCAGCCTTTACAAATTCCTGAACGAAACATCCACAACTCTCTGACTAATGTGTCACTCGGAACCCAACATCTTTTCAACCTTATTCAGATATTGTGAAACTGCTCTTTGTGGTTCAGACCTGTCAAACGAAATGTTTAAAAAGGATCTTGAGAGAAGCTGGGGCATTTAAAATATCAGAAATCGGTAAAACCAAAATTTTAATAAGGAATGGGGAATTTTTTTATAAATTATCTTAAAGACCACTGTAAACAGTTAAAATCGTTAGTAGGAATGGAATATCACTTGTAGTTTAAAGGTGAATTTTGGATACAATGGAGAGATTAAATATTTGGATTATTATAAAAGATTCAGGAGGAAATGATTAACAATAGGACCCACAAAGGGGAGGAGGGAAGTCCAAGAGATTCCTTGGAATCTCATTTTTATGTTGTATGTTGAGGATGTGGCTGTAAAATTTTAACCTGAAAAACCAAATAAATCAATTTATTTTTTTAAATAAAATAAAATAAACTATGTATATTTAAATATGAAGAAATGACTCCATTGCAGTTGTTCATCTCTGGGATGAGATTTTTAAATGGCACTATTACAGACATGCAAGGCTCGCTCTAGACATTTTGCCACCTAAGGCAGAGGAGCAAATGGCACCCCTCCCCCATCAGAATGCATGGAACTAAAGACTGAGCATATTATTTTGGCACCTGAGGCAGAAAATCTCACAAATGCCTCATCCCTTTTTAATCAATAAATTAAATAACTAGAAACATCCTGTTCTACAATGACACATAAAATCAGCTGCCAGAGGCAGCCGATACGTTTGACCTAATAGTGGGCACATAAACCTTTGTCTCCTCCTCAGATAACCATGGATAAGACTGTGGGTGTCAGTGAGCTTACGTGTTTCCCCACCCCATCATGTCCCACAGGTATTTCAAAACAGTTTCAAAACAAACTAGAGTTAGTACTACATGTGCCACTGTGTTTTCACCAAGCATACTTGGGATCAGATGAAAGGCTGCTACCATGGTTTGAAATGGGTTTGCATATTGTGCCTTGCTTGGGGGTTAAATGGCCCACGTGTTATAGTAACCATTGTTGTTGTTTAGTTGTTTAGTCGTGTCTGACTCTTCGTGACTCCATGGACCAGAGCACGCCAGGCACTTCTGCCTTCCACTGCCTCCCGCAGTTTGGTCAAACTCATGCTGGTAGCTTCAAGAACACTGTCAAACCATCTCGTCCTCTGCTGTCCCCTTCTCCTTGTGCCCTCAATCTTTCCCAACCCCAACATCAGGGTCTTTTCCAGGGAGTCTTCTCTTCTCATGAGGTGGCCAAAGTATTGGAGCCTCAGCTTCAGGATCTGTCCTTCCAGTGAGCACTCAGGGCTGATTTCCTTAAGAATTGATAGGTTTGATCTTCTTGCAGTCCATGGGACTCTCAAGAGTCTCCTCCAGCACCATAATTCAAAATTATCAATTCTTTGGATATCAGCCTCCTTTATGGTCCAGCTTTCACTTCCATACATCACTACTGGGAAAACCATGGCTTTAACTAAATGCGGACCTTTGTTGGCAAGGTGATGTCTCTGCTTTTTAAGATGCTGTCTATAGTAACCATAGTTAGCTCCAAAACTGAAAAAGAGGGAGAAATGCCCACACAATTTATTCATTGCACGATTTCTGTGCCACATCTTCAGCGGCCATTTTGTGTTCCCAGGGAGGCTCTGTTCCCATGGGATACTCCCCATCTCTTAACCATGGATGGTTAAGCAACTGAGCAATGTTATGTCTGCACCAGGCCATTAAAGCCAGGGGAGAGCATCTCATTGACTGTAGTGAATAAAAGCAGCAGTCAAATGTAATGGTGGTTACAGTAAAATACTCTGCGGGCAAGGTGATAGGAGGAAAAAAGTATGACAATTTGGTTCACGTAAAGTGTGGGTGGTGCTGTGGTCTAAAACACTGAGCCTAGGGCTTGCTGATCAGAAGGTCGGCAGTTTGAATCTCCGCGACGGGGTGAGCTCCCATTGTTCAGTCCCAGCTCCTGCCAACCTAGCAGTTTGAAAGCACGTCAAAGTGCAAGTACAGTGGTACCTCGGGTTACAGAAGCTTCAGGTTACATACGCTTCAGGTTACAGACTCTGCTAACCCAGAAATAGTATCTCAGATTAAGAACTTTGCTTCAGGATGAGAACAGAAATCATGTTCCGGTGGCGCAGCAGCAGTGGGAGGCCCCATTAGCTAAAGTGGTGCTTCAGGTTAAGAACAGTTTCAGGTTAAGAACGGACCTCTGGAACAAATTAAGTTCTTAATCCGAGGTACCACTGTAGATAAATAGGTACTGCTCTGGCAGGAAGGTAAACGGTGTTTCCATGCGCTGCTCTGGTTTTGCCAGAAGCAGCTTAGTCATGCTGGCCACATGACCCAGAAAAACTGTCTGCGGACAAACGTTGGCTCCCTCAGCCAATAAAACGAGATGAGCGATGAAACCCCAGAGTCATTCGCAACTGGACTTAACTGTCAGGGCTGCTTTACCTTTTTAAAGTTAAATAACAAAGAGCAGAATGTTTTGAAATTGGAAGCCAGGTCCTTCTTTTTGTCGAGATGATGGAATGTAGTTCTGGGAAGATTCATGGCCTAAGAAGTGCTTTTGCTTCAAACCTTAACTGCACTGTCTTTTCATCCATTGAATGATGGCTGGGTCATGCTTTGAAACACATTCTCCCTTTTGCAGTACGGTCAATTGACAGAAGCTTGGCTTCGTTCAAGAAATCCTGATATCAAGATTTAGTTTCAGAGATGCAGTATTTTTTTCTCCGATACCTCAAATATGTTCTTGTATGGTTAGACCTGTTTTACCTATTTTTGATACTGCATTTTAAAATTGTTGTAAACCACCCTGGGGTGGTGTTGTGAAGGGTGGCAAGGAATCTAACTTATAAGAGTGAAAATAATAGTATAAACATCACTTGTTAATAAATATGCAATAAAACAAAACAATCCACCAACGAAGATGGCAATGGCAATATTGTTATTTTTATCATTATCGTCATCTTCCTCGTCATCAGTGGATGGCTTTATTCTATTGTACATTTATTAAGAGATGTTGTCATTCACCCATGGTTTATATGACTTTTTGTTATGTTAGTGAATTATCATATATAAACTTTTATTGTGAGTCAAATAGAGCAGGGTTTACCGAGGGAAAATAGCATCCCCCTCCAGAACCCAACTGTCACATTGCACAAACAAATACACACACACACACACACACACACACACACACACACACAACAGGTGTTCTACCTGTCACATTCCACCCTCAGCCAATCAGCATACAACACATAAGACACACAGCAACATTCCATCCTTCTCTCACTCCCCACTTTGCACTCATGTCAGTGACGCATTTCCAAATGGGGTAGTCTGTTATCATGGTACCTAAACAAACAATCTAACTTAATCATATGAATGGAAGTTTACAAATGTTACTGGGAGTGGTACAGGGAACGCCTGAGGGATCTCTTATCCAGCATAATAATAATAATAATAATAATAATAATAATAATAATAATAATAAATTTTATTTATATCCCGCCCTCCCCAGCCGAAGCCGGGCTCAGGGCGGCTAACAACAATAAAATAGTACAACATTCTAAAATCATTTCATTATAAAATTAATTCATCTCAAATTGATGGCAACCATTAGTCTAAAGTTCTGTGAAGATTGCCAAAGAAGGGAGTCAGGCTGTGCCCTGACCAAAGGCTTGGTGGAACAGCTCTGCCTTGCAGGCCCTGCAGAAAGATGTCAAGTCCCGAAAGATTCTCAAGATCCCTTTAAAAGGAGCACAAACACAAAGGGTTGTATCCAACACTGCAAAAGCAGAATTCTATTTGTGTAATGGGACTTCTCCCCTCACACCCCAAGAATCTGCTCTAGAGGGTCCCCCAGTTCTTAGTTTTGAGGGTGCAATAGGGGGCTAGAGGGGAAGGGAGAATGAGGAAGTTGTACACATCGAAGTTTGCTGAGTGAGTGGAGCTGCAATAGCCAAGAGTTTTCCATTTTTCTTATTGGGCTGTTCTTTATTTTTAAGGTGTGTGTTGTTTTTTAATGTAGCATCGTATGTACCCCAACCTCCAAGCCATAAGAGACTCCAGGGGTACCAGCGCTTACCCAGGGTTCACTTTTCTTGGAATGAAGGTCATTGGAGACTGTGGTGTCTTTTGGATATATGGCTTTATGCACACATATGTTCAACCACAGCACAGGATGGAAGGGCTCACAGCATTAA
This sequence comes from Podarcis muralis, assembly GCF_964188315.1. Lineage (NCBI taxonomy): Eukaryota > Metazoa > Chordata > Lepidosauria > Squamata > Lacertidae > Podarcis > Podarcis muralis. The sequence goes on along the minus strand of NC_135659.1, from coordinate 24,898,718 downwards.
CACTCCAACAGCTTTTGCTTCCCATTAGGTTTCCAGTGGGGTTGATCCTTCAATCGCTTTGGATTCAAGCCTTGGTGTCCCCTTCCAGCTTCATCCCATACTAAAAACCAAGACTAGCTCTACCTACCTACAAGATGATGTGGTCTCCAGCCACCAGCCAGTTGTTCCCATGGCAACACATCTGTACTTGGTTGTCAGGATGCTGTCAGAGGCTCCCATCTGGTTGCCCAGGAAATTAAAAAGACCAAAGTTTCTTACAGTCCTTTTTTATTTCAATATTTACAGAGGGAGGCTATAGAACTCAGCCTCTTGGATAATAGTGTTGTCCAAGTGAATCCCACCCCGTCTCTCCCACTTCCTCATTCGTCTCTTCTATGGGTGCTGCTACGTGCCCTTTGTCTTCAAGCTCTTTGCTCTCCTACTTTTAATGCTCACCGGGTTCTGGGAGATGGAGGGTCTGGAATGCTTTCTAATGACAATGTATCAGTCAAATGTTGTTCTGGCTCTTCCATGATTTCCCAGCTTTCCCCCTCATCTGCCTCTGAGCTGCGACCTCCCTCAAAGCCCTGTTGTAAATCTATACTGCCTTCCTCTTCCTCCTCCCTGGAAGGGTCAGAATGGGGAGGCAGTCTCCACCATTCCTCCTCTGCCCAGCCCTGACATCGGCCAACCTTTTAGACATGTAAATAGGGTGCTTAACAGGCCCAGCTGGGTCCATTAATTTAACAAAGAAAGTGATCTGACCATTTCAGCAGCTCCTTTTACTGCACACTACAATTTTACAGATACTAAATCGCAGGCTTGGCTGGAAGATATAGGCATCATACAAATCAACCCCTCAATCCTATGACAGTACTTTTGCAAACCTTGGTGATCCCCCCAGGCATGCTGATTCCTTCCTCTTGCTTTTTGCTGGCACCATTTCCATTCACCCACCCCACCTGAGTTCACTGCTAAAGTGAGTGATGAATACATGCTTATTTTTCAGTAGCTTCACATGCTTAGGATCATAGCCTCATAAATCAGAGCGGGTGGGTTATACCCTAATCTAATATTCATGTTCAGGTCATTCATGCCCATAATATCCACTTTATTCTTTTTTGGCTTTTGATTAACTTCAAAAAAATTAATAAATGATAAAGTAAGTCAAGAACAATTCTGAGGAGACAAGGTTAAATCATAAACATTCAGATTTACATAACTGTTGAAATATTTAAAACATCATTTCTAATGAACTCATGTCAGTGCAATTAAGCACAAAGTCTCTGCAAAGAATAAATATGGGTTTTTATTATTATCAGCGCTGCTAAGCCTTTAGCACATCTGTGGCTCCATTTTGAATTCCTTCCTTATAAAATTGTGGGAACCAACATGCCTTCTGATTAGCCCATTTCCATTATATACATATTCAACACATAATTAGAACATTTCAAAACTATTCTATAGAACACACAATAAAAGGCGAGCGAAATTAGAAATGGAACGTGCATATTATGAGTTTTCAGATGCCTTCTGCGTGGAACTATCTACCAATATTATTACAAGACATTTTTCCTAGAAGTAATTTCGTTGTACAATGTACTGACATGGGTGGTGATCCTCAGCTCCCGTGGTGAAATGTGGATCTTCAGACCTCCCAGTTTGTCCCTCAGGTCCCTCACTAAACCTCACTCCCTTCCCAGGCTGTACTAGGCCTCTCCAGGCCACATTTGTCCATGCTCTCCTTGAGTGCTGTTGCTTGATGAAAAGTGACCTGAAAGATAGAGAGATGTTTGCATGTATGGGGTGTGTGAGATAAACAAATGGTAAGAAGATGAGGTGCCAGAACTCATAATGTGCTAAAACTGCCATGGGTGCCAGCACAAAATGGCCGTCAGAAAAAAAGAGAGGTGATGGTTCTGTACCATCTCTCTCACACACAAAGATTTGTCTGTGGCTGGAATGTGCAAAGGAAAGAATCATAGCAATTGCATACCCTCCAACATTTCTCCAATGAAAATAGAGACATCCTATTCCATCATCACCATTTTATTATTTATACCCTACCCATCTGACTCTGGGCAGCTTCCAACCTATATAAAAACATTTAAAAAAATGTTAAACATAAAAAAAACCTTTACTATACAGGGCAGCCTTCAGATGTCTTCTAAAGATTGTATAGTTAGTTATCTTCTTGGATTAGGGGGTAGCATAACTCCATACCCTCCAACATTTATCCGATGAAAATAGGGACGGCCTAAGGAAAAGTGGAACATTCCGGGATCAAATCAGAAACAGGGGTGGCTTCTGTAAATCTGGGGATGTCCTTGGAAAACAGGGACACTTGGAGGGTCTGCAGTTATTCCACCCACTTTTGCCTGTGGCCTGATCCAACACTGCCCTGTGGCCCTGGTTGGTTCCCCACGAGGGAACGCAGCTTTCAAACTGGAAAAAAGTCCTCTGCTCCTCCTTCAGAACCTATAAAAATGGAACTTCATTTTTATACCTTTAAAATAATGTTTATCATTTAAAATAATTCATTTCATTCCACTGTAAATGCTTATAAGGGCTGCTGCTAAAATCAGACAAAATATATAACCTACATGTAGCAGTAAGATGAATTGCCTAATTCAGGAAGGGACCTCTGCACCCGAATAGATGTGAAATGCTGGGAAATTGTCAAAAAGAAGGAGCATAGCACCACTAAATTGCTGTAGATCAGTTCGTGAGTATCAATATTTTTACGAGTGTATTTTAATAACTTGAAGGCACTGAGGTATCGGTATTGCCAAAAGCATTTGTGAAAAACTGCAAACAGTTTCAGGACCGTGCTTATTTTATTATTTATTCCTTAAACTTCTTTTTAACCTGCCTTTCAGGATACAAATAGCTCCATGGTGCCTTACAAGAAACACTAAACCACATTTTCTAAACTCTTCCCAAATAAATAAAGCCACCAGGATCCTTTACACAAGGCAGTTGGTGGAATAATAACTCTCTGGTGGGGAAGGGATAGTCCCAGTAGTGCAGACTTTGAGGTGGTCTCTTCTTGCCTCCCATTTTCTCCTGGAATCCATCCCACAGGACAGTTGATGGCAGCTCCCCCTGTGGGTGGGAGGACAGAAAACTCTTGCAGGAACAGGCCATGAAGAGGCTTTCTTCAATGCTTTTTGACATTCTTCCAGAGCTTCAGTACCTACTCTGGAAAATGGCATACATTTATTAAAATACACTAATTAAAAATGGGATGTGCTGAAACAAAATATTACTTATTGGCATTGATACTTATGAACCGATTCAGTGACGCCATGTTCTTTCAGTGGGAACAGTGTTAATGGAATCCTTTGTTAAAAGAGTTTACTTGGATCACAAACCATGATTTACATTGTTTAAAATTGTTCAGGACAGCAGATTTAAATCTAAGAAAGCATTAAGTGAGCCCCTGCTCCTCTTGCCAGCTTGTTTAAATTACATGCATGGCAACAATTTTCCATCTCTTGTGTTATTATGTTGAAATTCTCTTCCAAAACAATTCTGCATTTTCTCTAGAAACCTCAGCTGTGCTCAGTTCACTATGAAGTGAGATTCTCCTTGGTTTTCTGAGCATGTAAGGAAGGGCTGTCTGTCAGCAACAAATGCAAATTTTGGAGTGAAGTTAAACAAGTAAGCAACCTATTGATCCCATTGGCAGCCCTTGGCCTGACCTTCAATACTAAAAACAAACAAACACTGAAAGCACCTTCTAATGGACAATATGCACTGAAATCTCAAAAGACAATTACAGACGTTTTGTGAGCATGCTATCTACCACATGGCGAGGCTCATTTACCCCAGGAAAGTGCATGAACCTTAATTGGCTGAATTCTGCTAATTGCCATAGTTAATAAAGCTAATAATGTAGGTTTTTCTTTTGATGCCATGACTTCTTCAAGAATGAAGCACTTACCTGCAACAACAAAAATAAAAAATAAAACTGTGTAAGTGGTATTTATAAGCCTGTAGTAGGACAAACATTTGCATTAGTAAAAAGCAGGTGATTGGGCAGAGCTCAGAGGAAGGGAGAGAGAGAGAGAGATTTGCTTACTTCACTTTAATGCAGACATACTTAGTTCTTTAATGAGTATGTGAACTGAACTGAACTGAAATTTGCACTTTGCATGAATTTTGCAATGCAGTTCTCTGACCAAAAAAAATGTAGGAAAAGCATATGTTAGGAGACAGTGTGCACAAAATAATGTACACAAATCCATTATATTAGGGGAAACTGTTTGTGAAAATGCATGTTTGGAGAAATGCAAACAAACATGTATGTGAATTTTTACGCAGAATTTGAAAAGTCATCAAACAATTCCACTACGTGATCTAAAAATGGAACAAACAGAAGACAAGAAAAGTGAGAAATGGAGGGAAGCAAAAAATGGACAGATTTATCCATCCTTAGCCCAGACCTCAGCATTGCAATGCCCTTCTTAAAACTGATTGTAGGGCTTGCCACACATGATCAAGACACACCATATACATGGGGAAGAGGGAATTGACTGAAATGGGCGATCAACAGTATTATGTGTCTGGAGAACCTTTCCTACAAAGATTGGCCAGAAACATTTGAGGATTTCTAATTCAGATGTATAGGGTGTTTCAGTTTTCAAAAAGGCAAGGAAGAGGATGAAAGTAGAGCCGTATAAAGTAACTCCGAAAGTGGATAAATAAATGCTTTCCTCCCTCTCAAAATACTAGAATCTGGACTTACCCAATGAATCTGAATGTTGGAAGATTCAGGAAAGGCAAAAGAAAGTGCTTCTTCAATTTTATAGCTGAACTATAAAATTCATTCCCACAAGATGTAAGGATGACCACCAAACTGAATGGCTTTTGGAGGAAATTAGACAAATTAAGAGGAAAAGGCTAACAATGGCTTACAGTCATGATGGCTGTACAGTGGTACCTCGGGTTACATACGCTTTGGGTTACATACACTTCAGGTTACAGACTCCGCTAACCCAGAAATAGTACCTCGGGTTAAGAACTTTGCTTCAGGATGAGAACAGAAATTGTGCTCCGGCGGCACAGTGGCAGCAGGAGGCCCCATTAGCTAAAGTGGTGCTTCAGGTTCAGAACAGTTTCAGGTTAAGAACGGACCTCCGGAACGAATTAAGTACTTAACCTGAGGTATCACTGTAAGGGACACGGGTGGCGCTGTGGGTTAAAGCCTCAGCGCCTAGGACTTGCCGATCGAAAGGTCGGCGGTTCGAATCCCCGCGGCGGGGTGCACTCCCGTCGTTCGGTCCCAGTGCCTGCCAACCTAGCAGTTCGAAAGCACCTTCGGGTGCATGTAGATAAATAGGGACCGCTTACCAGCGGGAAGGTAAACAGCGTTCCGTGTGTGCTGCGCTGGCTCACCAGATGCAGCTTGTCACGCTGGCCACGTGACCTGGAAGTGTCTGCGGACAGCGCTGGCTCCCGGCCTATAGAGTGAGATGAGCGCACAACCCTGGAGTCTGGCAGGACTGGCCCGTACGGGCAGGGGTACCTTTACCTTTACCTATCCACATGCCTCTGAATACCAATCCTGGGAATTTCAAGCACGAAGGGTGTTGTTGCATTCATTTCTGCTGTTGAGCTGCCAATAGGTATCTCCTTGGCTATTGCAAGGTTCGAATGCTAAATCTGATGGGCCTTGGGTATGCTCTGGCAGGGCTCCTCTTATGTCCTTGAATGTACTGAATAAAATCAATAAACAAAAAGTTCCAATTACTTAGAACGTTTACTGTTGACAGGACAACAGTGCTTGCTGGAAACATTTTTTCATCATGAGAATTAGCACAGGTTCATTGGGGATTCAAGACCTCAAACGTAACATGACTTAGCCAATAGTGAAATCTGCAATTGGGGGAGAGAAGAGAGAGGATTTGTTTCATTAAAACCCTCTTCCAAGTAAGGCTGAAACAACGTGTTTTGGTCAAACACCAGTGTTTCCCAAACTTAGGTCTCCAGCTGTTTGTTTTTTTACTACAACTCCCATCATCCCTACTTAAGCAAGACCAGTGGTCAGGGATGATGGGAACTGTAGTCCAAAAGCAGCTGGAGACCCAAGTTTGGGAAACACTGGTCTGCACCAAAAGCAGCAGCTTCATATCTTCTCCTCTTCCTTCCCAGACCCTCCAGTATCAAGTAATCTGACTCAGCGCCACTCCATTGGCTACCATGTGCAACAGTATCCAATGTTTCCGTCTATTAGATATTACTGGGGGAGGAGGGAGATACTTTCAGCAGCGGCCTCACAATCTCCTTAATGTCTGTTCCATCCAGTGCATGCATGGCACAGCAGCCTAAGCCAACTACAAAGCAAATACATTTTAAATTATTTCCCTTGGGGGATTTCTCTCTTTTTCTTTTTTGCATTGCTCATATTTGCCCTTTAGACACTTGGAAGCCCTGCAAGCCAGCTTGTTGTGCTCCTAATGATTAAGGCAGAATAAAAAAAGCCTGCAGATGGAACGTAGTTGGACCTGACATTTCAACTCCGGATCTGACGAGGGAATTCATCTATCCTAAGTAAACCTTTCCTCCTACAGTGGGAGCTCCTCCATTTGAGCCTGCATGAACTTGACTAAAGCTTTGTTAGAAGTCCCCTCGGACAGTGCTGACACTCTCTCAGGTTGCTGACAGCAAAACCCTGCAGATTGCTCCAGGGCTTTTCTGCATCGCTTCATCTGCTGCTATGATCAGGTTTTTTAAAGTTCGCCTTGAAGTTTTTGCCTGTGAGGCTCTGAAAGGCAAATACTTCTAAAAGCATATTCGGCAGTTTTGATGGAAAACCCAGAAAATCGCACTGATAGCCTTAATGAGGAGGGGGGGTGAAGCACTCGAATCAACTACAAAGCAGATTTTGAAAGAGTTATATGGTGCTTCATTACATTAAAAGGTTTACTGCTTGATAGGACGTCTTGCTCCTTCTGCAGCCAATGGCCTTGGTTCAAAGCTACATAGCTAAGCCTTGCCTGGAGTACCTACTTAGCACATCAGCTGTTTGACTGGCAGGAGGCAGCAGGTAAGGAATAAATGCAGCACCCTCTTTCAGACAGCTGATTGGTGCTACTCAGAGGCTCTGACTGGGTGTATATTTGTACCACACTGCTGAGAATCTCACTGACAGCAGCCATTTTGTATACACAAGGCCTACTTATGATTGTGGATAATAATTGCGTATTGCCCCCTAGATCCATCAGGGTGAATAGATAATAACTTCAGTCACATATTCTGCTAAATATATTATAGCAGGTATAGTCAACATGGTGTCCCCAAGACATTGTTGGACTCCAACTCCCATCAGCCCCAGTCAGTATGGCTATTGGCCAGGGGCAGTGGGAGTTGTAGTCCAACAACCCTGAGACAGCAATACCTCTCAATGGCTACCTCTTCTTTATAGAGTTGCTCACTAGAGCTTGATTCCTCCCAGATCCTCAGTTGTATTTGCTTTGCAGCTGTGTGAATCTATCGCTGTAGCCTGAAATATACAATCAAATATTCCTTCTGCTAATGTGAAGGTAAGGGAGGTATTTACTTACAGTATCTATAATAAAAAAATCCAACTTCCACGCCAATGCTTTTCCTAAACCCATGTCACGGCCATCTTTAAATCTCACTTTTTCCTTTTAAAACACTAACTTTCCAATATCCCGGTAACTGTGGGGTATAGAAGTGGTACAAAGTCAGCCAGATACAGATATTATATCTAACAATGGTGCTTACGTTTATTTATGACAAGATAATTAAGTGTGTAAGCTTATCTGGTTACTTTAAAATAGCAATATATCCTTAAATGAGTGTGCACTTCATCAGCTTGTGACTGTCACTGTCAGCTATATGTTTGTTTGTTTGTTTATTATTTAAAAAAAATTATATACTGCTTGATGGTAGTAAACTGTTTAGGTGGTTTAAAAGACATATTGAAATTGGCAAAAAAAAAAAAAACCCAGCAAAAAACATAATTAATATTAACAGTAAACAAGACTAAAACACATCAACATCTGCATATACTATTATACTAAAGGAGCTTTAATGAAGCAGTTAATTAAAACCCTTTAATCAAATTGCACTTTTTATTCTCTCTGTCTCAGTTAAGTTTTATCAACACTATAACTGAGAACTATGCTGGAAGCCCCTTGTTCCAACCCTTTGCTGGCCCACTGCAGTGCAAGTTTGCCTTCCTGTCCTGGCCTGGAAATCTTCCTTCTGCTGTCATCTTTTTCTGGCTGACTCCATAGATACCTTCTGCTGTCATCTTCTTCTGGCTGACTCCATAGATACCAAGAACCAACAACTCTACTTCATTCCAATCAACTAGCCAACTCCAACACTCCTCTGATGACCAGCACCCAATCAGCACCACTTCTTCTGGCCCCACTAATCCAGCTCTAGCCAATCATATTGTCTAACCGAGCATTCTAAACCTGCATCCACCAATCAAAATATGCACATTGTCTGTCTCTCTTTGGCATACTGAGAATTCTAACTCACCCCTGCCAGTTGCGGCCCCACATCAACAGTTAAACTAACTCTCAACAAACCAAACAGAAAATGTTCCTCTTCAAACACATTGCAATGTACATTATAATTCATATGTCACAACACATTGCACAATGCCCGTTACAATGTAATTCAGGTAAACAGGATTCTTTTCACAACTACAAGCTTAGAAATATCAGATCAGCAACTTGGGGGGAAAATATTCTAGAATATTTTTTTCTCATAGGAAAACACAAGAACCAGCCATTAGTCAGTGTGGTGGCAGTGGTGGTGAGAGCCAGTGCGGTGTAGTGGTTAAGAGCGGTAGTCTCGTAATCTGGGGAACCGGGTTCGCGTCTCCGCTCCTCCACATGCAGCTGCTGGGTGACCTTGGGCCAGTCACACTTCTTTGAAGTCTCTCAGCCCCACTCTCCTCACAGAGTGTTTGTTGTGGGGGAGGAAGGGAAAGGAGAATGTTAGCCGCTTTGAGACTCCTTAGGGTAGTGATAAAGCGGGATATCAAATCCAAACTCTTCTTCTTCTTCTAGTCTATCCAATGCTGTGTTGCCTATATTAAAAGCCCACCTGGGTTTCAGATGGGGGTATTTCACATGCAAAGGTCTTCTGTAATGAAAGCAAGGGATGGATAAACTGTTGCCCTTCAGATGTTACTGGACTACAACTCCCATCTTCTCTGACCACAGGCCATGCTGCCTGGGGATGATAGCAGCTGGAGTCTATAAGTGAGTTTCCTCACTTAGCCTTAGACTCTATGCAGTATTAGTGGGAAATATATGGCACTGGGTGGTTTTCCTGTTGGACTTAGCAAAAGCTGTAGATATGCTTCCTGTTCAAACTGAAGTTCCTAAAACATTCACCACGAAATCTCCCTTTTTAAAAATTAGTGGACAAATATTTTCTGAATATTCTCTGGGTGCATGGAAATTCGCCTAATGCTCATATTAATTGCACTCTTGTGTATGTTTTTCTCTTCTCTCTCCCCAGTATTTCTTTTGCAAAGTAAAAGCTACAGTAGATTCCTCCACTGCAGCTACCCAGGGGATATGTTCCTTCCTATTCAAAATAACAGGCCTTTTCCTTTAATCTATACAGGATTCACATTCACAAGCAGCCATCGTTAGGCAAGAAAATTCAGTTGAAAAGGCTAATGTTCTGGATGTTCTGTATGCTTCTCACCATGCTATAGAATTTCTGCTTCTTCAATTAGCAATCATTCCCCACAGAAATTGATAGCTGAAGGACTGATGGCCAATAATGTCCCATAGAATGCAATACCCATTTGATTGTTGAATGAAAGAACTTATCAGCTGGAATGACCCCACATGTCATCTTTACATCTGCCAAGACAGCATGACTGTAAAGAGTGTGGTGTGGCAGTAACAATATGCGTTGCACTAATGGAAGAGTTGGAGTTTGTATTTCGGTGTGACTCATCGGCACTCATCACACCACTTATTCATTTCAATATACACATATGTGCATTTCTGTATCTACACACACATAGTGGAAAAGATTGGTGGCTTGATGAGCTGCAGCGGGGAGGATATGTTCCTGAAAATGGCCCCCCTTCCAATTTCCCTGATGGGTGCCTTCATTCAGTAGAGGGGGCATCATTGGTTACCATCTAAAGTGGTACCTCGGGTTACAGACACTTCAGGTTACAGACGCTTCAGGTTACAGACTCCGCTAACCCAGAAATAGTTCCTCAGGTTAAGAACGTTGCTTCAGGATGAGAACAGAAATCGTGTGGCAGCAGTGGGAAGCCCCATTAGCTAAAGTGGTACCTCAGCTTAAAAACAGTTTCAGGTTAAGAACGAACCTCCAGAACGAATTAAGTTCTTAACCTGAGGGACCACTGTACTATTTCTCAGTAACATGGGTTCAATAGCATGACAGCAGCAGAGCTGCTCTCCCAGTCCTGGTGCCATTGCTGCTTACCTGGATGGTAAGAAACCTGAGCAGTGTGGATGTATCTATAGGACCTAGGGGAGCGGGTGGCTCAGTGGCTTGCTGATCAGAAGGTTGGCGGTTCACACAATGGGGTGATCTCCAATTGCTGTGTCCCAGCTCCTGCCAACCTAGCAGTTCAAAAGCACACCAGTGCAAGTAGATAAATAGGTACCACTGTGGCAGGAATGCGCTCTGGTTTCCGTCATGGTGTTCCGTTGTGCCAGAAGCGGTTTGGTCATGCTGGCCACATGATCCGGAAAGCTGTCTGTGGACAAACGCCGTCTTCCTTGGCCTGGAAGCGAGATGAGCACCGCAACCTCATAGTCGCCTTTGACTGGACTTAACCGTCCAGTGGTCCTTTACCTTTACCTTCCTATAGAACCACCACCATCAATCCAGCACTCCCACTGGTAATGGGGTGCAAACACAAATAATGGTATGGACCCAGGTAAGCAGCAGTGTCACCAGTGGTGAGGGGGTGGCTCTGCAGCTGTGCTCAACCATATGTGCCACTGCTAGTCTTGAATGTGAAGACCAGGAACCAGATCATTCCTGAGCTCTCAGAATGCTGCCAACACAACAGGCCAATTTAGCTCAACAGTGGAGGAGTGCATGTTTAGTAGCTCAGGATCTGCCTCTTGATGTTCGGATTAAAGAATCCCATCCTTCCCATGGTGACAGCCAAGAAGCAGATAAACAAGAAGAGTTCTTACCAAGTAGTTTATTCAGTATTCACAGAGACAAAGGAATGTAGTCTCCATTAAATAATGGCATTGCTCTGAGTAAAGTCCCATCCCCTCTGTCTCTTCTATTCTAGGTCATGCCTGCATTGGCTGGTCTGACCTTTTGCTTCTGAGCTCTCTGTTCTACTGCTTTCAATGCCTGCCTGGTCCTGGGAGGGGGAGGGGGTCAGGAATGCTTTCCAAAGACACTGAGTCTGTCAGCTGTCTCTCTCCTGGTGATTCTCCTTCCTGCTGTTCCTCTCCCAATATTTCCCAGCTTTCCCCTCTGCAGCTTCTGAACTATGACCTTCTGCAAACCACTGTTCTAAATCTATACTGTCCTCCTGTTCTCAGGAAGGTTCAGGAGAAGGGGGGCGGTCCCCACCATTCCTCCTCGGTCCAGCCCCTGACACTTGAACAAGCTACAATATCTGCATGTCCTAGAGCATTGCTGATGCCACTCCCCAACCCACAATCATCAGATGACACTGGGAAAGAGAGGTGCCAATTTCTCTCCCCTTAGCCCTTATTTGGAACCTTCTTCAGAACTCTTGTTCTTCAGCTGCTAGAGCATTTTGATCCAGAACACCCCGTGGACCTCAGTGCTGCACCTGCCCAGTGTTCAAACAATGCCAAAGCGGCCCTCCTCTTTTCACAGATGGAGAATTGTAAAAATCAAAACATCATAGCATCATGGTGCTAACACAGAGAAGTATGACGATAGCTATCCGCTGTGAACCACAGGAGTACTTCCAGATGGAGGTTTATTGTGGAATCGGTGCTGCTCTTGCAAGCCTTTCATACCAGCCACATGATGTTGTGATCATCAAAATGCCTACTCACACTTAATTTAAATAATAATTTTAAAATCCTGATTTCCTCTTACTACAGAAAATCTATTAAGTAAAAATAAAACTCTTACACCTCTGGAGTCATTGCTGTGTTTGGAGCAGCTTTTCTCTTAAGATCTCAAAGCATGTGGAGAATTACAATGAAATTCCATCCAGACTGAAATAAAAATGCAAAAGGCTTTCACAATACCTCTTTATTTTAATTTTGGTATACCTAAGGTTGTGCACACATGGCCAATGGAGCCTATGTCATCCACACAGAAGCTAGATCTGTTGCATTTTTTTCCTGCCCCTGAAAAGTGCTTCTTGAGAAACTGGTTTCATTCGAAAAGCAAAATATCTTAGCTGATTGATTCTGCATTACCCCACAGTGTGTCTCTTTAAAAACAGATGAAAACTGGTGTAGGTGGTCCTAGCAATGAGGGCCGTATCTGTCAGGAACTCATCCTACTCTCGAGTAGGACCCTGGCTGAGACACATGCCTGACTGGCATGTCCCCTCCCTCTTGGTCGATTGTTCGGGAGCTTCAAAAGCTTTCTTCAGCCCAAACATTACAGCGACCAATTCCAACAGACATCGGCACACTTAGGGATCCACAGAGTTTGCACAGCTTGTGTAACAGACCTCAGCAACTCAGCATTTTGCCTAATCCACTTTATTTACATATAAACACACATGGAACACTGCAAATGGCTCCCTCTCTCTCTGTCATCAGACAGCAAAGAGAAATAACAAAGGACAATAGTCCCACTTCACGGAACACAGTAGCACAAACATTCTGTCTCCGTCACTTCCCACTCTGTGGAGTCAAAACATACACCATCATGTGATAGACAAAAATCCCATGACCTCAATCACGGAGCAGGAATTCTAACAGTATCCATGCCTGACCAAAGACATTGTGGGTGGTCATATACCAAGATCACAATAATCATTCACCTGGGGCATGTGAAGGGGGGAAAGGCAGGGATAACCTAAGCAAGGAGAGGTTTTTCAATGTGTGTCAAGTAAGTACACCCAGCCTTCTGGATAGCAGGATCTGGACTGAAAGGAATATGCTGAGGATGAGCACAAATGGCTCCAGGTTGTTGGGAACAAACCATACATTTTTGCACAATAGCCTATATATCAATGTTTCACAACTTTCTGGTGGCAGCATTTTCAAAAAGCCTCTCCAAAAGCACAAAGCTCTGTTTGCCCATTGTGGTACATGATAACTAGGCACTGGTAGTGGTAACATATGCTCTTGAACTCTTGTGTCACTTCCTGTGGGGGAAGAAGAAAACATTTTAAAAGATGTGCCTGCAGAGGTATAGAAATACCTGTGTGCTTGGCCCAGATTGGGGGAAAGGGAGTGGAGGGCGGTTGAGTAGTGATTGATGGGAGAGGCAGAAAACACAGGACAGGAACATTCCATCAAGGACTGTCCAGTGATGTGGATGGGGAATAACTGGAGTACCTCTGAAAAATCTAAAGCTAATAAACAGAGTTTGTGGATGACTGAGTATGAATCGTGCGCAGAGAAAAACCAGAGATGAATGATCCATTTGCAATGTAAAACTGTTGAGGCGCCCTTAGTCTAGCTACATGTCTGGTGTATTCTTATCAAGTTGACAATTTTCATTTTAAAATGCTGGGTTCTCAGTGCAACCTGTTGACCTTTTCACTTATTTAATATGTGTTGAGTGTAAATTTGCTTCTCCCTACAATCCAGGCAACCCTTTACTAGTCCAACTTTCTATCTGATAATACCCCCCCCCCCCGCTCCAATCCACACAACCTTGACTAGTTTTGATATTACTCTGGCAACCCTTTATTATAATGTATATGTACTAGAATGCAAAGCATTTGCACTTTCTATCATTCCCCTATTTCTAATGTGCTCCTTCACAAAGATACTTAGCCATATTAAAAAACAAGGCTGTGTGCTTAGCAAACCTGCATCCTTCAGATCAAGGGTATTATTACTGCAGCCTCACATTCCTATTTTCTCCGCAGTGCTATTACTGACGGGTGTTTCTTCAGAGCCTGCTAAAATTACTTTCTTTTAATGTGTGATAGTGAGAAAACTTTTGACATTTTATATCTAGTATGACCTGGTATCTCAAAGAATAGATTTACGGAATCGTTTCCCCACCCCAGCCTTCCTCCCACCCCCTCCAAACTTCCTGTGGTCATCTATAAAGATTTCCCTCCAAAAAATTCTCCATCCCTGGAGATTTCAATGTGCCTAATTATCCAGTTTCCAAAGCACAATCAAAGCATCGGAAATTCTTTACTGTTCATGGTTTGTTTGTTTTTAACTTCCAACCTGGGCTCATGCCCAGTTTTGTGTTTTCAGTTATCCTAGGTAATTCAAATCTACTCTCTCATCCATTACAAATATACAACTCTCCTTCTGACAATAAGTTACACTTAAAAAAATTGCACAGGAATTGTGTGGCCTCTGTCCTGCTTCATTATTTCGTATTGTTGTTGCCTCTCAATTTTGTTGTCATCTTAAGAATACTGCGTTGTTTTGTTACATCACAGTTTCATAACAGACAATACACTGGAAGTCTTTAGATGAAGTGTTCTAGAATGTGTTTAAATCATAATTAAAAAATTTAACTTATTGAGAGCTATAAAAATTAGCATGAAGAATAACAATGTGCACTGTTGACCAAAACTGCTATGGTAACAGTTACATGCCTGGCATTGTGACATGTCCCCCTGCTGGGTTAGCTACCAGGGAACTTTGGCAAGTGCAAGTATTTGTGGGAAGTGTAAGACAAGGAGAGAGAGGGAGATGAGAGAAGGAAAGCAAGAAAAGTGTTTTATTAGCTAGGGAGACATTTTATTTGGTAGGGGCTATAGGATTCAGTTGGGTGTTAAAGAGGGAGCTATATTATTAGCTATGGGACGCGGGTGGCGCTGTGGGAAAAAGCCTCAGCGCCTAGGGCTTGCTGATCGAAAGGTCGGCGGTTCGAATCCCCGCGGCGGGGTGCGCTCCCACTGCTTGGTCCCAGCGCCTGCCAACCTAGCAGTTCGAAAGCACCCCCAGGTGCAAGTAGATAAATAGGGACCGCTTACTAGCGGGAAGGTAAACGGCGTTTCCGTGTGCGGCTCTGGCTCGCCAGAGCAGCGATGTCACGCTGAGATGGGCGCACAACCCTAGAGTCTGTCAAGACTGGCCCAAACGGGCAGGGGTACCTTTACCTTTACCTTATATATTATTAGCTAGGGTGATATAGTTTCAAGGAGTTACTATGAAAGAGGAAATTGTATCTTTTAAAATGTAAGTTGGATTTCGTAGTGGCTCCCCCCCCCCCCCAGTTCTATAATTAACCACCAAGATTTAGAACCCTCCAGTCATGGCTGGATTATCCCCAAATGACTGTGCTCTGGGACAGTTTAAATGCTTTAGACTTGCCTTTTTCCTTTGTGGCTATAATTACAGCAAGGCCATCTCCATGTTTTGAAGGGTCTTTTGGCAAGATTTTCTTGTTGAGACCCACTCCTGTCCACAAGATGCTTATGGCAACAAATTCATCTTTATCTTGGAAGTGTCAGGGGGCCCTAAATTCAGTTTTTTAACTTTTCCCCATTCTATCTTTGGTTGAAAAGGATACACAGTCAGTTCAGGCGATGCAAAGTCTATCTCTTGGCTTCCAAGAAGGAACCAGAAATCAAAGTATCCAAGGCCTGGTGACCAGAGGATGGACACAACTTCTTGACTGTGAGTCCTGCTTCCTGTTTTGTAGGGCTTTCCCATCTGGCCTGGGAGGGTGGGGCCGTGACTAATTCCAGCTACAAAACTGAGGCTGAACAAACTATTGGGCTAGGGTGTTGTTGCTGCTGGGGGTGCTCTTGGTTTTTCATATCTTTATTTTGGAACTGGCAATTTATGTGGAAATTGTTCAGTTTGGTTGTGTACTTTTTGATGTTTAATTTATTGTTCCCGACTACTTCTGTTATGTTTGTAATTAAGTATTTTTCATGTTATCTGCGGCCTTGAGCATGGTTTCAATTATGGAAAGGTGGCATACATAAACCATGTTATTTGTATGATGTATGTAACTTCATCAGATAATTCAGGTGAGCAAATGTCCTCTGCTGAGGGAGAATTATTGTGAGGTCAGTGAGAATCTCACTACTTGGATAAGAAGGAGGCAGTTCTCTGATTCAATAAAATTTTGGAGTGGTGCCTTTGTAAGAAGGAAGATGAGAATTATTTTTCTTCTTACTTTTCTTGTTTCAGTAACAATCTCTCTGAAGATAATACACTTGCTGAAGCAATAGGAAAGTGTTGTGACAAATTAAAGCCACAACACCTTGGATGTTAGAACAGGGGTCAGCAAACCTTTTCAGCAGGGGGCCAGCCCACTGTCCCTCAGACCTTGTGGGGGGCCAGACTATATTTTGAAAAAAATAAAAAAATGAACGAATTCCTATGCCCCACAAATAACCCAGAGATCCATTTTAAATAAAAGGACACATTCTATTCATGTAAAAACATGCTGATTCCCGGACTGTCTGTGGGCCGGATTTAGAAGGTGATTGGGCTGAATCCGGCCCCCAGACCTTAGTTTGCCTACCCATGTGTTAGAGCATCTTCATAGGGTCACCAGTTCGGGTCAGTATCCACCCATCTCTCCATTCATGACTGAGAATTAAACAAAAATGCCAATAAACCCTTGGCCACATCACAAGTTAAGCTGAATCCTGCACCCTCAGAAATTCTAAATAAATTCTAGAGCTCCTTGTGAATGAGGCAGAAAAACAAAATGTTCTTTTATGAGGGGAAATGTTGGAAAACTGGCAGACAGGGATCAGTACAACACTACTTCCAAGCTGCAGCTTGAATTGTGCTTACCTTGTGCTTGCCTGATAATAGTATTTTATCTTCTTTCTTTCTTTAAAAAATGTATCTTATCGTTTCCATTACTACATCAAAGACAATGGTGTTAGGTAAGATGTAGCAGCAAAACATAAACAGAAATTATCACTGCCATCAGAAAGAAATGTGTACTGCTATAAAACTTAGGAGTGGAAATGTCACTTTCGGTATATTGTGGAGAAATAACTGCTGTCTTCTTTAATTCCAAAAATGGGAGGCTCAGAGGAATATATCTTTTTGCTTGTTGGGACAAAAGAAGAGGTTATGAAAACTATCAGATGCAAGGAAACGAGCCCCACTTCTGTGGCATCATCACGAAAGTACACTTGATCTACATTCACCAGCAAGGGAGTACTGGGCATAGCTGTCAAGCGTCCCTTATTTGGCGGGACAGTCCCTTATCCCAGCGCCATGTCCCGCTGCTGTCCCTTATTGATGATGTCCCTTAAATAAGCTACTGAAGGTAATATGGGCCCTTTCTTTGTCCAGCTGTCCTTTATCAACAACAAATTGTTGCTGTTTTTTGTTGTTGAATATATGCTATATGGTAATTTATGGACCTAATAGGTATCTAAAGCCATTTGCACACAACAAAATATGCATTTTATCAATGTAATTGTTGATCCCTTATTTTGGCTGCTGATCCCTTATTTTCAAATCTGTAAGCTGACAGCTATGGTACTGGGAAGCCCTGGGACCCACACGCATGTCAGAGACAACAGGAAATGGGAACACACAGAGAAAGCTTGCCCGGCGTAAGAGAAATGTTGCACATTCAAGGTCATTGACTGACTCGAGAGAGCATTCACTGATGAAGGAAGATCGAAGGACAGCTTGAGGGGGGAAACTGGTTTGGTTCAACTGCATGGTGACACATCTCTGGGAACAGCCGTGGGAAAACAAGTCCTCTGCATCAAAGAGGCGAAATAAAGTAGGTGAAGCGACTGTGAGCGGACGGCTGGGATTTTATACCAACTCAGCAGAACACGGATGAAAGATTAATGATTTAAAAGCAAGGACAGGGGGAAGGAATGTGACGAGGAAGGTCTTCTGTATCTGTAGAAGACGATGCTCAGCAAGGGGAGTGACAGTTAATAATTGAAGAGATTAGGAGTTTCATAATGCAATGAGGAAAGTTCCTGGAGGAGCCTAAAGCCCAAGGGCCTGCGACAGAAAAGCACAAACACCTTATGGTAATTCTCATGCATTCTTTTGGGTAGCATACTGGCCATGATCCAAAGGCTTCCAGTACTTGTTAAGTATAGTGATTTAATTTACTGAAATTGGGAATACTGAAATTCATTACTGTGTGTTTAATTCTGGAACGTTCCCCAGTAACTCTCACCTGATTGGTTAGCTTTGGTCACATGACCAAAGTATCTTATTACATTCTCCATTTTGTTTTGTGTGCGAGTGACTTGGCCGTAATGGCTGCATCTCCATGAACACGGATGAAGAGACGATGTTAGTTAAGTCTCTCTCTAAATGCAATAGAGGAGAGGAGTGCTAATGTTTCTGTGTGAATGTATGTGGCAGAAAGAAGCACAGAAGTTGATGATCTCCCAAAGAAGCAGTAAGGAGAAGTCCGCTGGAAGGAGAAAGTGGAAACTACTCCGAAAGAATTGCATGGCCCAGCTGGGTATTTCACAGAAGGCTGAGTGCAAGTACTGAGAGAAAAACACAGTTTGTTTGAATGTTTAAGGAAGAAGCTGTAATCTTCAACTAAGCCCATGCTTGGATGAGCATGTGAATGTAAAGACTTTGCATATATTCTTCTTTATCTATATATTCTGCAAGCAAAAGCTTTCTGAATATCTTAACAAGTGTTTGGACATTCTTTTAATTTCAAGAAAAGAGCCAGCATTGCACATGATTTGGCTTCCCAACTACGATTTAGCTACTCTACCAACATTGTTCGCCTGGAGTTTTTCAACATCTGTGAGAACAGAGTTTTTCCTCAATTTAATTGAGTAGCTGTTACACATTCAGGATGCTCTGTGTCCAGGTAAGCCTTTGCATGTGTGAAAGGACAACAGAATCAGAGCTTTTGAAGCTCTCAGAAGGTTCTGACTGTTTAGCATCTCCTGGCTTTCCCAGTGATTATTTCTTTTTCACATTTTCGGATTTCTCACATAAGAAACTCCAGCAGCCCTGATGGTGTTAGTTTCTTTGGAAGAGGACCACCAGGGCACTGTATTGCCTTTGCAAAAATCTTCTTATTTACAAATGATTATCACAGGGTGCGTGATCAAGCACACAGGCAAGCGGATTCAGAGCAACACCACTCCTTTGAAATGGTTAGAGCCAGCTGTGTGTGTGTGTTTTTAGGTGCCTTTATTTCTACAGTGGTACCTCGGGTTACATACGCTTCAGGTTACAGACTCCGCTAACCCAGAAATATTACCTCGGGTTAAGAACTTTGCTTCAGGATGAGAACAGAAATCGTGCTCTGACGGCGCGGCAGCAGCAGGAGGCCCCCTTAGCTAAAGTGGTGCTTCAGGTTAAGAACAGTTTCAGGTTAAGAACAGACCTCCGGAACGAATTAAGTACTTAACCTGAGGTACCACTGTATTTATTTATATGTGGCATTACTCTTTATGTACAAAGTTGGTTCTTTTACTTCGTAGTTTACTTTTTGTTATGCCTTGTCCAGTATTATAAATCTTTTAAATGAAAGAATGAATAATACACTCTGCAAGCCAACTCCAAATCACAACAACCACTTGTAGTTCCAAGCAATCTATTTCAAACCTACAGGATATACAAAAGTGGCTTACCAGGTTGGGCAGAGCTGCGGCACTAGCTTTCTGGCAGGTGGAACTGTTATTTACCAGGAGAGGAAAGTGGTGTGGAGGGATGCGGGTGGCGCTGTGGGTTAAACCACAGAGCCTAGGACTTGCTGACCAGAAAGTCAGCAGTTCAAATCCCCGCGACGGGGTGAGCTCCCGTTGCTTGGTCCCTGCTCCTGCCAACCTAGCAATTCGAAAGCACATCAAAGTGCAAGTAGATAAATAGGTACCGCTCCGGTGGGAAGGTAAACGGCGTTTCCGTGCGCTGCTCTGGTTTGTCAGAAGCGGCTTAGTCATGCTGGCCACATGATCCGGAAGCTGTACGCCGGCTCCCTCGGCCAATAAAGCAAGATGAGTGCCGCAACCCCAGAGTCGGTCACGACTGGACCTAATGGTCAGGGGTCCCTTTACCTTTACCTTTAAAGTGGTGGGGAAGTTGGCATGGTGTAAACACACCAGACACCTGATCTGGCATTCCTGCCAATGCATTTGCACCTTGCCAACCTCCCCACCCCCTCGCCCCTTTCCCAGTGACCAGATTGCTGGGAAACTAGCGTAGGAGCTCTGCCACAGTTGGTGAGCTGCTTCTAATGTATTACAAGGGGAAATCTGTAGAATAGTGGAAACATCTTCCAAGGTATTGTCATGTTCACACTTGTAAGAATCTGTAACTTTGCATTGATGAAAATTAAGGGGATGAACTCACTGAAATTAAGCACTTTTCAGTCCCATTGATTCCAATGGGAGAATTAAGTACATGTTTAAATCTTTTCTGCTGAAATCAATGCAACTTAAAAGTGCTTAACCTTGGCTGAATCATGTCCTAATACATTTGCCAGAAACTGCTATGCAATGTTCCATTTAAATGTGCAATAAATCTCTCTCCCCCGCCCCTTAGCGTCCCAGTAAAATGAACTGCAATGAAAAAACCACAAATAAATTATGCATGTAATTACATTTTTATCTGGTCATCATAATTTAGCAAATAAGACTTGAAAATATCATCACGGGAAGAAAACACAAGTCAAAGTTCAAAACTCATTATCATTTTTCCAACCCTCAATTAAAATTAGCATTTGCTTTCCACATGCAGAACCCCTATATATATATCCTGTTTTGTCGATTTTTCCTTCTAGAAACACCTATCTTTGTTGATGCTTGAGTGGCTGGGTTTATTTGTGGGGGGAGGCCAAAGTAAGGAAGAGAATACTTATCTTTATTTAAAAGTTGTTGTATATTTCTACTTTAGGGCTTTCAGAAGCCTCCAATGTCAATATACCTTTCTGCTGATAAAATGGGATTTTGTTTACTAGACGTTTTTACAGCCAAGTAATAAAAACCTGAATATCAGGAGAGGCAGGCGCACATGCATTTAAACAGTGATATGTTCAAATGTTTGGCACTGGCATTCAGAAGCATATTTTATTGTGACACGGCAAAATGCCAGCCGTTACGACAGGTAGACTGTGTCAGGAAAGAGGAGTTGCATATTGGAAGGGAAAATGGGAAACTGTCCAGTTTGAGGCCAGGCTATCAGAGGCACGCCAGAATCGCAAGGAGGAGTTTGTTTTAGGGTTGTTGTTTTTTTGCATCATTTGCTGCAGGGTCTTTTAAAACTAGATTTGCAAGAGATTGAACCATCTGACATTGAGGCATCCCTTGGAAAGATGCTATGTACTAATACCCACTGTGAAATCTCTTGCCAGGGATAGTGAAGCATCCCAAGGGTAGAGGCTAAGTTCTGCCCTCCTTTTACTAGTGCCCGTCAGTATAATTCCATACAGGGCAAATTTTATACATGCCTATTCAAGTGCCCCCACTTTGCCTGAGTATGCTGGGAGTTCCATTAAACTCAAAGTTGCCCCCACTTTGAGTTTAATGAAACTCCCAATGAAGACATCCTGCTTATTTGAACTGAGCTGTAATGGGTAATGGGTAACGCATTCTGACACCTGTGTTGTAATGTATATCATAGTGTATTTGATGGGCAAAGTTTTCTCTCTGGTCAGGCGAAAGTCGGTTTAACTGTCATGCGGAGCTTTAACTGGTGGAGGTGAGTTAGAATTCTCAGTATGCAAAAGAAAGATAGAAGGTATGCATATTTTGATTGGTGGGTGCAGTTTTAGAATATTCAATTAGACAGTGTGATTGGCTGGGGCTGGAGTAGTTGGAATAAAAGTATGCATGTGGTTGGGTGCTTGCCATCAGTAAGTCAGTTTGAATTGTGAATTGCGGGTAATGGGTCTTTTGGTTTTGTGTCATGTGGGAATAGCAAGGCAGATCACATGCCTAAGAAAAGCTTTGGGACTTAGTGACATTGTCTTTGTGTTGCTACTGTCCATTTTCAAACTGAAACTTAGACTTTTCAGAGTTTTGAATGAGACACTGGGCTCTTCTTCTTTTTTTAAGATAATTTTTATTAACAGACCAATCAAATCAAATCAAATCACATTAATTCCAAATTACAAAGCCAAATTTTAAATTTTTGTTGGGGGTACCCATTTTTCAAGTTCCGAAAGGGATCCAATCATCTTGTTGCTGCTGCTTTAATGTCCACAAATCTGTCCAAATGATGTTCACAATTCTATCCAATCCTTTCTTGTTGTTTTCCACATCTCTTCTTGTTATTTTCATATATTTTTCCTTTCTCTTTGTGACCTCTGATAGTCTCCGCAAGCGAGTTGAAACAAATTGTAATCCTGTGTGGGTTTTTCCATTCATCCAAGAGTCATATTCAGACGGCTGCCGCTTTTCATCGCTTCCATAAAGAAAAACACTCTTACCGTCTACTCGTTAATCTTCAGAGGTCTGCCACTCCCTTTCTCAGTCTTCTGAGGAGGTTCTGCCAGGAATCCAATATGAAAACAAATCCATAGCTTCCTCCTCCTCAATCATCAATCTTTCGACAAAACCTGCCAACATGGCGACTCTCTTTTTATTGCTGCGTCATTCCAAAAGCCCTTGTTCTTTCCAGATCTCCATAAGCCAAACTTTTGGTTAATAATTCATTTCCACACAGTTTTTAATCATCCCGCTTAGGTCAGTTATGCGACGGTTCTTTCTTGGGGAGGGGTTATTGGGTAATCACGTAGAAGAAAAGAAAAAAAGTCCCCCCCATCCAGTCCCGTTCCGACATACCGACCCTTTGATGTATCTTCTTCATGATATATTCCTGTTAAATCCAACCCGTCACTCTACTTCACAGAGGTCACTTCAATTAGCAGTCTTCACTCCCGTTCTTCACTTGAAATATGTGCATTTGCTTCTCTCTAATTGTTTATTTCGAGCTCCTGCAGCCAGTTCGCGCGATCAGAGACAGCGTCCGGGAGAGCCGGCCCCCACGGGGGCTATGTGCCTAGTGCCTTCACCCCCTTCTTTTGAACTCGGGGGCGATTTATGGCAACAGCAGGCGAGGCAGTGTTTCCCCATTCCCTGGGGTAACAAGGGAGGCTGCATACTCCCATATCAGCCTCTTAATTACCCCGTGTGAGCCGGAGAGATGGTATTGTCGGCCATCTTCCAATGCACCCCTGGTGGCCCCCGGGACACTGGGCTCTTCAGAATGGTTTGGGAGCAATGACTGAAGTGTTTATGGGGTGGAGAAAGCAGTTGATCATGTTGTATGGGATCTATTCAACCTGACACTTTTCCACGCCAAGACAACAAGTGTGTGAGATGTTGTTTGCAGATGATGTAGTATTGACAGTGTACTCCAAGGAAACTCTACAGAGACTCATCAACCATTTTGCCCAAGTCTGCATGGAGTTTGGCCTTAGCATCAGCCAGATGAAGACTAACATCCTGGTCCATTATGTTGCCAAGGAGCTCTATGGGAAGCTGGCTTCAGGCACCAGAGTCATTGGCAGACTAACTCTGCATTACAAAGCTGTGGGAATCCCTTGCAGATGACTGCAGTGCTTGAAGACAATCAGTCAGGCTGTGTATCCACAGCAGTGACCAGAGGACGAATGATCACTGGGAGGAGGGCAGAAAGAGGAAATGCCATGGTACACCTGCAGCAGCACAACTGGACACCTTCATTTGCCCAGCTGCAACAAAACATGTCTCTGCCATATTCAGTCTCTACAACCACAGCAGACACTGTCACTCTCCAAAGGTTTAACTTCACCCTTGAAGGTGTATTCTTCCATTGCCTCCCAAGACAGACGGATGACAACCATAGCCTCATCCTGGCAAGTCTTTCTTGGACACATAACAGCATAAGTTAACATTAGAAGCTGTGTTTGCTTCAAATATCTTTAACAATGCTACAAATGCCTAACATCATGCAGTGGCTCTCAATTATTGCAGGCATGTCCTTTAAGAATAAATGCATCAGGCAGAAAAAACAACTGCCTTTTCAATGGGGGAAACAAATTATATTGGCATCTAATGCTGAGACCAAATTATAGCTAAGGAGTAAGAGGAAGAATTTTCCCAGTGGTGAAAAGCCACAATCATTGATAGATACCCATTGAAAATATGGACTGAGACAAAGAGGATTCAGACATATTATGGTTGCTGTGGAAACCTCTGGCTTTCAGACTGGAAGAATATGCCCAACAAGAGTAGGGAGGGACAAAAAGGTAAATTTTGGGTTCTCTCGCTTGCTTCCCCAGTCTTTCATTCAGTTGGCCTCATTTCCACATCAGCTTCTGGGGATGAGGATTAAAAGGCCACATGAATATTTGCATGCATTTCTGCGACATTTCTCCTAATATGTACAATTAGTATGCCTTCACAGCCTATAATTTTTTTTGCCAAACTAATGTCCATAATGCAGTGCCTTTTTGTATGTTGTTTTCACCGGTATATACCCTGTCTCCTAATACATACCTTTTAAAATGTGAAATGCATAGGAGTACAAATGGCAAATGATGGCTGGATTTTTATTCATGGATTAATTGAGGAAATACACTTTAGGTATTGCAACCCAAATGAATTCCTCCCCATCTTTAAAGGAGTGTCGGGCTGCTGTGCACACCACACCATCAAATCATGATGGTGGTATTCTCCAAAGAGCTGAGGGCTTGTGAATCGGGGTTGTGAATTTGTGGCCTTCCAGCTGTTGTCGGACTCTTCCATCCACCCAAGCCAGCATGTCTAGTGGGTAGGGATGCTGGTAATTGTAGTTCATCAACAGCTGGAAGGCCACATGTTCCTGGTGTATATGATCTATGTGTTCGTCTGTGAATAGACAAAACTTACGTTTACACAGTAGAGTTCGGATTTCTAACTGAGCACAAAAATCAGCTTGATGAGACTAAAGAAAATGTTTCATAGCAAAGGACACAAAAGACCCACAACTGTTTGAATGGCTCAGTTTTTTAAGCTGACAAATAGGCAATGGCACCTCCCATTTTGCGGAGGAAATCAATATGACGCCTCTAAGTAAAATCTGCAAGGAGAAAAAGAGTTCAGGCACCTTACAGGGTTGCCATTGTTTCTAGTTGCTGTAGCAGTTAATGAGTGAATCATCCCATTGTCATGAAGTTTGCAAGAAGTAGAAGGGATATGTCAAAGATAAAAGGGGAAAAGTAGTATGTGTGGCATGTTTACTATCTAGATTTCTCTTAACAGAAAGGGAGGCACCCTGTTGCTATGACTTCTTTGTATCCTGTCAAGCTAGACATACACGGCACATTATTTTCACACCACCAGTTTCTTGTCCAAAATGCACTGCAGCCCCCCCCCCCCGGCATTCAGAATGGAAAACCACACTGGACTTCTAATTAGATTGCCACTCGTTTCTGCAAGCACTAACTCGGAACCAGAAGTGATTGTCAAATGACCGCCACACAACTCTGAAAGTAATTGCTAGAGATTGGAACGGTGTCTTTCTTCTAGAAATCAAAAACTCGGCACAATATGACAGTGTGGGCCTTCTATCCCATTCTCATGTTCTAACCTGCATGTTTGAGGCCACTAGAAGTGCTTCACTTTAGTGGACTCTGAGGTCCAGCTCCAAAGGCCTTCTGGTGGTTCCCTCACTGTGAGAAGTGAAGTTACAGGGAACCAGACAAAAGGCCTTTTCGGTAGTGGCGCCCACCCTGTGGAATGCCCTCCCATCAGATGTCAAGGAGATAAACAACTATCTGACTTTTAGAAGACATCTGAAGGCAACTCTGTATAGGGAGGCTTTTAGTGTTTGGAGTTTTATTGTGTTATAATATTCCGTTGGGAGCCACCCAGAGTGGCTGGGGTAGCATATTATTATTATTATTAGGGCTTCCATAGGCATCAGGCTGGCCACTGTGAGAACAGGATGCTAGACTGGATTGGCCTTTGTCTTGATCCACCAGGGCTCTTATCTCCTTATGTTCAATGTGTCCATACTGTAAACAGGAACTTGAAAGAGCTGCTCATCATCTGATTTCTCTCCATTACCTGAAGGTCACTGGCACTAATAGGAAGAATCACAAATGGTCATGAGGACTGGTGGCAGCGTGGCTTCAATGGATGTTGGTTCCTCCTCTCTGGTGCTCAGCTTCCTCCTCCTCCTGCCACTGCCACTGACCAGGGACTGCTTCCTCTGTCTTTCCCTTACATGGCAGGAGGCGAAGGAGCTGTTGGCCACTGAAACTGTGTCATACTCTGCTCAATTCCACAAGTGGACTCTCTTCTTCCTCCTCCTGCCACCACCACCAGATGTGATGCTGGACAGAACACTGGTTGGTGAGAGGTAGAATGGGTGGTCCTTTCTGGACAGTGTGCTACAGCCTCTGCAGGCCAGGAAGGATCCTTGCAACAGACCCTCCAAGTTTCCCTATTTTAGAGAAACTACCCTGGTTTCTGATTTGATCCCAGAATGTGCCGCTGTTCCTTAGGATGTCCCTATTTTCATTGGAAAATTTTTGGAGAGTACAGTAGGAGGTCCCTGTTTTCATTGTGGAAATGTTGGAGGGTATGATGTTCTCCAACCCCTGAGCCGTCTGAAGGCAATCCTGTATAGGTAAGTTTTTTAAAATGTTTAATGTTTTATTATGCTTTTATATATGTTGGAAGCCTCCCAGAGTGGCTGGGGCGTCCCAGTAAAATGTATAGGGTATAGATACTGTAGTAAAAATATCATTATGGAATGGGATGTCCCTATTTTCATTGGAGAAATGTTGGAGGGTATGTTGCATATCCCTGAACCATAAAATCTGCAATCCTAGCTACATATTAACACAGAGTTTGAAATTTGGATTGAGACTCCCACTTCACAGCATCCTCATGTAAATCATGCTTGTGCAGCTCACATAGCTCCTGTATACTAACTACAGCACAGAGGAATTCTCCATTGGTAGAGCATGAAACTCTTAATCTCAGGCTAATGAGTTTGAGCCCTATGTTGGGTAAAAGATTCCTGCATTGCAGAGGAATGGACCAGATAATCCTCGTGGTCCCTTCCAACTATGATTCTATGATTAATTTTATGATTTGAATGGTACAAAAGTGTATGCCACAAATACTTGTTTATTAGTCACATGGCCACCAGGGGGCATTGCTTACTGGGATCAATATATATATATATATATATATATATATATATATATATATATATCCAGCATGGGTTAATATAGGAGTGTGTCAAGTTTCATATTTTAAGCACAAAGTACATTATTTTCGGCTGAACCTTCTCCTTTTACTTTCTTAATTGCATGATTCAGATTTGAACCCCAAGAATACATGAGGCTATTTCTCAAAGGTTGATTCCTGGCAATGCTTCTGAAATTGGGCACATAGCTCAATATCAGACCTTATTATGCTGCATATGTATAGAAGATACATTGGAGGAAGGACTTAATTAATTGACTTGCTAACATGCCCTTCTAAAAATAAATAAATACTTCAGAGGCCAATTTTAATTCTCATTAAGAAATACTATTATGACAAACAAGAAAAATTGATCATTTGTGGTAGCAGAGCAACAATTACAGTTTTTGGTTTCGACAAAATATGCCCTTTTTCTGTGCACCTTTGATCTGTTTTTAAAAATCCCCATTCAGTCCAAAGAGATCTAAGCAGTTTGACTGTGGGCAGGACAGCAGTGCAAATCACTAAGAATATTTTGGCATTCATCTATACCTGAAGATTTAAAGAATTCAGAGAATATATGATTTAATTGAAAACCAAGTTTCTCTGAACGATGCAGACAATAGGATTAGATAAAGGTGAAATCTGAGCTTTCTCCACCTCAAGTCTTAGTGTTGTAGGTTTTATGCTGCAAAAGCGTCTTAAGAGTGACAAAAATAAAAAGCCAGCTTACCTTAAGTAGGTTCTCTCCTGAATGACGCGCTTTCCTTGATAGATATATATTGCACACCGTCCCCTCCTGTTGCAGTGCTCATTTTTGACATCTTCTTTGAAGTCATTGGATATAAGGACACTACAGCCAAAAGCAAACTTTAATCCCTACAAAAGAAACTTATGGGGAAGTCAAAATGCAGTTGTGTATTGGTACAGTATTTAGTAGATAGAGACGGTGTAAATAAGATAAGGAAGACCGAAGAGAGGGCAAAATGGACAACTGAATAAGGCCAAGGATAAGAGGCAAGTTTCTGAAGTTTAGCCCAGTTGAGTCTTGATCAGTCAGGCCGGGCCTCTTGACAAAGTACTAAGGATTGTGGCAAAATTGTTTTGTCTTATGGGTGCGCCACATCCTGGCCACATTTTTTTTTTTGGGGGGGGGGGCGACAATATGCACTACTTTTCACTCCCTAATACTGGGGATAATAGCTTCATTGATGCACAGGAAACTGAGGTAGTGCTACGGAAACCTGCTAAAGGGCAGAAACTACAAGATGAAAGCAGCTGCAGGTTTCAGTTGTCTCTAAACTAATGCGCACGGTATGGGAAACGAGCAAGATGAATTGGAGCTCTTAATACAGGGTGACAAATATGACCTAATAGGCATTACTGAAACCTGGTAGGATGAGACTCCTAACTAGAATGTAGAAACTGAGGGATATAACCTCTGCAAAAGGAATAGACCAAACAGGAAGGGGGGAGATGTAGCATAATATGTGGGGAGATCCATGACTTGGAGCATGGAGGGCAGATTGAGAGTATATGGATAAAAACTGTAGGAGAGGGAAAGAACAGGGACCTTACTGTGGGTGTCTGCTATAGACTTTCAAGCCAGACTGTTGTTCAAAGTCTTTATAAACAACAAGGAAGAAGGAATTGAGGGGATGCTCATCAAATCTGCAGATGACATCAAACTGGTAGGGGTAGCTAATGCTGCAGAAGACAGAATGTAACAGGATGGAGAACTGGGCCCCAAGCAACAAAATGAATTTAAATAGGGACAAATTCCTTGGGCAGGAATGACCAGCTGCACAAATATAAAACAGAGGACACCTGGCTTGCCAGTAGTACATATGAAAAGGAAACATGAGTCAACAATGTGATGCAGCAGCAGAAAGAGGTAATGCTATTCAAGGCTGCATCAACAGAAGTACAGTGTTCAGATCAAGGGAAGTCATAGTACCACTCTATTCTGCCTTGGTTAGACCACATCTGGAGTACTGTGTCCAGTTCTGGCACCACAGTGTAAGAAGGATTTTGATAAGCTGGAACATGTGTAGAGGAGGGTGATCAAGATGATCAAGGATCTGGAAACCCAGCCTTATGAGGAACTGTTGAGGGACTTGCGTATGTTTAGCCTGGAAAAGAGAAAACTGGGAGGAGAAATGATAGCCATACTCAGATATCTAAAGAGCTCTCACATGGAAGAAGGAGCAAGCTTGTTTTCTCCTGCTCCGGGTAGGACCCGAACCAATGGATTCAAGTTACAAGGAAAAGAGATTCCAACTAAATATCAGGAAGAACTTTTTGACAGTGAGAGTTTGACAGTGGAATGGACTCCCCCAGGAAGCTGTGGACTCTCCTTACTTGGAGGTTTTTAAGCAAAGATTGGATGGTCATCTCTCATGAATGCCTTGGTTGAGATTCCAACATTAGAGGGGGTTAGACTAGATGACCCATGGGGTCCCTTTCAACTCTATGATACTTTCTCCTACACCAATGGCAGCTTTTTAAAAGTAACCGTTGTAGCCACATGCAAGGCTATATTTGTGAAAGGCCAACATTTGTGAGAGGCAACACCCTTTCTATTGTATTAGTGAAATACTCACTAGATTGATGTACGGTAAATATCGTTGAAGTCTAGCACACTCCTTCCTGAAAAACTAATGGCCCTAAGGGTAAGGTGTTTCCAAGGACAAAACTAACTTAGCCATAACAATCATGATGTTGATACTGAAAGAAAGCAGCCCAAATGAAGTCTGAAGTTTGCTTGAGACATTTCCCAGAGACCTCAAAAATATGCTGTTTGATTTTGAACTAAAAAGTAGTAATTTGCTGAGTTGTACATTGAGCCCTCCTGATATGGATGTTTCCATAAATATTGGGATTTCTAAAACACATTTTCATTTATTTTAATACTGGTGTGATTACTACACATTTGAACTATTGCTGTAGTTCGAGGAGCAGATTGATGTCCTACTGTGGCGTTTGACATAGACTGACTAAAATCACGTTCTTAAAAGCAATGCCCAAAACACAGGTTGTTTGACCTGCTGCAGCTGCAGTCTA
The DNA here is from genome assembly GCF_964188315.1 of Podarcis muralis. Taxonomy (NCBI): domain Eukaryota; kingdom Metazoa; phylum Chordata; class Lepidosauria; order Squamata; family Lacertidae; genus Podarcis; species Podarcis muralis. The sequence goes on along the minus strand of NC_135659.1, from coordinate 24,868,438 downwards.
TAGACCCAGATTAGGAATGTTGCAGATGCAGATACAATTACTGTACATAAGGGCAGAATACAACCACAATATAACAGGCGGCAGCCGTCAGAAACCCATTTAAAAAAAAAAAAAAAAAAAAAATCTGCAAGGACAATCCATAGCAAATAAAATCAGATGTCATTTACCCAAGACAGTAAAGACAGCTGCTTTCTGATCTTCTCCGTCATGTCAGGAATCTTTGACACTGCCAATGACACGCCAGGAGTTTTATCTGCTAATGCAGGCATGAGGAACATGTCCCAACTTGAGGGCAACATTCCTTTCTGGGGAACCTTTTGAGGGCTACATGCCAATAGTGGGTGGACCAGAGACCAATGTGGGCAGAAGTAGCTAAATGTTATTTATGTTCCATAGGCTAGTTTCTAAACACACACACACACACACACACACACACACACACACACACCTCAGTATTCTCTACTGAGGCAAGCAAAATTTCTTATTGGAGTTCAAGGAAACATTCCAGTCAAGCAAAAACATTTTGGGTGTGAAGCAAGGCTGATGAAGAGACTAGGGAGACTACCAAGGGCCATACAGAGACATATGGGAGGCCATATTCCTACCTTGCAACTGCCCTAGAAAAACTGGGACATCCCGGTTTCCCCCTGTGAGATCACAGCAGCCATTTTGGATGCCGTGCTCTCACATGGTTTCAAGACGTGCACTCGCCCTGTAAGAAGAGCTGGAGGGGGGGTATGATCTCAAATGGTACCCAATAGTGGGGGTTTTGGGTGCTGTGCCCCCCAAAAGTGCATTTTCAGGGTTACAATCTCACACACAGGTCACATGACTCATGCAGGAATGTGGTCCTGGAAAATGGTTTCACCTGGAGGGTGTGCATATTCAGTCCTGAGGTTCCCCACTCTTGAGCTAATGGATGTATGCAGTAAAGAAGCCAAAAGGGGAGCAGTTTTGTTGTTGTTGTTGTTGTTGTTTAGTCGTTTAGTCGTGTCCGACTCTTCGCGACCCCATGGACCAGAGCACGCCAGGCACCCCTATCCTCCACTACTTCCCGCAGTTTGGTCAAACTCATGCTGGTAACCTCGAAAACACTATCCAACCATCTCGTCCTCTGTCGCCCCGTTCTCCTTGTGCCCTCCATCTTTCCCAGCATCAGTGTCTTCTCCAGGGAGTCCTCTCTTCTCATGAGGTGGCCAAAGTACTGGAGCCTCAGCTTCACGATCTGTCCCTCCAGTGAGCACTCAGGGCTGACCTCCCTAAGAATGAATGCGCTTGATCTTCCTGCAGTCCATGGGACTCTCAAGAGTCTTCTCCAGCACCACAATTCAAAAGCATCAATTCTTCGGCGATCAGCAGGGGAGCAGTTAGTTAGCTGTAAATCCCAGAAGGATATGACCCACACTTTCCACTCTTGTTGTGCTGAAACGGGCCCTTCAGTTTCTCATGTTTTCCCTTTGTGGAACGTGATTCCATTGTTTAGGGTTGGGGAGGATTCCACTCTGCTCTGTATTTTGGAGCAAACGATCGCATCCCTCCCCATCCCTGAGCCATCCACAGATTAGAATGCAAATCTTCAGGGTGAGATGCATGATCAACAACTGACGCACATTAACTGTGCTTATGAGGTGGTCAGAGGGCTGCCTCTTTCTTCCTTTCAAGATGTTAAGCTGCTTAGAGCAGCTCCATGGCCACCCAGTAAAAAATAAATCTCTTTCAAGATACACCAGAAAGTGACTGTATGCTGTGGTGTACAGTCCCATGTTGTTGTTGTTTAGTCGTGTCCACCTCTTCGTGACCCCCTGGACCAGAGCACGCCAGGCACTCCTGTCTTCCACTGCCTCCCGCAGTTTCGTCAAACTCATGCTGGTAGCTTCGAAGACACTGTCCAACCATCTCGTCCTCTGTCGTCCCCTTCTCCTTGTGCCCTCCATCTTTCCCAACATCAGGGTCTTTTCCAGGGAGTCTTCTCTTCTCATGAGGTGGCCAAAGTATTGGAGCCTCAGCTTCAGGATCTGTCCTTCCAGTGAGCACTCAGGGTTGATTTCCTTAAGAATGGATGCGTTTGATCTTCTTGCAGTCCATGGGACTCTGAAGAGTCTCCTCCAGCACCATAATTCAAAAGCATCAATTCTTCGGCGATCAGCCTTCTTTATGGTCCCATACCCTCCAATATTTCTCTAATGTGAATAGAGGAGTCCTATTCCACCACCATAACCACCACCGTAATTATACCCCACCAACTGGGTTGCCCCAGCGACTCTACGCAACTTCCAACATATATAAAAACATAAGAAAACATGCAACATTTTTAAAAAAAACTTCCCTTTAAAGGGATGCCTTCAGATGTCTTTTAAAGGTTATATAGTTACTTATTTCCTTGACTTGGGGGTCACATAACTATGCCCTCCAACATTTCTCCAATAAAAATAGGGATGTTCTAAGGAAAAGTGGGACTTTGCAGGATCAAATCAGAAACCAGGATGGCTTCTGTAAATTCGAGACTGTCCCTTGAAAATAGGGACACTTGGCGGGTCTGCAGTCTGTTCCTAGGAACTTTACAGATAACAAGATGGCTGTTCCCATTTACTTATGATGGCAGCCATATTTTCCCCAATACAATGTGTCTGGTAGTCTTAGTGGAGATATGGGGATATAGCCTTTTATGCTAAGAGAGCCTTTCCCTTCCTGTCTTTCAGTATTCTTCATGTTAAATGTTTCCAACTGGCAACACACACACCCTCCCTGGTGTGAGTGTTTGCACATAAGCAATCTGAACCCCCGAATAGGGCAAGTCCCTGTTTGAATAAATTATTCAACTGAACACAGGTTGGAGGAGAAAAGAGGGGGGGAAGTCGCCTGCTGCAGGCTTTCGTACAAGAGCACAGCAGACCTAACAGCTCAAATCAGAGTGAATACATAAAAATGTCAATACCTTTGCAGGGAGATTTTGACAACACTGCTCTTGGGAGGAGTGTGCAGCCTTCAAGGCCCACTCGGATTCTGCCGTTGCTGAATAAGTCTTCCCCACCACCTTCCAAGCTGGGCCACCTTCTTGATGAGGTGAAGAGCCCCGGAACAAGCCGACCCCAGTTCTTTATTTCATTTATTATTTACTTACCTAAAACATTTATACCCCACCTTTCCAAAAAGTTCAAGGCAGCTAACCATGAGAAAGGAATACAATACCTGGAGTTGTTGTTGCTGCTGTTTTTTGTTTGTTTCTTTGTTTGTTAAAAAGCCATTCAAAGCAATCAAGATACAGTGGTACCTCCGCTTACAGAAACTTCGGGATACGTAAGCGGCAAACCCGGAAGTATTTTTCTGGGTTTGTGCCGCATGTGCGTGCGCAAAAGGAGTCTCTTCAGTTACAAAGATCTTTTTTTAAAAAAAAAAAGATATTTATTAAAATTTTCAAAATATTACAAAATGAAAAAAAGAAAAAGAAAAAATACAAAATAAAAATAGTTAAAAAGCAATTCCATCCTTCCATCACTTATCTTTCATTTGCTTGTTTCCCGGACCTCCTCACACCTCCCTTTTTGTATTCCAGTTCAACTTGTTAGTTCAGCAAATCCTTTCCCTCTTTGCTTATCCTAGTCTTTAATCTTAAAATATTGTAACATCAAATTTTTACCTATTAATAATCCATTTTTTTCATATTCCTTATAGCATTATAGCTAAAAACCACTTAACTTTTTATCCAACATCATTCTAACATTCATTAATTTTACAATATTTCTGTAGTCTTTAAATTTCTTCCAATCTTCTTCCACCAACTCTTCTCCCTGGTCTCAGATTCTGCCGGTCATTTCTGCCAGTTCCATATAGTCCATCACCTTCATCTGCCATTCTTCCAGGGTGGGTAGATCTTGTGTCTTCCAATACTTTGCAATAAGTATTCTTGCTGCTGTTGTTGCATACATAAAGAAAGTTCTATCCTTCTTTGGCACCAATTGGCCGACCATGTTACAAAGATCTTCAGTTACAAAGATCTGTCCGGACCTCTGGAATGGATCCCGTCCACAACCAGAGGTACCACTGTATAGTTAAACACTATGCAACACTATGCAGTCATAAGGTGAAGTAGGGTGGAGGTGGTTTAATCATCAAATTCAAAGCCCTCATTGGCTTGAGCAATGTTGTGGAACTCTCCACTTTGACATTTGTTATGTAGTGGAAAACAATAACCAGGCAATAGGTAGCAAAGCAAGAAAAGGATTTATTCTTGTAAAGACTGATGTCTCATTCACCTCACGGTGCAGACAAGAGCCAGGTTAAAGCAGATACTTTTATAGTTCTCTACAAGCAGCCTGATAGCTGCGTCACTTATTCTAGCAGCCCCCATTTCACCCCATGGCAACTGTCCTCACCCCTCAACTTGTAGTAGTTATAAGTAACCTTACCTATGCATTCGGGGGACTTTCCATTACTCCTCTCTGCTCCCACTTAGTTTTCCCTAACTTCTTTTGTTCTTCTAACTTGTCATTAGCACAATCTACTTAACATCTAGCTCACCCGCAAGCTTGATCCCTTACCTTGTGGTTAAGCGAGTGTCCTGATGTTGCCTGGAACAAGGTGTTCAGAGATGCAACTGCTAGCAGCTTACAAGCAAACATTACTGCATTTCCTAGAAACAGGTCCTAAATTTAGCCTAAGGTGCTTTCTTAAAACGAGAAAAGAAACTATTGTTTCTGCTTTAGCTTATTTCTCTTGACAAGAGTGCCTCCACTTTGCAACACAATTCCAGCACAGCAGGCAGGGCAGAAGTGAGGGCTGGGAAACCATCTTGAGTTCTTCCATTTCCTTGCTGTTGTTGTTTTGTTGTTACCACTTCTACTGCCACCACCACATAACATATGGGCACCTTCTCCCCCCCCCCCCAGCACCTTCTAAAGATGGTCTTCTTTCAGCAAGCCGTCTAAATGAAGATCTTTATCCCAGTTGACATCTGCATCAGATTGGAACTGGTTTTATGTGTGCACTTTTGTGTATATGCGTATATATGTGTATGTATATGTGTGTGTATTGTGTTTTATATACAAGTGTGTGTGTAAATGTTAAACATATGCTGAGACTTCCGGAGGCGGCGCGAAACCGTGATGGCGGACCTCTTCGAGCTCTGAAGAGGGGCACCGCAGAAAAGGGTTGTTTCGCTACGGCGCAGCGGCAACCCATCAAGATAAACCACGGACAGAGTGAGTTCGTGGCCGTGGGACTCGGCGGGCACCTGGAGCGACCCCAAATTCGCAGAAGGGACCCCGTAAGGGGCTCCGGAGTGAAGGAGGGGGAGCGGTGCTGTGAGTTCATCGCTCTTTCTGCGGAGGCGAAGCCGCGCGGCTGTCACGGATGAGCGCTGACCTTTCTTCCAAAAATACCAGCCTGAAACTGCAAACCCGTGAGTAAGGATTTAAGATTTGTTGAAATAATTTGAAGAAATTCGGCTGAAACCAGGAGACGAGAAAGAGGAAGTCCGTCTTCCGGCACTGCTTTCAAGATCAAAGCAGACTGTTCAAAGAGCGGAAAGCGCTGCGAACAGGGAAGCCTTAAGGCTTTAAAGTGGGACTTTCGTGCACATTTGAACTCTATCTTTAAAGGAAAAATACAGCTAAAGATACAGTCAAAAATATCGTTTAAAAATTGACTTGGAGCGGTCTCCCAAGGGGTGAGGGAAGACTCTAACCCCAAATCTTTGGGTGGCCGGGTGAAGTTGCTTAACTGCGGAACTGTAACAAACTTCCAGATACTTTTGTAACTGAAGTGCAACTTTTGAGCTTACTTAGTTTGAATGGATACAATTGCAGGCACCTTGCTGGAACTTTGTTAAGTGTTTTAAAGTGCTCTGCAGGACTCTCTTCTTAGTGTTTTGGAACTAACTTGTTTTTAAAACTGTCTTCAAAAATGGAACAAAAGGGACTTTAATGGCGGAAAAGTTACCTTCTTCTTACTAAATTTTGGTGGCACTCCCCCTAGAGGATATTGGGATAACAAAGGCCTGGGAAAAGTTTTTTCTGTTTACCTTCTCTCTCCAGATTGTTTTTAAATTTGGGCTTGTCTTTCCCATGGGACTACAACATTTGACCTTGAACATTGACTGATGAGTGGCACAGGAAAGACAAGAGCAGCCAAAGCTAAGGAAGCTAAGGAAAAAGAAAAAGCGAAAAAGCAGGCACAGTGAAAAGCCTGAAAAATCTGAGGAGGAAGATATGGCATCAGGAGGATCAGAGGCAGTACTGAAACAAGTTTTGGAACAATTATCAGCATTAAACCAAAAAATTGATAATCAATCAATAAAAATTGACCAAGCTACATCCTCGATCCAAAAACTGACAGATCAGGTTTCCCAACATACCCAAGCAATTGAAAAATTGCAAGGAGCAACAGAAGAGAATCGTAAATTGGCAGGGGAAGCTGTTCAAATTGCAACAGCAGCTAAAAAAGAGGTTGAGGAAGTGAAAGCAGAAGTCAAGCCTCTGCACAAACAGGTAGGGGACCAACAAACCTACCTTTCCTTGGTGGAATTGAAAAATCGCCAGACCAACCTCAGGCTGAGGGCGGTGCCAGAAATCGAACAAGGAGATTTGATTGGATTTTTGACAACAGAGTTTTCAAAGTTTTGGGGCCTAAAAGAAGATAGTGACTTTAAAATAGTATCGGCTTTTCGATTGGGAAGATTGGTAAGAAAAGATAGATCAAGAGACTGCTTAATAGCTTTGAGATCAAGAGAAGAGAGAGACAAAATATTAGGCCTACATTTTAATAACTCAATTGAGATACAAGAGAAAAGGGTGGAAATTTACCGAGACATCCCTAAACAGTTATTGGATTTGAGAACCACCTATTCAGAATTGGCCAAGCTGTTGAGACTCAACACAATTCCTTATAGGTGGGAATTTCCACAAGGACTATCATTTACTTACAAACAGAAGAAGGTTAAAATAAGAACACCAGAGGACCTACAAAAGTTCCAGCACGACCACGGAGAAGATCTCCAAAAAGAAGCAGCAGCCCATTGGCCTCTACCTAAACCAGGACCCATTCTGCCAGCAGGCGGAGGGACGCCTATACCCTCGGAACCAGAGGAAAAAGAAGACACACCGCTCTAGGTGTAACAGAATAGTTCAGGATGTCTCTGCAGCTACTAAGTTGGAATATAAATGGTGGAAATTCCCCGGAGAAAAGAAGGAGGCTATTTCATATATTGAAGAAAGAGCAATTGGGCATTATTTGTTTACAAGAAACCCATGTAACCAGGCTCCACAGGAAAGTTTTGGTTAACAAAAGACTAGGCCAAGAGTTTATCTCTTCAGATAAGGTGAAGAAAAGAGGAGTGGTGATCTACGCTAAGGAGAGCCTGTCACCTAAATTTCTATTTAAAGATGAACATGGAAGAATTTTGGCAATTGAAATTCAGACTCAAGGAGAAAAAATATTGTTATTAGGAATTTATGCTCCAAATGACGGGAAATCGGAATTTTTCAAGAAGCTGCATGAGACTTTGTTGGACTATCTGGACTATGCTAACATCATAATGATGGGAGACATGAATGGAGTGGTGTCTACACATATGGATAAGTCTTACAACCAAAATTTAACATCAGACGGCAGACTGCCTAAAACTTTTTTTGAAATGACTGACAATCTGGATTTGATTGATATTTGGAGGACAAAGAACCCCCTAGGTAAAGAAGGCACTTTCTTCTCTGAGGCCCACCTGTCCTGGTCAAGGATCGACCAAATTTGGACCTCCAGGGGGCTGGCACCCAAGACCAAAAAGGTGGAAATCTGCCCAAAAACATGCTCCGACCACAACGCTCTGAAAATAGAACTCAGACTAACTCAACCCGGTTCCTTCAGATGGAGAATGAATGACACACTATTAAGAGATCAAGAGATCGTGAAGAAGGCCCAAAAAACACTAAAGGATTACTTTGAGATAAATCTGAACACTACAGTAGAAAAAAGAACAATCTGGGACGCAAGCAAAGCTGTTATGAGAGGGTTTCTGATACAACAGAATACAATTAAGAAGAAGCTCTGGAATGGAAAGAAAGATAAAATATTGGAGAAAATACGCCAGGGAGAGGAAAAATTGAGAACCAAACCAAAGTCAAAGGAACTGCTGAACCAGGAGATTGAAAGCAAAGATCTTTTGAATCAGCAAACAAATGCGGAAAGCTGCTAGCCTGGCAGCTGAAAAAAAGACAAAAGCTAAATACGATAACAAATCTAGAGATTGAAGGAAGGATGGTACAGAAACCAGAAGAAATTAGGAAGTGCTTCCACAGATATTTCAAAGAACTCTACACACAGGGGCCTCAGAAAGAATCTGAGATAGACCAATTTTTAAAGATAAATGGATTATCAAGAATAACTCAAGATAAAAGATCAATCTTGAACTCTATAATAACTACTCAGGAAATTGAAGGTGCCATTCAGAACATGCAACTAGGCAAATCTCCAGGCCCGGACGGGCTTACCTCCAAATACTACAAGACTTTGAAGGATTATTTGATACAACCTTTGTTGGAGGTATGCAACCAGATTTTGGATGGGAAGAGGGCACCAGAAACGTGGAAAGAAGCCTTCATCACATTGATACCTAAGACAGAATCTGAAAAGACTCAGCTCAAGAACTATCGCCCCATCTCACTCCTGAATGTGGATTACAAAATATTTGCAGACATTTTGGCAAGCAGACTTAAAAAAGTCTTAAATGAAGTAATTCACAAAGACCAAGCAGGCTTTCTCCCTGGTAGACATTTATATGAGAATACCAGAAACATCATTGATATCTTGGAACTTTTACAAACCAACATGAACACAAGGGCGGTGTTAATTTTTATTGATGCGGAGAAAGCATTTGACAACATATCTTGGAGGTTCATGAAGAAAAACTTGGAAGGGATGGGAGTGGGGCGGGGGTTTGAAAATGGGTTACGAGCAATTTATTCAGAGCAAAAGGCTAAATTAATAGTGAACAATGTGGTGACGGAGGAGTTTAAAATTGAAAAAGGGACACGACAAGGGTGCCCTCTATCCCCTCTTTTATTCATTTCAGTCCTGGAGGTGCTATTGAATATGATAAGGAAGGACCGGTTGGTACAAGGGATAGAGGTCGGAGTGAAACAATACAAATTGAAAGCCTTTGCAGATGATCTAGTTTTGACACTGCAGGAGCCAGAATCCAGTACAAAAAGAGCTCTTGAACTTATATCTGAGTTTGGTCGGGTGGCGGGATTTAAGTTGAACAAGCAAAAAACCAAGGTTTTGACCAAGAATTTGACACTTACAGAAACAGAGGGGTTTCAGAGAGAAACAGAACTGAATGTGGTAAAAAAAGTGAAATACCTAGGGATCTATTTGTCTTCCAAAAATTTGAATTTATTTAAGGACAACTATGAAAAATGTTGGTCGGAAGTTAAAAAGGATTTAGAAATTTGGTCAAGATTGAAACTTTCCTTGTTGGGAAGGATTGCAGCAATAAAAATGAATGTGTTGCCGAAAATGTTATTTTTGTTTCAAACCCTACAGATCGTGGACAGAGTGGAATGTTTTGGAAAATGGCAGAAGGATATATCTAGGTTTGTCTGGCAGGGCAAAAAGCCCCGAATAAAGTATAAAATATTAACAGATTCAAAAGAAAGAGGGGGGTTTGCCCTGCCGGACATGAGATTGTATTATGAAGCTGCAGCCTTCTGCTGGCTGAAAGATTGGTTTTTGCTAGAAAACACTGATGTCCTAGATCTGGAAGGTTTTGATAATGCTTTTGGTTGGCACGCATACCTATGGTATGACAAGGTTAAAGTTCACAAATTGTTTAAAAGCCATATTGTCAGAAAAGCAATTTTTGCAGTCTGGACGAAATACAAAGACTTATTAGAGAGTAAAACACCGAGGTGGGTGTCACCGGTGGAGGCCAAGGCTGGAAAAAGACCCAATATGGAGGCTTATTGGCCGAAATATTGGGAATTAATTGAAAAAATTGGAGACAGTTGGAAGTTGCAGAGCCAGGATAAACTAAAAAACAAGGTGCGAGATTGGTTACATTATGCTCAAATGCAAGAGGTTTTTAAAATGGATAAAAAAGTTGGTTTCCAGGAGGAGAAATCGAAACTAGAGACAGAATTGCTAGAACCAAAGACCAAGATTTTGTCTAGAATGTATAACTTGCTGCTTATGTGGAACACACAGGACGAGTTGGTTAAATCTGCTATGATAAAATGGGCACAGGATGTTGGACATAATATTATGTTTGAAGACTGGGAGAGGTTATGGAACACCGGAATGAAATTCACGGCATGCAGTGCCTTGAAGGAAAACATTATGAAAATGATATACCGGTGGTACATGACCCCAGTCAAGTTAGCTAAGATACATCACCTGTCTGACAATAAATGTTGGAAATGTAAGGAGGCAGAAGGTACATTTTATCATCTCTGGTGGACCTGCCCAAAAGTGAAGGCTTTCTGGGAAATGATTTATAATGAATTGAAAAAGGTATTTAGGTATACCTTCCCTAAGAAACCAGAGGCCTTCCTGCTGGGCATGGTGGACCAGAAAGTGCTAAAGAAAGACAGAACGTTGTTTATGTATGCTACTACAGCAGCAAGAATTCTCATTGCAAAGAACTGGAAGACACAAGATTTACCCACGCTGGAAGAATGGCAGACGCAGTTGATGGACTACATGGAATTAGCTGAACTGACCGGCAGAATCCGAGATTTGGATAAAGAAACAATTGAGGAGGACTGGAAAAAATTTAAAGACTATTTGCAAAAATACTACAAGCTGTATGAATCTTAAGATAGTGCATGATTAGGAAAAGTTATGCTTCTGCAATTATGATTAAGTAAATTGTAAAATAAGTGATAAAAGAGAAAAGGAGATAATTTGAATCGAACATGTTATGTTTATTTTAAAGGCATCGAATATGAGATACAATATATCGAATTTGGGTACATAACATTGGAAAGTTACAATAAGGCATGAAATAAGGTAACAAAATGCTGACATTGTTAATGTAAATAACGCAGAATCGGAAGGGGTGGGGAAGTCCAAGTTGTTTTTGTTTGTTTTTGTTGTTAAAAAAAGGGAAAATTTGTTTCTTGCAATTATGTTATTTGTTTGTAACCTATAAAATTATGGAAAGAAACGCAATAAAAAAAAAAATTATATAAATGTTAAACATATGCTTCTGTTGTTGTTTAGTCATTTAGACATGTCTGACTCTTCGTGACCCCATGGACCAGAGCACGCCAGGCACTCCTGTCTTCCACTGCCTCCCGCAGTTTGGTCAAACTCATGCTGGTAGCTTCAAGAACACCATCCAACCATCTCGTCCTCTGTCGTCCCCTTCTCCTTGCGCCCTCAATCTTTCCCAACATCAGGGACTTTTCCAGGGAGTCTTCTCTTCTCATGAGGTGGCCAAAGTATTGGAGCCTCAGCTTCACGATCTGTCCTTCCAGTGAGCACTTGGGGCTGATTTCCTTCAGAATGGGTAGGTTTGATCTTCTTGCAGTCCATGGGACTCTCAAGAGTCTCTATCACTATAATTCAAAAGCATCAATTCTTTGGCGATCAGCCTTCTTTATGGTCCAGCTCTCACTTCCATACATCACTACTGGGAAAACCATAGCTTTAACTATACAGACCTTTGTTGGCAAGGTGATGTCTCTGCTTTTTAAGATGCTGTCTAGGTTTGTCATTGCTTTTCTCCCAAGAAGCAGGTGTCTTTTAATTTTGTGACCGCTGTCCCCATCTGCAGTGATCATGGAGCCCAAGAAAGTAAAATCTCTCACTTCCTTCCATTTCTTCCCCTTCTATTTGCCAGGAGGTAATGGGACCAGTGGCTATGATCTTAGGTTTTTTGATGTTGAGCTTCAGACTATGGAAGAAATGGAAGAAAAAGGCTTAGACATGCTAAGAAGCATATCTAAATTTCTTCCTGGTTTAGATCTTGCCCATTTTGTGGTCCACCCTGGCACATTTCCCAATTGCACCCAGCGCACACTCTTATTTGCCATACAAATGCTAGACTTGCAACATTAGTTGGGCAAGGAGTACAGAAGCTTCAGTGAGGGACCTTACATCACATCTCTTCTCCAGTGTAGGAGTTCTGTCTCCATCTTTGAAGAGGAGTGTTTTTCCTTTCCTAGGATTCCCTCTTAGCAGACTACAGAAGTGTACTATAAATCACCATTACTTAAAAGAAGAAACCAGGCAATTTTCCAGTCACTGATAGTGATAATCTGAGGAGTCCCTCCCAGGTTTTTTTTCTGCCAAGAAAGGCTTCTAAAGCACTAAACATGTTAATACAAGACCAAATCAACAATTAGGCTTTGCTTAGCTGTGGGATTTAATTCAGGCAGAAAAGTAAACCAGCAGGCCCCAAGTCTATTAATATATTTCTGGCCTAACAACAGCCCAGCTTGTTCCATCTGCCACCAAGATCTAAAAATTAATGTCTTTTAATTAAAGAGGGGACTGCAGGTCAGTAAGTATTTCCTCCCATTGAAGAAGTTGCCAGTCCCCATGTGAGTTATTTAGACAAAGCATTGGGAGGGAGTCTAAGCTCATTCACATGAGAACAGACCCTGACTAAATTACGCCGGCACAGAATGAGGGATAGGTTTGGGAGATAAAGAGGCTAGCAAAAGTGGAACGCAATCATCTTCACTCAAACCCAATGAACATCTTTAAACAAGAAAAGGGGGCTGGTATATGAAATAAAGGAATAATAATGAGAAAACTCCCTATAGGCTCTGCCTTTTTTAAATGGGCTTCATCAGAAAAGTCTGGCTATCTAGATAACACAGTCCCATCCCAACTCGCTTCAGTATTATTTTATGAATCCGTCATGTCTCTAATGTCTAAATTAGCAGCATTTCAAACTTTACTTTCTAGTTACAGAATAGAATGCCAATTTTCTTCTTAAATTATTTATTCTTGCATAATGTACCATTAAGCCTGCGGAAAGTGCCCTTTGCCACTGTGAAATACGCTTTGAAATGATCTGACAAGAGACGGCTTGATTCTAGCCTTACACCTTCAGTAATGATCTCTGGGTGATATTTTTTTCTCTTTCTAAATGCCACAAAGCAGGTTCCTTTTGTAAAGTCTGTGACAGACTTGTAATAATTTTTCAGTTCATCACACTCACACAAATGGGTGGGGGGTATATTTTGAATAAAAGAAGTCAACTGACTGCACTAAAAAAACCCAGGTTCTTAAAATATAAACCATATGCTAGAAAATGAAAACATTAATGTGGGTATATGGCTAGTGTTTTCAGCTGATGTTTTACATTTTATAAATGCCATCGTGAAATTGAAGCTGTCCATCTAAGGCTGTTTCATCCATGGTTAACAGCATAATCTCATGGCCACTTCACTCAATACAGTCATCACAAAGATATATTTTGAAACTGCCTCCGGCCAGGGAAATTCAGATGTGGAAACCTGTTTCCAGGATTTCTGTCATTCATCTGGAACAATTATTGTGCTTGCCTTCAGAACAACCTTGGAAGATACCTCTGTGTTATTCTTACGGGGATGCAGAATAAGTTTGTAATTGGGTATGGCGGTGCTTCAGAAATGAACTGATCTGCATTCCTCTCAAAATTTCACCTTGGTTCCTAATGAACACCAGTATGCTATACATTCCAACCATTTTCCGATGAAAATAGGGACATCCTATTCAATTATCTGTCTGTCTGTCTGTCTGTCTGTCTGTCTGTCTGTCTATCCATCTATAACCCACCCATCTGACTAGGCAGCTTCCAACATATATAAAACATAATAAAACATTAAATATTAAAGAACATCACTATACAGGGCTGCCTTCAGATGTCTTCTAAAGGTTGTATAGTTACTTATCTCCTTGGCTTGGAGGTCACATAACTCCATACCGTTCAACATTTCTACCATGAAAATGGGGACATTCTAAGGATGTCTAAACCACAGAGCCTAGGGCTTGCCGATCAGAAGGTCAGCAGTTTGAATCCCTGCAACGGGGTGAGCTCCCGTTGCTCGGTCCCAGCTCCTGCCAATCTAGCAGTTCGAAAGCATGTCAAAGTGCAAGTAGATAAATAGGTACCACTCCGGCGGGAAGGTAAACAACGTTTCCGTGTGCTGCTTTGGTTCACCAGAAGCAGCTTAGTCATGCTGGCTACATGACCCAGAAGCTGTACGCCGGCTCCCTCAGCCAATAAAGCAAGATGAGCGCCGCAATCCCAGAGTCGTCCACGACTGGACCTAACGGTCAGGGGTCCCTTTACCTTTAAGGAAAAGTGGGACATTCCAGGATCAAATCAGAAACTGGGATGACTTCTGTTAATCCAGGACTGTCCATGGAAGCAGGGACTGTCATGATATTATCATGTCTATTAAACAATTGAGGAGTAGTGATTGAGTAATAGAAAAACAGTAAAACAAAGTACTTTGTTCAGCTGCATATGCAAGCCTCATTAATGTGACACCACAAGACATACGAATTACAGTACCCCTGGAGGCATGCAAATAGGAACTTGGTGACGGGCAGTGATTAAAAGTGGCAGTATTTTAAAGAGCCATATCCATTGGGTAAATGCAGCACTGTCAGGAGGATTGAAAACAATAACACTATTTTCACAAATGGTAATCAGGTGGAGATCGTGTAAGTTTAATGAAATGCGAACGGCAACTGGGTTTCCGTTACAATAACACGATAAAAAATGCACCATCAAACTCCATCCCTAACATGAAATGACAAATGTTGAGTCCAGACTCAGCACAACTGGTGAAATACTTTTAAAATACTTACCATTAAATTGGTCTGCCTAGGTCAAGCCATCCTAGTCTGTAGACAGAGATTGCAACCATGTGAGATGCAGCCCTCAGCTTTTCTGTATGGTTCATCTCAAGGATATATGACTTCATGACTTCTTACTGGCTGACACAAAGACTACCTGAAGTCTCCAGGTATGTATTCAGTGAAAGAACACCTGCAACAATTGAGGCAATGTGTTCTCTCTTATGTTTCAGTCTCCCAGCAGACCCTCCAGAAGGAAACAGGAAATACCGTATTTTTTGCTCTATGACTCACTTTTTCCCTCCTAAAAAGTAAGGGGAAATGTGTGTGCGTCTTATGGAGCGAATGCAGGCTGCACAGCTATCACAGAAGCCAGAACAGCAAGTGGGATTGCTGCTTTCACTGCGCAGCGATCCCTCTTGCTGTTCTGGCTTCTGAGGTTCAGAATTTTTTTCTTCTTGTATTCCTCCTCCAAAAACTAGGTGCGTCTTGTGGTCTGGTGCGTCTTCTAGAGCAAAAATACTGTAACTATTTACAGGTTGGTCAACAGCATCAGTTTAGAACTCATTAGCTGTGCTTCACCTTAAGGGTGTATCTTGAACCTGCAGGTATGATCTTCTCTTTCCTTTCCTTCCTCTGCCCCAACCTTTCCTAAAAATATACAGTCCCCGAATCCAACTTGTCTGTTTGACCGTTCCTTTCTCCCTTAGTTTTCCCTCATCTTTCCTGAGCTGCTTTTTACAACTGCTTTAAACTGGCTATGCAGTCCACATTATGACTTGTCCCCATAATGGCACCTATGCCCCTCTGTTCCCGATCCTTAATAAATATGCTAAATAACAATAAACCTGTTTATTGTGAATAAACTTCTTAAATAATGGTGCCTGGATTGACATCTCAGAGCAATCTGAACTTTCCTTGGCTGACTCTTAAGACCATTAACACCATCTATTAAACATTCATGTGGGTCTTAGTGCTTAATTCTTCTCTTTGATTTTTAAAGCGGGCAGAGGAAAGGAATCAAAGTGCCTGTGTTTAATAATGTCAACACTGCAGTGGTTCCAATTACATTCTGAAGTTGACAGTTAATGCTGAATTGAGAGCAGTGGTCTTTTAATTAGGTGCCATGTTCTAGGTTCACACACTACTCTGTTATCTCCTTCCCAGGGGAATCAGCCAGGATTTGTTGAATTAGGGATAAAAAGATTCAATATCTTTAATGGTGCAACTGAAATGAATTTTCCGCCATGTATCATGATGGCCGCAGCAAATCTTGGTGGCTGCTACTTTGAAATGCTATACAGAGCTACAATTTTGTTTTTATGTTTTGCTCCATTTAGAGGAGGCTTCACTTCAGGGGAGGATCTTCAGAGGAGACTTGACGGTCGTGGGGGAATGATTGGTTGGGATGGAGGAGAGGGTTTTCTCTGTAGACGTCTCCAAAGAATGGAATTCACTTTCCTACGCAGTCTAGTTGCCCCCTTCTTCCTTGACTTTCTGCCATGTGGTTAAGACACATGGCAGAAGGTCTAGCAGACATTTTCACTGTCAGGCTGAGTAGTTTTAATAGGTTGTCCCATATGTGTGTGTGTGTGTGTGTGTGTGTGTGTGTGTGTGTGTACATATATATATATACACACATACACACACACAGTGGTACCTCGGGTTAAGAACAATTTTTAACCTGAACTTTAGATAATGGGGCCTCCTGCAGCCGCCATGCTACCGCCACACAATTTCTGTTTTCATCCTGAAGCAAAGTTCTTAACCTGAGGTACTATTTCTGGGTTAGTGGAGTCTGTAACCTGAAGCGTCTGTAACCCGAGGTACCACTGTATATGGAAAACCAACAGTACCATAGAGCAAGTGAGGCCTAATTGTCTCTTTCAGACTCAAGCTCCAACACTACCAGTCATCCATCCTCTTTCACACAGAGACCCCCTTTGATGACATCACTTCCAGCCAGGGAATGGAGTGGGGAGAATGACATATTGTCTTCCAGAAGGCTCTCCAACCATTAGCTCCTATGACAATATTTCATCTGTCCTTGGCCATCATGTTAGTTATGCAAAGGCCCAACAAAGGGGCATTCATGAGCCTACTTGTTATACCAGTTTGACCTCTTTAGCAGTCTCTTTCTACAACAAGAGTTTAGAGAGTTAGGAGCCATCCAAACATAGATGAAAATCTGCTCTATTTTAAAATCATTTCAAAATGCCTCCCTCCCAAAAAAATGATTATTATTTTAAAAAAATTAAAAAGCAAAAACAAAACTTGATTCTCCCTTCTTCATTCCCCACCCAAGTTCATTTTAGATTATTTTTGCCTGTGGACAAAGGCTCTTTTAAGGAATTCATTAGAAATTAAGTTAGCCTTCTGAAATTCTGAAAATAGCCTGGGAAAACTCAGTTAATCCTCATATTAATGTATTTTGGAATCTGTGACTAAATATTGTATTCTGGGATAATCTCAATTGTGTGCCAACACTGAATATTGAAATGCCTAAGCACTGGAACAGTATCAACACGTTTTTGTTTCTTTTTCTACATTGCTTTGCACATTAAACAGATTGATTGCACAAACCTTTCCCAAAGACAATGTGAAAACAGAGTGGTGGTTCTAAGCCATATAGCTGTGGACAGCAGCACAATGCAAAGCCAAGATTTTGAGCATGAGAGAGTTTGGATTTAGTGGATCTTGTGCTTTCCTGATTTATTCTATGCCTATGTAAGCCCCTCACCCTGAATGAGCCAGAAATATGGTGGTGTATGTTTCTGACCCTAGGTCAATCAGGGTTCAGCTGGTGGAACTTAGGCTGGTAGAATTTACAGTGGTGTAAGTAATCCAGTTCCTGCCAACCTAGCAGTTCGAAAGCATGTCAAAGTGCAAGTAGATAAATAGGTACCACTCCAGCAGGAAGGTAAATAGAGTTTCCGTGCACTGCTGTGGTTTCACCAGAAGCAGCTTAGTCATGCTGGCCACATGACCCAGAAAAACTATCTGCGGAAGCAGACAAACGCCGGCTCCCTCGGCCTGTAAAGTGAGATGAGCGCCGCAACCCCAGAATCGTTCATGACTGGACTTAACTGTCAGGGGTCCTTTACCTTTACCTTTTTAAGTAATCCAAAGCATTGTGTGGCAGGAGCGGGACATTCAGGACCCTGGTATTGGGTTATGTTGGGGGGGGGCATGGTCAGAGCAGGGCCAAGGTTTGTCTGTGCAACTCCACTACCTTGGATAAAGGGCAGCATATAAATAAAATAGATGAATAAATACCTCCAACACACCTTCTTCCAATGTATGTTGGGATTCAGCTCCCCAAAGAAACTCCTCAAGTGATGGAGAAAGCTGAAGAGGCCTGGAACAAGATCTGTTCTCAAAAGTAAAACCTCACATCTCCAAACTGGAGGCTTTGCTTTGAGTGAAATAGCCAAACAATTTCACAGGAAGCAAACAGAAGTTGGATAAGGCGATGGACATTTTGCAGACGGGTTCTCTGAGGCTCTAAATACAGTCACGACTTTTCAGCATTCCACAGGGGTTTTGTACGGCTGTCACCAATGCATTTGTTTAATTCATTACTTCTGACATTATTACAGTGTGTTCTTGAGATAATATGTTACTACTGCTCCTTCTTTTGCCCTGCAATAGCATTTCTTTTCTTTCTTTTTTTTTTAAAAGAAGACTTCTGTGGAAATTCAAGGGGGATTTTGTCCTATTTCAGTCAGGCAGCACGAGGCAACTCAGAAAGTCATGCTAATTAAGTTTTCTGCCACTGTTTTAGACCTAGCTCCCAATACACACCAAAAATAAATCTTAAAGCCTTGCTAAAATCTCTGTGGTCACTGATCGGGTCAGTTAGATGTGTGTAGAAGGAAGGCCTAAAATAGCAACTACGTATACCAACGAGGTCAGAGGCCATGTTCACATATTAGCATTGATAGAAGAACCAGTATTAGATGACATGATGGTATGGCGGTGCTCCTGACAGCTGAGTTACTGCTGCTGACCAGGAAGGAGATGGGGAGTGAGGAGGCAGCAGGGAAGTCAGGATGGTGCAAACACACTGGTAGAGCCAATCCGGTGGTCCTGCAGTGTGTTTTCACTATGTTGAGCTCCTTGCTATCTCAACCTGCCCCCTCTCGTTCCTGGTCAGCAGCAATGACTCAGCTGTCAGGATGTCAGGTGAATGCCACACCATGCCTTCTGCCACTGAGAATAATCAATATAGTTTTTAGTCTCACACACCCACCAAAAAATGCCAGCCCAACAATTCATCTTTCTTTTCTTTTCTTTCTGTTACCTCAGATGCCTAATGATGTTTTAGGACAAAGATGACATAGAGCGTAGAAGTTTTGTGACATAAAGAAAGAAAATGCTTTGGAAGTGAGTTTGTTATTATCTTTTAAGCCAAATGAAGTATAGCTTCACATTAACATGTTTCTCTGCCACAGAAGAGAAATGAGTTTGCTTGCTTTTAATAACTTATCATGGCAAAGAAATAGAGCGAAGTTTTTTTTTTTAAAAAAAAGAACTTGTGTTAAGGCAGTGTAAATTAGCATGGTGGTTCCCTGCTTTTGTAAAGTAAAAAATAAAAATGAGCCAGTTCCCACATGTCATCGTTAAATAGCGATATTTCAATGCAGTGAAAGAAAGCAAAACCCTTGAATATCAATTGAGTCCTAACTGTTGCAAGCACAGTGCAGAAGATATGTAGTCAGTCCCACTTACGGCAGTTACAGAAACAAGCAAAGAATATTATGGTGAGGTGTCTGAAGAATGATGTGGGCAAGAAATCAAAGGATCGTGTGAGAATTTAACAAAGTATCAAGTATTATTATGGGTGTCAAGTTGACTGATGTCCACATAAGGAACTGCCCACAAATAGGAAAAATGGATCTAGGTGAAGTCCCAGGTAAATCTACTTACTGTTTTGTATGCCTTCTGAGGCCAACAATAGGCTTAACCCAGTATAAAGATGCAATCATGAAGCATTGAACATGATTTGAAGCCAGCCAGGTGGAATGTATTAACGTTGTGGACTAGTTATTATGACATACCATAAAACTGTCCCAAGTAGTTTTCCTTTCCTGAGGGAAATAAAGTATGACCTGGGTATCTCGGAATTAGTATCCCTCCAGTTACACTTGGGTCATAAATTACTACCCAAACCTTTCTTTTAAAAACAGTGCTAGAAATTGTCTTGAGTTGTATTTCAGGAGGTAGAGCAGCTGGAAGGTTCCGTGCCTCCATGCATAACACTTGCCAGATCAAGTTGCCAGATGTTATTTTTGCAACATATTTCCCCCGCACAGTTGGACGGGAGCTTTGCTTGGTTTTGTTTTCTTCCAGTTGGCATTAGCTTGTCAGCATTGCAACCTGCAATTTTATCATAACACTCTTCATGTAGCTTTGGAAGGAGCTGCAGCAGATCCCAGAGCAACCACCCTAGAACAAGGGATCCCCAAGTTCCATTTAGTTTCTGTAGCACTTGCAAAATATTGTATTGCATTCACAAGAGAAACACCTACCAACAGCTCATGATGGAAAGAAAAACAGAAGGTGTGTCTGCTCATACGTGTATGGGGTGGCCAGTGTGGTGCAATTTATAATAATGATGATGATGATACAATATGATAATCTTTATTGTCATTGTCCCATACGGAATGAAATGATGATTATGTGGCTGGCACTGTGGTCTAAACCACTGAGCCTCTTGGGCTTGCTGATCAGAAGGTCGGTGGTTTGAATTCCGTGATGGGGTGAGCTCCCATTGCTCTGTCCCAACCTAGCGGTTTTTAAAGCACACCAGTGCAAGTAGATAAATAGGTACTGCTGCTGCGGGAAGGTAAACAGCATTTCCGTTGCACCAGAAGTGGTTTAGTCATTCTGGCCACATGACTTGGAAAGCTGTCTGTGGACAAATGCCTGCTCCCTCGGCTGAAAGTGATATGAGCGCCGCAACCCCATAATCACCTTTGACTGGACTTAATCATCCAGGGATCCTTTATCTTTACCTTTACCATCTTTAATAACATGATCCTATGTCTGTCTGTTCAGAAGTCTCCTTGAGTTTAGAGAGAGTTATTGCCAGCTAAGTGTGTTTAAGAGTGCAGTGTAAATATCCTGTCTCTGTGGAGTTGGTTCCCTCCAACAGATAGCTGAAGAGCGAAAAGTCAAGGGATTCTGCAAAGAACTCCACAACCTTTTATGGAGGAGACGGGACTCTAGTTTCAGTTTCAGTCCTGGGATTCATGAAATAAACCATGGGTAGGCAAACTAAGGCCCAGCGGCCGGATCCAGCCCAATTGCCTTCTAAATCTGGCCCATGGATGGTCCGGGATTCAGCGTGTTTTCACATGAGTAGAATGTGTCCTTTTATTTAAAATGCATCTCTGGGTTATTTGTGGGACATAGGAATTCATTCATTCCCCCCCAAAAAAAATATAGTCCAGCCCCCCACAAGGTCTGAGGGACAGTGTACCAGCCCCCTGCTAAAAAAGTTTGCTGACCCCTGAAATAAACTTTGGTACGATGTACCCCTAGTGGGAGGGACGCGGGTGGCACTGTGGGTAAAAGCCTCAGCACCTAGGGCTTGCCGATCGAAAGGTCGGCGGTTCGAATCCCCGCGGCGGGGTGCGCTCCCGTTGTTCGGTCCCAGCGCCTGCCAACCTAGCAGTTCGAAAGCACTCCCGGGTGCAAGTAGATAAATAGGGACCGCTTACTAGCGGGAAGGTAAATGGCGTTTCCGTGTGCTGCGCTGGCTCGCCAGATGCAGCGATGTCACGCTGGCCATGTGACCTGGAAGTGTCTCCGGACAGCGCTGGCCCCCGGCCTCTTGAGTGAGATGGGGGCACAACCCCAGAGTCTGTCAAGACTGGCCCGTACGGGCAGGGGTACCTTTACCTTTTTTACCCCTGGTGGGGGCAGAGAATTTGCCGGTTGAGGAATAAGAAGGCAGTGTTTCAGGTACTTAAAATGGGTATAAATATAACTTTGCAACGAATATACAGAAATAAATGACAACCTTTTAAAAAGGGGGGTATTCTAGCCAGTTATGGCCAGAGAACCTTGCTTCAGTATGGGGGCATGTGGCTAGCTTGCAATCTTAAGGCTACTCAACCAGGTCAGGGGGGCTCTCAGAGATTCTTTTTAAGCTCAGTGACACCTACATTTTAGCAGCAAACTTTAGATGTCTTCAGATGAATGCAGGAAATGTGGACTGGGGCAGGGGTGCTCATGCAGGATCCACCCGTTATGTCCTGATCTACACTGCATGTACACCTCAGTCCTCCTCCTCTCCTGTGGTGAGTAAGCACCTTGCAGACCATTCTTGCACCACACAAGAAAGGTCAGGGACATGCAGCGCAAATGAGGGGAGGTCTGCAGGCAGCTTCTACTTACATTCACATAAATGAGAGTAGAGCTCTCTACATATGGAAGGAAACACATGTTGTTCCCTTGCAGACCTTTCCAGCACCAAACAGGAAAGCTCACAAACTGAGGCAGATGCAACACCTAAGAGGATGTTGTGGGTTCGGCTTGCATCTGTCCCCCTGTCCCCACCCACACGTTCACTGTTCATGCATAAAATTTAGAGCATGAAATTGCCCTAAATTTGCACATTAGCCCTTCCCATAAATACATCACTTTAATCCCTATGGATTTATCATTTAGGCTAAGTTTAACTGTAGCTAAGGTAAAAGGTAAAGGTACCCCTGCCCATACGGGCCAGTCGTGTCTGACTCTAGGGTTGTGCGCTCATCTCACTTAAGAGGCCAGGAGCCAGCGATGTCCGGAGACACTTCCGGGTCATGTGGCCAGCGTGACGAAGCTGCTCTGGCGAGCCAGCACCAGCGCAGCACACGGAAACGCCATTTACCTTCCCACTAGAAAGCGGTACCTATTTATCTACTTGCACTTAAGGGTGCTTTCGAACTGCTAGGTGGGCAGGAGCTGGGACCGAAAGATGGGAGCTCACCCCGCCGCGGGGATTCGAACCGCCGACCATGCGATCGGCAAGTCCTAGGCGCTGAGGTTTTACCCACAGCGCCACCCGCGTCCCTATAACTGTAGCTAATATGGGCCAAATAAGATACAACGTAAAATGCATCCTTGTTTTTAACATTCAAGTTTTTGAAAAGACAGAGAGCACCAGCTGATAATTATGAGACTCACAGTGGGTGTGGAGGAGTAAATTAACCAGGGTTGCCAGAATACGGCAGTTGAAAACAGGGTCACTGAAATAACTGGGGAAATCCAGGTGTATAGCAACCCAAAACTAAAAAAAAAAAAGCTCAACAACTTTTCCGTCCCCCCCCCCAAAAAAGCAACCCTAAAATTAACCTTTTTTGTTCCAGGTATGGTCCCTGAGGTAAACTGTTCCTCTGAAGCTAGTTATTTGCCTTGGAAGAAAATCCTCTGCTGGTACCAACAAGGGATTTGCTTTCAGTGCAAATTCCAGCTGCAGGGGAGCGATTTCCTTCAGGACTGCAACAGGGGAGGAATGGATTAAATTCTCCTACCACACTTGTTCTGATCCCAATAGAGATAAGCTTCTCAGCTGATGCCATTTGCAGCTTCATGTTGCTAGCCGCTCTGAGCCCGGCTTTGGCTGGGGAGGGCGGGATATACCGGTAAATAATAATAATTATTATTATTATTCATCAATTTGCACAGTTAAATGCAAAAATGCATTTGGCTAAGGCCAAATTGGCCTTCAGACTTAGCAGCCACCAGCAGAGCTGTCTGTGGATTGGAAACTGAACCTGAGTGAAACTTCCCCAGTGCCAGAATGATCGCAGAGCTAAGGAGATCTTATCTTGTATTTTCCTGGGTCTGTACAGGTTAAACAGAGTAGAAAAATCAACAGTCTGGAAACGATAGATGCCAAAGGAAACGTGATGTGTTCTTTTTGTCCTTTGCTGTCCTGTCCTCCCCCACCCTCACTTCCTTTTATTCTCAATTTTCAGTCAATTGACTTGAACTTCTTTCTGTCAGTTACAAACCGCTTTATCTGTTTGTGGTCTCTCTTGCTTAGTAAATTATAAGATACTTTGTTCCACAAGACTGTTTTCACTGCACTGTTTCTGTATTTTCTCCTTTGGCCACTCCTGGGGCCGTTAAACACCAACTAGATACATGACAAGGGATCATTAGAAGGTGGTTTTATGATTTAGTTTGTGATCTTCTGAGGAACTGTCTTTTGCAGCGTTAGGAAACCACTTATCATTGAATGAATATTGCTGTCCTCAAATTAATAAGAAATATGAGTAAGCAGAGCCTACACACACACACGCACACACGTCACATCAACCTTGTAAAATATAGTTTTGGGTTTGCCCCCTTTCTACGTGGGTTCTGTTGCTCTTCTTCTTTCTCTCTCTTTTATTTACATCTCCCCATGTTTAATGAACATATAATTATGTACTTTTTGAATTTTCAAGATTTTTTTTTAAAAAAACATTATTTGTGATTTGTTTGTTTGTTTTCTATACCGCCCTATACCCTAAGGTCTCAGGGTGGTTCAGATTGTTCTGTCAACTCAACTGACACACCCCTCCCAATAGTGGATCAATACTGGTTTAGTGAATTGCCCCAGCAATTGTGACTTATACCCAGTCTTGGTACAAGCAGAGGTTCTTATAGAATTGCTTTATTCTGTCTCCAAGACCCATTTCCAAGTGCTTCCTTTAACCCACAGTTTGGCCCCTTCTTGTAACCAATTCACATAACAAGTGGGAGTGAAGTGGGCTCAGGAAAAGCTGAGGTGTGATGGGCAGGCCTTGGCTCAGCCTCCTGAAGCCAACCATAGCTGGGTGGTGCAACATCCAATTAGAGCGGAGAATTTGAAGTTAAACTGTCAAACAGGGCTTGACTGCCAGATAGGGATTAAATTAGAGCCTGGAAAGAAGTTTGGTTAGGAGTTAGCTAGGCAAGGCAACCCAAATTATTTCCCTGAGGGGAAGGAAAAGATCTTAAGTACTTAGAAGCGGTCTGCCTAGTCTAGCTCAAGGTTTTCCCAGAAAACTTAGAAATACAGGCTTGACTCCGCACATCAATAATTACACATTCAGATACTCCTTTAATCATGGGTAATGTGTTCCTTGATTAACTAATATTGCCAAATATTGGTTAATGAATGCATACATCATTAACAAGATGGAGAGTCTGTACTTGAAGTCTATTGGGAAGCAGCTCAGCAGGTTGCAAAACAGCATCTTCAGCAATCAACCTTGACCTGAAGTTTGAGCACTTATTAGTTGCCATGACAATAAGAGCACTACGATGATAGGAAAGAGAAATTAGCTAGATTCCATTTAAAATTACTCCGGGAGAGGCAATGTTTGGGAGAAGATTTATTGAGCAGGCAAAGATGGATAGCGCTTGCTTTTGTTAGAGCTCAGTGTTTTGAAAAATCAGTCTGTATGATGAATGTGAGTTTCTTATTATCTAATATAGTTTTATCTAACTTTGTATTTGCCAGAAGAGTCACATGGATTGAAAAAATCTTGTGTTGTTTTTTTAAAAAAAGTACCACCGAGTAGTAAAATCACATATCAATCAAATTAAATGTGAATTCTCCCCAGCTCCTGGTAAGGGGGGAAAATATAAGAAATTGTAAGGAAAAAAGAGAAAGAATAAAAAAGCCAAGGGAGATTAAAGTATGAATGCTGCTGGAAATAAAGTATTTCTTCTAAGGGAACGATGAAAGTAAGGGTTACTTATTCTACATAAGACACTACTTCATGCCAAGATGGAATAAACAATGCAAAATTGTTTACACAGACTAGAGGAGCGCCCAGAATTTCAGACATCAGCTCTACCTGGAACAGCTACAGGATGAACTCTTCCATATAACCTGGAGGATCTAAGCCAAACGGATTTAACACCAATGTGATTAGCTGCTTCAACTGATCTGCAAGCCCTAAGATGCCCCTGTGCATTGAAATATCACAGACCCAGAAACGAAGCATGGAGACAAGTAAAAGCGCAAGGTGAGTGAGCCACCTGTCTCAGAAGAAGGCAAGTTTCTATCTTATCAAGAGAAAGCAAGAGTGTTCCATAGGAAAGGCATTCTGTAACAATTCCCAGTCTCATACTCTATTCCTATATTTTAAAGCTAGATTGTAGACTTTTTATAGGCACCATCTGAGCAGTCTATCAAATTAGACTCCTTCTGGTTTACTGTTATTTCGGATTTTTGGAATACTGGTGCCCCTGGTTTTCTCCTCCTAGTAAAAGTGACACATGTAGCACAGCTCCCTATGAGGGTCTGTGGGAGCTGTTGTCCCATTTACATCCTCGGAAGGGAATGATGCTCTGCTGGGGCCTCCTTGCCTCTTCCCCATGCCTCAAGGTGAGCTACTGAACCCTGGGGCAGGGAAAGGAAGAAGCACTTGTGGTGGCATTCTGAGGAGCATGCAAGCACATAGCCCAATTATCTCAGTCCTGCTCACAAGCATTTAAGCGTGGACCATCACTTTTGCAAGCATATTTACTTGGATGCTCACAAAACACCTAAAATCCACATGTGCCAAAGAAAGACATGCACTAGGAGCAGATAACTGGTTTGTTGTTGTTGTTGTTAAGTATTTTGTGTTATTTTTATCTTGTATTTTTGTGTTGTGAAACGTTCTGAGATCTACAGATAGATGTCAGTATACAATTTTAATAATAATAATAATAATAATAATAATAATAATAATAATAGCAACAGCAATATGTTTGAGTGGTCCATCATAACACTGTACAGATTACTACAGGGTGTTGAGAGGCGTTATTTTTAACTATTAAGTGGAAAAAAGCAGTCGTAGTCTAGGCCAGAAGTGTTTTCCCTTGGTGACCCCGCCATGTTGAAAAGTGTGTGTGTTTGCAAGGTGTTTCCTGTCCTGTCCAGAAATGCACCGTACAGGATGAAGCCAGCTCTAGATCTTTTCTAAATAAATTGAATAAAACCACTTAACTCACTGAAAGATACATTTGAAAAACGAATGTTAAGGGGAACAATGCCAATTGTTAAGCAAGATAGCTAAAGTAACGGGGTCATGTCCTCCATTGCGACATGCCCTCCTCACAGTGGCGATGCTGCCACATATCAGGATAGAGGGGGCAGGATGGAGACAGGGTTGCAGCTGTGTGGTCACATGGGCAGGAATACCACATTGGGAGACCACACGGCCTTGATGTTGCGGCCATCTTGCCCCATCTCAATAGCTGCGGTGCCACCGCTGTCAGGGAGCATCAGCATAGCAGAGACCCCCTGTGCCAGCCACTCCTGCCACTCCTGGAGCTGCCACTATCAGTCAAGATATGTGGTTCCTGTCCATGATGTGGATGAACATGGGCCACTAAGAGGAAAACAAGCTCTACTATAGGGAAGTAAATCACAGTGAATGGTATTGTTAGCATAATGTGCACTTGGCACATTGCCCTGTAGACCTACAATTTGTATAAATGCCTACGGGATAAGATCTCAGTTTGGGGTAGGGAAGTTGTGGATCTTCAGATGTAGATGGATAGGAAGTCACATGACCTCTTCCTATTTGCTCTGCTGGCAGGGGCTGATGGGGCTTGGAGTCCAGCAACATCCATAGGCTCACAGAGGGTTTCCATCCCTCTGGGTGAATCTATCCTATTACACTGGTACCTCGGGATAAGAACTTAATTCATTCCAGAAGTCTGTTCTTAACCTGAAACAGTTCTTAACCTGAGGTGTGCTTTTGCTAATGGGGTCTCCTGCTGCCGCTGCGCCGTGTGCAATTTCCATTCTTATCCTGGGGCAAAGTTCTTAACCTGGAGCAACCACTTCCTGATTAGTGGAGTTTGTAACCCGAAGTGTCTGTAACCCAAGGTACCACTGTAATATCTTTGAACTTGTTCCTTTAAGCATTTTGTTTTAAGATGAGCAGGGAGCAGGAAATTATTTTGGGGAGTTTTATCATAAAGAGAAAGAAATCAAAGTGAAGTTGAAACTGTGATAAGAAATCCTTTTTTACAAAGAAAACAGGAACTAAGGCTTGGTGACACGACAGCAGACCACATGACTAGCAAGCAGGTTCATCGTAAAGTTGGGCAAAACGAAGTGGGTGAGATCTCTAGAGGAGAGAGAGAGACGGAAAAATAACTATTGCACGGATAGACTGGAAATCTTATTAGACCAGCTAAAAGGATAGAGAAATGGAGCAGATAGGACAAGGAAGAGGTTTATGAGTAGAAGGAGACATGTCAGTAGTTAAAATAAGCACACAATGAGAAAGAAATCTTTGTACCAGGAAAATGAAAATGATTAGCACACAGAAAAAGAAGTTTAATTTACCTGCCAGAGGTGGAGAAGAGGTGGAAGGGTGGCAACGTGGACATCAAAGAAATATAAAAGTGTAGCCAGTAGCAAAGAAAATGCTCATTAGATCTAGAAACATGATATTGCCTTTTGAATGGAAGATAAAATTAATTTCTTAATTAATAAATAATATTCTTTAGATGGCTGCAAGGGTGGACCTGCTTGTAATTATAAATCGGGTTTGGTTAGAGACTTTTTGCCGATAAGATCCTTCTGCCATAAATTCCATTCATTTCCACAAGGATTAATAGCAGCAGTAAAGAGCTTTTAAGAACCGAACAACGTGGCAACTCTAGGTATAGTTTCTGTCAAGGTATGACCCTGGCTGGAAACTTTTGAGGGGGAAAGTGTGTAAATTGGTTTCGCTTCTTAATTTTGATATTAGCATTGCCATCCAAATTCACCAGCATCAAATATTTGGATGAAATCTTTGGGGTTGTCAGGATCAAAGTGGACCTGGGAATCGTCCCCGGCCCTGTGTAGCAACAAGCATTGTATTAATAAATGAAATAGTGGATGCAGCTCTTTTGAATAGCAGCAGCAGCTTCCTAGCTGTGGTTGCCACAGTTTTAAATATAGCTGTCTCCCTTTGGAGTGGCAAAATAGTTTGAAGCATCATGTGGTGGGGGGAAATAAATAACTGTGACCAGTTCCTCTGTAGTTCCATTGTAAAATAATTGCCTTGAAGTATAAAGGAAGCCTCTGTGTGTTTCACATAGATTATATAGACCTGAAAATAAGAGGAAAAGCAACAGTCAAGTAATTCCAAACGCAAGCAAATCAACACATTGTTTCCTTCATTCTGGAAACATCAATGAGGTAAATTTAATGGATGCAGGTTTTCTTAAGGAGGTCTTAGTTCAGCTGTTGTCCCAGGAGGTGCAAGTATCCTCCACTGCTGGTACAAGGCCTCCCTACCTCTTCAGTCTTTCTTCATATACTGAAAAGCACATCCTTAGGCAATATCCCTTGATGTACAAATGAAAATTTCTCAGTCCCGCAGTAGACATCTGTGTCTCAAGCTTCACCAAGAGAGCTCCAGGCAAACACTGGAAGAGAGAGTATTGATCATGAGGGATTTTGGTCCTAATGACCAGCAAGCCCAGGGTCCAATGGAGCCTCATTAAAAAGCTTCCTGTATCTGCTGCCTATGTGACTGCAGAACATTGCGTTTGTTTCAGCAGATCCCGGAAATAAGGCATTCAGCAGTATGATGGCAAAAACATCTGTGTGTCAATTAGTGAGCTGGCGTTCAATAGCCGGTCTGCTGATGGTTACAAACACCTATTGCTTAGCTCTTGGGGTCACTCCCAAGGGCTGTTGAGTCTTGTTTATGAAGCTTGAAGAACTTTTTGTATTCCCCACAGCAGTGCAGTTAAGATTCAGGGAAGGAATAACTACCAGATGGTTGTATTGTATGTTTTGGGATGGTGATAGTTGATAGTTTGGGATGTTTGTTTTGTTTTGTTTTTTGCTAGGTAGCAAATAGCCAACCAGCCTTTTCCAGTATTGAAAATATATTGTGGTATTTGAAGGTCTTCATTACTCCATTCTTGACTCCTATCCAAACATGATAATGTTGTCATCCTTTTCTGGTCTCCATCGAGACCAGAGTTCCCATATTTGGGTGGATCTCCAGCTGTTTTTGGACTATAACTTCCATCACCCCTAGCTAACAGGACCAGTAGTCAGGAATAATGGGAACTGTAGTCCAAAAACAGCTGGAGACCCAAGTTTTGGGTCCACATTTAAGTCCTGTTTTTCAGGTGATAGAACACATGGAAGGAAATGTGGCTCCACTTCAACATTTTGTGCCTCATTCCAATCCAGCTCTGCCTAGGAATGCAAAGTAATAAAGTTATTAATTATGTAACTAATTATATAAGATTCTGCCGCAGCAAACATCAGTACAAATAACAGGGGGGGGGGGGTTGTTGGAAGCAGAACTGCAGCAGAACAGAAACAGCACTACATGCAACAAACATGGGTTGGAATGGAAATGGATTCCTTCTTACACCCCTAAACATCAACTAGACTTGCTCTCATTTAATTCATGTCAAGTCATTGTTTCTCACTCCATTGGGGGATTTTCCTGTGTCACTAGTGACCTTTGCAAGCTCTTGCAGTGGCACAGGAAGTCTTCATATGCTTGAAAATGGAAATTTACCTCTGCAGTGAAGCAATCTCATGAAAGAAATGGAATTGTTCATCTACCCTGCAAGTCTCTGGTAATATTGCTGTTAAGGAAGGTGGAGGAAGGCAATTCTGTGGAGTTACAATCTATTTCAGCTTTGCAGAGATTGTATGCGCAAAAGTTTACAGGGTCTGAGTAGTGAAAAGTCATGCAACTAAGAGATTGTTGCATCAAACTGTGTTTTGGTTTTTTTGGGAGAAAGCGTGTGTATACCATAAATGAGCAGTATCAATGGTGAGGAATGTTTTCTGTCCAATGTAAGCAGGAAGCAAACAGATTTAAGTTTACAAATGGAAAAGGAAACAACGAGGAAGTAAATTTCATCAAAATGAAAAGGATTCAGATCATATCTTTCCTAGCATTGTATGCCAATAAATCATCCTGCTGTGCACCCAAAATATTAAGGCTGATAAAACTGTCCAGTTTTCAGGAAAAAAATAGATATATTTTTGTTTGTGTTTGCTTTATGAAGATTTTTGAACTTTTTGTTAAGAACTTTCTAAGCACTTCTTTCTTTAAAAGGAAAGTAAAATAACGATTCAGTCAACAGTCTTGCTATGGTACCAACAGTTGTGTTATGAATCTGTATCATTCTCAAGTTACATGTCACATGTCATGGCAGCCACCTTTGATACTCCCTCAGGAGATCCCAGATAAGTCAACAGTCTTGAGAGAGGAGGAGGGGAAAAGAAAATTATTAAGCCGAACCTCCTCTTCCTTTCCCATACCCCACAGCCTGCTGAATCAGAGAGGAGTTTCCACCTTAGCCTCTTGCCTTATTCTCAATAAAGTAGGTGGACTAAATATATTTGAGGCTGCCAAGGAGGGAGGGATGAGTCTGCCAATTTGTTATTTTTCCAATCTTAAATTCCATTCTTCACATTTCCACATCAATTTGGAAATTTTTAAGAGTCCTTATATATATATATACATTTATTGCTTCCCATGCAACAACCATTAGAAGAAATCAACAATGCAAACTTATAAAACAATTTGAAATTCAACATAGATACAGATGTGGGGTGGGGGAAAGAAATTCAATCAGCATTTGTTTTTTTAAAATGCACATTTCTCCTAGCATACATATTTGTGTATGCACTTTGGCCCAATTTATTTTTCAAAAGCAACCTCCTCTAATATAATGCACTTTTGCATGCGATTTTCAGTAATATTTGCATTTGTGTGCTCACTTTCCCCTCATATATACAGTTTTAGACTAAGTTAGAACCCATTGATTTCACATTTGGTGTTATTGAGTCTGGATCCAACCCATTGCCTCTGCACTTGCTTCAAATATGGAAACAGAAGAGGCTCACCAGGTGGTGGGCTGCACAGGACTAGCTGCCCGGTAGGTTGGTTGCTGTTGCTTACTGGGAGAGTGAGGGCCAAGGAGCTCATCCTACACCCAAGTAGGACCCTGGTAGAGTCACATGCCCGACTGGCATGTTCTCTCCCTCCTGGTCATTCGTTCGGGAGCTTCATAAGCTTTCTTCAGCCCGAACATCACAGTGACCGATGCCAGCCGACATTGGCACACTTAGGGATCCACAGAGTCTTTGCAGCTTGCGTAACAGACCTCAGCAACTCAGCATTTTGGCTAATCTACTTTATTTACATATAAACACACACAGAGCACTACAACATGGTTCCCTCTTTCTCTAGCATCAGACAGCAAAGAGAAAAAGAACAATAGTCTCAATTCACGGAACACAGAAACACAAACATCCTGTCCCCGTCACTTCCCACTCTGTGGAGTCAAAACATGCATCGTCATGTGAAAGACAACAATCCCATGACTGCAATCTTGGAGAAGGAATTCTAACAGGTAGCAGGGAGGTCAGTGTGGTGCAAACGAACCAGCAGGAACACTACATTGGTGCCACTGGAACGTTTGCACCATGCCAAACTCCCCGCCACCACCTTACCAATCCTCCCCATCTTTCCCAGTAAGCAACAGTGACCTGCTGTCAGAGAATACTCTGAAGATGAGGATTGGGGAAGACAGGGAGATCAGCTTCTAACAGAAGAAGAGGGGGACTATTCGCCCCCTTGCTTTCAGCATTTCCAGAAGCAGAGAGACAGGCAGACACAGAGCTACCCAGCTTTGAGATAGTTGCTGAGCACCCAGAAGGGAGGGAGCAGCTGGGCAATACATCAATAGAGAGTGAGGGGGGGACCCTCTACCTCCCCCCGAACTAGGAGGTCTGAGCATGTCAGAGAACAAAAGAGACACAGGGGAAGAGAGACATCCCATTGGCATGCTACTTGCTGCGGAAGGGGGGGAGGAGTCAGAGTGAGCAACCCCGATCCTTGGAGAGAGATGCCAATCTGTGTTCGCAACATCATACTGTAATAAAAATACTATAAATCTACCAGATGCTCATTAATTCTTATTGGTGAGCTACCAGAAGGGAGAAGCGAACTCCCGTACTTGACACCTGCCTGCAGGGAAGCTAGTATAGCGGCTCTGCTAGGAGTCGCCATGTGTCTGGGAATTCCCAGACATGTCCTCTTCTAGGGGTACTACATGACCGTCCAGGGGGGAATTTTACAAGCAAATGTCCTGGGTTTGGGGCTTATAATTTTTGTGTGTGTGCGTGCACACAGGTGGCTCTGGTGCTGTTGCCGGTGACTAACGCTGTGGCTCGGGCTCAGGCTTGGTGGTAGCAACATGGCTATCAGACGATTGCCCTAAAAAAAGCTCAACAGCTTTTTGTGTCCAGCATTTTGCCTTTTGAAATATGGCAACCCTAGGCCGCACCCAGTGAGTTGTAATTAACTGCTAATATGAGAAGCTAAAGCTGATAACTTTTCATAATAACTTCTGAAAGCTTTCCAAGGGAGGGGAGGATACCTATTGATCTTGTCTTGGGCTCAGAGGTGCTTCTTTTTGGAGAACTGAGCTCTTATCACCCACCACAGGTTGTTGATTAATGAGGCAAGGTGTGAGATTCCGACTTCTGAAGATAATTAAATGCCAAGATGCCATTCAAACGAGTGGACATAGTGGAAAGAAGCTTCAAAAAGAGTCACAACCCTCCCCAGCTTTGAGAGGCAGTTTCGCCATCATCACAGGAAAGCAGATGACGTCCCCCCAAGGTGCCAAATGCCATCAAAATTTAAACAAAGAGATGCCAGATTGTTTCGCATCCTGGCAGTCTTCCCTCCTTCCATGAGAGATGGCTCCCCCCCACCCCCGCACTTCTAATGTTCAAATATGCCTCATACTGCCTTTTATCTCTCCTCCCCTTTTAGTGTCACAGGTTTAAGACAAGCCTGTCTTGATACGGAATAAAAAACACACACAAAGAAAACTTAGTCATGCCAAAATTCTCAAGGTCAGGGGAAAATCCATTTCAAAGAGGTATTGCTGTAATTCTGTCAAAGCAGCCCCTTCATTTGTCTTCAGGCCTAGGGATCGTGTGCCGTCGTCTACTCAACTGTAGGCAAGGGCCGGGGAAGAAGATTTCTCTTTCAGTATTTATTGCCTTTCCTTTATAGTGATTGATTAGCTGGGAGTCCAAGAAACAGCAGACTATTCACCTGCGGCGCTACTTAAAAAGCTAACGACTTGCGCAGTCAATGGGATTACGCCAGCCCAGGTGATGCTAAACGCTGTCAGGTGGAACATTCCATTTTGAACTAGACCTTTTGGAATCACCGTAAAGGGTTTACAGGCTGGCACCAGTTTAGGTTTAGCGTTTGGCAGTTCCTGGCTCATTCTGTCCTGACGGCCACTCTTTTCTGGATGATTGCGTGGAAGCTGGCGTTTTTAAGCGAGCACTTCAATCAGAAGAGCAGCTGTCACTCGACACTTGTGGCTCTTCTAAAGACCAGCTGGATGGAGCACATTTGTTTTATGCCGCTGCGTGCTGCGGCCAGTTTGACAAATTCTCCTCATCCCCTTGCTTTGACCCGCAATGAATATTCTGCTCTCTTCCTCTTCCCTTCACTTCCACTTCACATCTGGCCCGTGTGTCCTCATTTGTTCACTTAGTGTTGCCCTTCTGCTTTAGAAGAAATAAAAGTGTACATGTTGACACAGCTTCAAAATGAAACCTTAAAGGGGGAAAAAAACCCATTGGAAATGTGAGGACATCTCTGGAGCAGAAGGCATATGGAGGCTGAGGCCAGTTTGGCAGTGTTGCAGGGTCTCAAGAACTGAGGATGAGGACCAAGAGTCACACTAAGCAATGATGCTACATGCACCTGTATCGAGGATTCATATCTATCTATCTATCTATCTATCTAATAACTGCATCTTTGAAGTTACTTATTTAATATATATAATATAATCATAGAAATGTAAGAGACTTCCTATATTTATTTTTCATGGTTTGGATCGAAACAGTCATACACAGGCGAGACCCATTGAAATGAATTGGACTTAATTGGGAATAAATTAATTCCCACTAATTTCAAACAGGTCTATTCTAAGTCTCAATTTAATCTTACAATGAAGAATTTGCAGCAAATAACAGGAATAAGTAGTTGGAAAGTAGGAAGTAGGAAAATCTTTCTTTATTCCATAAATGGGGGAGGGGGGTTCCCACCCTAGGGGTGGTTAGTTTAAACAAGTGAGGAAGTGGAAAATCCCATCCATGGATCAGGGCCTGCTCTAGGTTTGAGGCAATCCTCTGATGGTCCTCCAGCAGTCTTAGCTGGTGGCAGCAGTTAGTAGCCAGCATTACAATCAGTGCAACCTTTTACATTTCCAAGAATGTGTCAAGTATAGTGGCGTTCTGGGGCATTCTGGGAAAGTTAACATGATTGTTCCAAGATGGAGGGAAGCAGGCGGGCCTCCACAGAGTGGCGGACTATATTGTGATCTTTGGGCACCAGCAGCTGCCAAAGGATGCTAAGTGTTCTTGCTAACTCTGCATGGAATTTTGAAGAGGTGATGAATGTATCATCCAATTTGATGATGTCCTTCTCCCTCTCTCTCCTGTCAAAGCCTTCCGTGTCTCATCTTCCTGATGAGGAACCCAGGGAACTCTGGACCTATTTGCTGGGCTCTTTCCCTTGCAGTCCTCCAGAGTTTGAGCTGTTTTCCCCCCTACTTGAGTCTTGTGAATCTGACCATGCATACCCTGCTTTTCTCAATCCTGAGGGTACCCAACCTGGGCTTGAAATTGCACCCTTAGGCAACTTGGGCTATGCTTCCATGGCAGCAAGTCTCCACTTCAATGGAAGAGGATGTCATAATTGTGGAAAGGGATGTGGGCACTGCTCTTCCTCTCCTTGCAGACATGAGAGGGGCAACCCACCTGTGTGAGAGAGCTGTGAAAGCATCATAGATGCTGGCAAACACTGAAGTGAGGGTGCTTGTGTGAAAGGGAGAAGGGTGAACTGCAGGTGAAAAGGGAATTACAATTCCAAGGGTCTTATATCAAAGTTTTATACATTTCAATTTCATAGCGTTTTTTTTAATTGTTCTTATTTAACCTGATCTTTGTAGTCTGCAGCTTCTGCTGATCTGCATTTTTCATTTTGTCTTCAACTAGTTTGCAGTGTTTTCATACCAAGCCAGAGAATTTCGAATGAGGAACATTCACTGTTCCGCAGCCTCTCTCATGGACTCATTTACGTTAAACAACAAGCAGTGCTCCATTGTGCGAGAAGCCGATATTATAAAGACGAAGCACTTTGATAAAATAATTATCAGGAATCCATAACAAAGGCGGTGTCGCTTTCAGTTACAAAGTTTCTTCAGGCAATGCAAACATGGGCGGAAGGGCATTAGTTATTTATGAAGATTTTGTAAAAGCAAAGCCAAAGTTAGGGGACGATGATTGTAGGTGGCATCTCAAAAGCAGCAACAGAGAGAAATACCTTTTCTTTCTTTCTTTTTTTACTCAGCATTTGGAGACGGCAGCCATTATGAAAACAGAGATTGTTAAATTGGGCCGTGTGTGTGGAGAGTAATGGAAGCATACACATGACTTTAGTTGCAAAACTGACCTAGAATTATATCAGCTTCAGATCCACAGAAGGCAAAGCATTATACATATCTGCCCTTTGCTGTGCAGCCTTAAACGGGGCATGGCTGTTTGGCGGAGTAGCGGGGACGTTGTCATGAAGTGTTCATGCCCTGCCAAATTTACTACTACTGTGTCACTGGAAAAGACACTCATTTGTTTTCCTTTCCTTTCCTTTTTAATTTTTAAAAATTCATTCTCAGAATCCCCAAACTTCCCTCTATCTCTCCATGGTTTCTCCAGATATTCTTTTCAAACTGCATTGTATCATATTCTCCATATTTTCTTAAATCTCAATTTTTATCATAATTCTCTCTTCATTACAAGTGTTTTTAAAATCTTGCCAATGTTTTCAATTGTTTACAGAACAGTGTTCTTTCAAGTAACTTAATAAATTTCCCCATTCTTTATTAAATTTATTGTCCTCTTGATCTCTGATTTCCCCAGTCATTTTCGCCAGTTCGGCATGGTCCATCTTTATCAGTCATTCTTCTTTTGTAGGTAAATTGTTCTCCTTCCATCTTTGGGCAAGTAGCATTCACACAGCTGTTGTAGCATACATAAATAGTGTCTTCTGATCCTTAGGTATTTCTGGACCTAAAATTCCTAGTAAGAAAGCTTCAGGGTTTGTTTGTTTTTTACAAAAGTTATTTTAACATTGTTTTCAAATCATTATAAATCATTTCCCAATATGCTTTTTTTTTGCACTTCCACCACATGTGGTAAAATGTGCCTTCCTTCTCTTTACACTTCCAGCATCTATCTGTAACAGTTCTCTACGTTTTTGCTAGTTTAGTAGGAGTTAGGTACCAGTTACACTCATTTGTTTTTCATGCTCAATTTCAGTGGTGTGCAGTCAGTGGACTAGGCAGACTAGGCTAGTACCCTAAATGTTCACCTAGCATCTTCTTTCCTAAGCTGGGGAAGCTCTGCCTGGCTTGGGGGGGCACGATGCTCACACCAGCTTCCCCCCTCCAATCACCCTTGCAAGCTGGCGATTTCACCACATGCCACTGCTCAGTTTTATCCCATTGTGATTATCCCAGTGTTGGGGAAAGCACAAGTCAGTAACAGTCCATCCATCTCCTATCCTACCCGCCGCAGTGTAGATCCCTTGTTTTCTGCATCATCTCAACATGGATTACAACTCCCTCAGAATCAAACCATATATTATCGAGATTAAATAACTCATTTTTGTCTTACAGGTAGAACAAAGATAAAGATATACGGGGCAGCACATCGTTCTTAATTAACTCAGCCTGGATAATTAGGAATCTTTTGTCACAAGCCTGTTAATAAATTGTAGTTTGACAGCTTTAAGAGAGTGTAGCTTCATTACCACCAGGCAAGATGCAAATAGTTGGCTGGTCTGCGTACTCGAAGGAGATGGATAATACATATTGAAGAAGGCAACAAAAATATAACCTATGTACAAAATTTTGTGAGCAACTTTCATTTACTACCCCAGCAGTCTAAAAAGTGAGCAGATTCTAATGTGGAATGTTAATTATCACAAAAGCCTAGTCTGATGAGGGGAAATGCTGAAATATTGATCTTCATGATAAGATGTTTCTTATATAGTTGATTATTTCCCCTAATGTGACATATTGATAGTAAATGTTCAAAGAGCCGATCTATTAAAAACACCTACCTTCATAAGTAGCTCTCAATTAACATTCATTCTGTAGTCTTCAGTACAGTATTGTTCTCCAGGGTTTCTTTAGTATGAAGATGCAGTTGTTATACAAAAACAACACTAACAAATGGTTGCGATAAATCCATCAACAGGAATTCCTATGGGGCTGGTAGGATGAGTAGATCTGCCCTTGTGAATTGCTCTTCATTGTTCTTTGGTGTGTGTCTGCTAGAGGGCTGCATATTTACAAGGCTATAAATACAGGGGGTGGGATAATTCTTTCAGCAGCTGGGAAACAGCCATTAGACTTAAAAACTTTTGGCAAGAAAGCTGCTACAGGCCTTCAAAAATACGGCTCTGTTGATTTGAATGTTGGGTTTAAAAAAAACAAATGCCAAGAAAGGGGTAAAAGCACGGCAGGAAAATGCACAGAATGAACCTGATGTGGAATCTAATCCATTTTGAACATGAAATTGACTTCATTTCTGGATAAATAAAGCATATCTATTTGGATGGCCTATCCTTATTATTGTCCCACCATCAGGCACGACTCATTGTGCAGTGGTACAGAACACTTGTATGTCAACACTGAATGGATCCTGCGCTGGTTCTAAACAATGCTTAAAGTTTGAGCTGTGTCTGATCTGCTGCCTTTTTGCGTCTAAAGGTTTAATATTTGATTCCCCTTTGGTATTTGCAATTGCTTGGTTTTAGGCTGAATTACGTTTTGTATGTTTACGTTGGAAAGCACTTTGCAATGACTATGCAATGAAGGGCAGTCTATAAATCTGGTGAACAAACAAACAATGCTGGGGTGTTTTGTACTTAAGAATTTCCACTTCTGGAGAACTTAAACTCAATATTTATTAGCTTTGACCTTTTTCAGTATATTATAATTCTATTATCTTTCGGGCATAAGCCAGCTAAAATAGATTAAGTAAAAAGATCACAGATCAGTTGATGTGACAGTGAGTAATAAATTCTACGATGTACTCCATACTAAATATTGGAGTTGTGAGGTATCTACCTCTGCTCAAATACGGGCATTGATTACACATTACATGGGAGATCTGTGACTGGATTGATTGATGCTTTCTTTCTTTTTCTTTTAATGAAATGCAGTGATGGAGGGCTTCCATTTTTTAAAAAAGAAGCTCCTGGTGTGTGAGAGGGAGAGAAAAAGAAAGTGAGGGACACTGGCGGAGGAACAGGGGGCGGGGGAGCACATCACCCCTGGCACCATCGGGGGGGTGTACCATAACGGCTGCCCCCCCAGACACACGCCACACCCTCCCCCCCGGGTGCAAAGCCCCTGCGACAGGCACATCATGCCCACAGGATGGACACCATGCCCCCATGGGCGGCATGCCATGCCCCCGGGACGCATGCCAGCCATGCTCCCTCCTGCTCTCTGCCCCTGGTGCCGGAGCATGCAGCTTCGCCACTGGTGAGGGACACCCTTTCCCACCATGCCAATTTCAAAATCACTTCGCAAACTGATGTTTTACCTATGAGCCTTCAGAGCTTAGCTGCAGGCTAACTGGATTGCCTGGTTTAGTCTACACATGAGCAGATTCCTCTTACTCCCAATGAGTTCTTGTTCTTCAGATTGACATTTCATCATCAGGTGTGCTGGTCCTGGGGGGGGGGGGGGTACCGTGCGGCGTGATCTGAGTCCGGTCCTAGGTCGAGGTTATGGAGGCTGTTTGTCAAGGGCGAAGCGAGGTCCAAGGCAAGGAGCGGGGCGTGGTCAGGAACTCTGGAAGAGCAGGACAGGGTGCTGGCAGGAACAGGTTACCAACAATGTTGCTCCCGCAACCTGGGACTGGGCTGACTGGCCTTTATCTCCTCTGAGGCCAGGGGCGGTCCCGGCCCACAGGTGACTCGCCTCTCCTGGCCTTAAGGCGAGCACTCCTCCTGTGAGAACTCAGTTCCCTCCACCTCTCTGCCCTGAGCCTCTGCAGCTCCAGAGAGACTGGAGGATTACTGGACCCAGAGGCAACCTCACCTTCCCCGACAGGGCTGGGAGAGGAGCACCTGTAGGCAATGGGTCCTCGATCACCTCCGGAGCCAGAGCGGATTCAGCTGGTGTCTGCTCCTGAGGATCCGGCACAGGTGAGGGCCCTTCAGGTTCAAGCCCCTGCCCCAGCTCAGCCAGCCCTGGAGGTGGGGACTCCTGTGCAGGCTGGGATTCCTCAGGTTCAGCCTCTGAATCAGATTCCCAGGCCATCACATCAGGCGGTTGACTGGACCTGCACTGCTGCTCCCTCTGACTCTGGTGTTTCTCTGCCTCTACCTAAAATTCCATACAGAAGCCATCTGTGTCTTGCGAAGGAGACTGAGGTGTCATGACCCCCAAATGCTCTGAATCCCCCTGTTCTGTCTTACTCTCCTTCTTTGAAGATGATCCCTCCAGCAGGGGCATGACAGTTACCGTATCTTAAGAGGTATCCAAACCAGCAGAGCTTGAAACAGTTTGGCCTGCCATCTTGATTCAAAATGGTGTCCCATAGTTTCCAAACACAGACCAAAACTAAATCTGGCAACGAGATAGCCAGAGATGGGAGGCTTCTGGTCTTCCAGCAGCTGCTGGAGTACAATTGCCATCATCCCTGACCATCAGCCTTTTCAAAAAGAGCGAAGTGCGTTTTTAAGGTTGGAGCTGACCTATTTGGTTGAGCATTGAATTGTCATTGCATGGTTCCTTCAGGGGCCAACCAGAAGAAGATTCACAAAACAGAGATTGAAATCCAGTTATCTCATTGTCAGAGTTCCATTAGAATCGTACTAGCAACAAGCTGTGGTCTAAACCACTAAGCCTCTTGGGCTTGCCGATCAGAAGGTTGGCGGTTCGAATCCCTGCAACAGGGTGAGCTCCCATTGCTCTGTCCCAGCTCCTGCCAACCTAGCAGTTCGGAAGCATGCCAGTGCAAGTAGATAAATAGGTACCACTGCAGCGGGAAGGTAAACAGAGTTTCCATGCGCTCTGGTTTCCATCACGGTGTTCCATCACGGTGTTTCACATGACCCAGAAAGCTGTCTATAGACAAATGTCGCTTCCCTCAGCCTGGAAGCGAGATGAGCGCCGCAACCATAGTCGCCTTTGACTGGACTTAACCGTCCAGGGGTCCTTTACCTTTCACCTTATACACATAGAGAGTTATTCTCTTGGACTCATTGCAGGAATATTTGGTCTGTTTGGCTTTGAGACATGGAGTTGTGTTTGGCATTATTATTTTGGCATTGTAAATATCATTTAAGACACTAAGCATCAGAAGGTGTTGAATTTTTGTACATTACTGTTAATGAATTTTTGTAAACCACAGAGTTCTTTAGTTTGTGGAGTATAACTCCCATCATCCCTGACCATAGGTCCTGCTAGCAGGTGCTGATGAGTGCTGAAGTCTAGCAATATCTAGGCATTAATTCAGTTAAGATTGCATGGTTGATAAGTAATTGCCAAGGCATTAACTTATCATATTTCCCAGCAGAAGAATGGCACTCACAAAAAGTTGAAAAATACAAAAAGTGGAGTCCTGTATCTTATTTTACATGGATTGTAGTATTATTATTCTTGGATGGAAGGACAAAAGGCATTTATCTGTCGAGCAAAAATGAAGATATATATTCAGATTACATAACATTTTATCCCATTCGGCTGAGGGTTGTCACATTTGAGGTGAAGGTCAAATCTCTTTCTCTCTGATGGATTCTATAATGCTGAGGATAATAAGATGGAAAATTCTACCTGTCATATGTGGTGAAGCTCTGACTCAAAAGTACTTGGCACAAAGCAAATCTTCACCTTCGCTAGACGGAACAGTTCCTTTCTAATATATAAAAGAACATTTTTAAAGACTATTGACTGACATCTCTGGAATGGTTCTTTGTTTATCCATGAACAGGACGCCAAATTTATGCAAACTTTATTCAGATAGAAATTGAATGGGTGGTCTTGTCTGTGTGTTTTACAGTATCCTCCAACAGTAAACCTTTCCACATTTTGCCAGGGATAGCATCTCTTTTTTCTTGACTGACAATTAAGGGTTGGGCTTCATGTTTACCATGACAGATCACATAACAGATCTGTGCGGGAAGCAGGGTTGAAGTCACCACTCACCAGCTGATGGGCAATGTCTTCAAGGCTACCAGATCAGCTGTGTGACAGAGTCCCCCATGGGGAACTCGATTGGGCAACCAGTCCCTGCAGAGAGCAGCTTTGCCAGCCCTATGCTCAGCATTTAGGAAGCACCGAGCATAGGGCTTGCACAGCATTTTATACAATGCTTCCAAAACATTGGGAAGCACTGTGGAAGGGACTTTGACTGGTGGATGAGGTGCCTGTCAGTCACCAGGTGCAAGAATGATGCCAGCTGATTGACAGTGAGATTGAGGGCAGATATGGATCTGGCCTGCCATTCCGAAATTGTTCCTGTTATACAAATACAATTGCAGTGCTATCAGGGAAGGAGCAGAGAACAAGGGTAACTTTTGGGGATCCTGGGACAGCAGTTTCCACCTTTCCAAGTTTCAGATCATACAAATGTGTTTGGTTATAACACAGTTTCTTTTCCTTTTCTTTTTAAATCACAGAAATGCTGGGAAAATGGGCAGATGTTTTTTCAACTATTTTTTAAAGTAAAAATTTAAATCAGAATAATAGATTATTTATTTACAAAAAGAACTTTTTTAAAAACTCAAAACACATATTTATCTAACTCTAAATGAACTTACTTGACCTACTCTATATTGGTTAATGGGACGCAGGTGGCGCTGTGGTCTAAACCACTGAGCCTAGGGCTTGCCAATCAGAAGGTGGGCGGTTCGAATCCCCACGACGGGGTGAGCTCCTGTTGCTCGGTCGCAGCGCCTGCCAACCTAGCAGTTCGAAAGCACGTCAAAGTGCAAGTAGATAAATAGGTACCACTCAGGCGGGGAGGTAAACGGTGTTTCCGTGCGCTGCTCTGGTTCTCCAGAAGTGGCTTAGTCATGCTGGCCACATGACCCGGAAGCTGTACGCCGGCTCCCTCGGCCAATAAAGCGAGATGAGCGCCACAACCCCAGAGTCATCTGTGACTGGACCTAACAGTCAGGGGTCCCTTTACCTTTACCTATATTGGTTAATATTACCAGATTTTGCATCCCTGGTATAACAGTGCAGAAATCAGGCGTCAAAATCACTGCAGTTTTGAAAGATTTTGTCTTCCATATTGATTCAAAATGGTATCCAATGGTAGATGAACATATTCCAAAACCTGCTTCTTCATCTCAGGAATCACAATACAGAATTGGGTTACGGCATCTTAACAGGTGTCCAAATCAATGCTCCTTTGACAGATTTGGCCCACCACCTTGATTCAAAATGGTGCGTGATGCTATCCAGAAATAGACCAAAACCTGCTCCTCAGTCTCAGGAACCACCATGCCAGATTTGGTTAGGGTCTCTTAAGAGGCATCTCAATCAGTGGCGTAGCGTGGGTTGTCAGCACCCGGGGCAAGGCAAGTAATTTGCGCCCCCTAACCCGTGGATTTGCGCCCCCTAACCCATGGATTTGCCCTAACCCCAGATGTTGCGCTCAGTGCGGCCGGCCCCCCCTGCACCCCCCACGCTACGCCACTGATCTCAATGCATAGAGAACTCATAGACAACTTTCCAAAAAGACAGATTTTATTGGCACAATATCTGATGAAAAGATTCCAATTTACTCCTAAGATATCCTACCTCTGTGTTGTTGCTGCTTTCAATTAAATTTGCCCTCCATCAGGTAAACCTTCCTTCCACAATAGCACTGTGCCCATGAGAGAGAACAGACTAAACTGCTACACCCTCAATATGCTTGGACCCCATGCCGCCTTATAGCCATTCTGTCATCGAACACTCTACAAATCAATCCCACAAATTTGTGAAAAGCTGGGTACAATGTGCATAATGTACCTAGTCTTACTCTGATGCAAGTAACCCTGAATTAGGACATAGGACTTTATTCCAGGGTGGCGGTGTGTATGTGTGTGATCAGTGGAAGAAAGGAGATTTTAAAGATGTCAATAGGTGCAGGAATTTGGGATTACGCTCAGGCTGTTTGATGTTCAAATCAGAAAGCAACTTCTGCAGTATATAGCATAATAGCCCACGAGAAGGCAGGCGCAGGATGGATACTACTTCTGTGGCTGTAATCAGTTCCTGCTGCAATCACTGAGTGGCAGAGGGCCTTGTCAGGCACTAATGAGAGAGACAGAAGGTGCTAAAATTGAACACGAAGGCTTCTCGGCCTATTAGTATCTCCGCCAAGTGAACAACTTTACTGCCCAAGCTTTT
This sequence comes from Podarcis muralis, assembly GCF_964188315.1. Taxonomy (NCBI): domain Eukaryota; kingdom Metazoa; phylum Chordata; class Lepidosauria; order Squamata; family Lacertidae; genus Podarcis; species Podarcis muralis. The sequence goes on along the minus strand of NC_135659.1, from coordinate 24,824,182 downwards.
AAGAGGCTCATGTAGTTAAATGGCTCTGTCACATAATCCTCGTCTTGAGAGCCCCAGCAGAGGACGATTCGTTGGCTGTGAAAATTTCAGACACATTCCTTGCTGTTTTAGAGTCGCTTTTCACTTGAAAATCTTGTGTGTACCTGTGTGTGTGCGTGCTGCATGAATATGCATATCAATCACCAATTTCCTCAGTAAAATGCACAGGGTTGGAATCTATAGGACTACATGTGGTGTTCCATGTATAGATCATCACCAGTGATAGAAATCACCCCAAATCATTAACACAAGGCACATGACCTCAGCACCCATCTTTCATTTTACCTCTGCTTGCTTTTGTCCCCTCCCCCCCCCACAGAAAACCCCCCACACACTCCTGAATGTTAGGGGAGAGACTCTTTGAAACAGCTTGTCCTCTTTGCAACAATAATCTTGATTACATGCTGAGTATTCATTTAAACTCCTTTCCATCGTATCATTTGCTCACTTGTGTTACTTATCCTAGTGAGCAACATTTGGATACAAAAGCGGGATACCAATTTTAGATATATATATTAAAAAATTCTAATGTCCTCATGCTATTTGTCTTGCGGTAAGAACCTAAAACAAACTGAGGGGAATTCAGATGAATCCTCCATCTTGTCCAGCACTCTGTCTGTCAGTCACATGCATCTGAGAAGCCTTACAAGCAGAGCCTGAAAGCAGTTGCCCACTGTCATTCTCTGGATGTGGTAAGAAGAGTTGGAGAATCCATTTTGCTTGGCTACAAATAGAGCCATCACCCATATACAGTGGTACCTCGTGTTAAGTACTTAATTCGTTCCGGAGGTCCGTACTTAACCTGAAACTGTTCTTAACCTGAAGCACCACTTTAGCTAATGGGGCCTCCTGCTGCCGCCACGTTGCACCACTGCACAATTTCTGTTCTCATCCTGAAGCAAAGTTCTTAACCCGAGGTACTATTTCTGGGTTAGCGGAGTCGGTAACCTGAAGTGTCTGTAACCTGAAGCGTATGTAACCCGAGGTACCACTGTATTAGTCTAAGCACTTGTTAAAGCTATCAAAGCTGGGCGAATGTTGACTGACATTTTTGTGTGGTAAGTGAAGTCTACAAGCTCATTATGCCTGACGTGAAATGGTACTTTGTTTTGTCCATTCTCCCAATCAATTTCATTAGGTCAGGCATAGGCAAACTCAGCCCTCCAGATGTTTTGGGACTATAATTCCCATCATCCCTGACCACTGCTCCTGTTAGCTAGGAATGGTGGGAGTTGTAGTCCCAAAACATCTGGAGGGCCGAGTTTGCCTATCCCTGCATTAGGGAACTTGTGGCCCTACAGATGTTGTTGGAACTCTCATCAGCCCCAGTCAGCATGGTCAATGGCCAGGGGTTATGGGAGATGTTGTTGAATGTTATGGGAGATGTTGAAGTATGCATACATGGCGAGTCGCTGCAGACATGTATAACACAGGGTCTTCCATACAACTCTTGGCAACTTGAGAATCAAGAGGACTTTTTCAATAACAGCTCGTGAGAAGGCGATCTCTTGTATTACATTTTAAAATGCAGATTCTGAAAATATGTGCCCAAAGATATGGAATGTCCAAAATGGTCAGAAAACTGTTTCTGGGTTAAGGAGGAAAATTAATACACAAATGCGCCCAACAACAAAAATCATTTATCTGTTTCCTTGCCCTTTAACTGATTTAGGTTAAGTACCTGGCTACATATTGTAAAGCCTCAATGGAGATATAATTTGAACTATGCTGATGGAAGGGAACTGATTCAGTAAATATGAGATATGACACAATGTAATAAAACAAAAGATCTTCTGACTGTTAGAAAGGAAGAGGGATTTTTTCAGGGGGGGGGCATTATTTCTGATTCTCAATAAATGTAGGAGTCTGGAATGCCTCCTATTGCATTAACTCGCCAGAGCCAAACTAGCTTTAAAAATAGGCAGGTTTTGTAGAAGATCCAGATTGAAAGGTTAATTGTTTTCAGTTGAGCCATTTCAGCTTCTGTTGCCTGTGGTTCTTATGAATATTGACACTGCCTTCTATCGACTCAACCCAGTACTTTCTATTTATGACTGACAGGGACTCTCTGAGGTCTCGGGCTGAGGTCTTGCACAGTCCTATTATTCAAGTTTTCACAAGAGAGACCAAGGATTGGACCCCAGATCTTCTGTAAGCAGAACACGTATTCTTAAACCGAGCTAGGGGTCTTCCTCTCCCCCTTCTGTGATGGAAAGCCAGAGGATTTAAGCCCTGGGAGGAAAAAGCCTGATAGTCTGGGATACAAAGTAAAAGGAAAAATCCATTTTCAGGGAGCTATTTTTAAAAAAATACAAATAAAAAAATCAATTTTGGCAGCAGCAGATGCGCTAACCATCTGTACAGCTTTCAAGCAGTTAGTTCTTTTAGAGCTTGTAGCCCCAAAGTCTCTACAACCCATCAACTCAGAAGGGCGGTTCCAACCTGAGGGATTTTTCTGCCCCAGTTGTTGCCCACCTGCACAAGGGAAAACAAATAGTCTTGCCACACCAATCAGCTACCAATTCTTGCTTGAATCTCTCCTCCTTCCACACATACTGCAGGCCAGCTGGCTCAGAGAGGCTGAATTTTGACCTGGTCCATTCAACCTTGCAGATCTAGACCCTAAGATGTATCGAGCACCCTGATCACAAGGGCTTCTTGGATTATACACAAAAGACGGGGTGGCTGGTGCTGGTTGGGATTGGTAGGGTGGAATGCAGGGAGCCCAACAGAAGGTGGCGCCAAAACCAATGTCTGACAAATGCTAGATTCATCTCCATCCTTCTTCCTGTTAGGAACTAAGGAAGAAGAGGAAGCTGATATGGAGTGCCACCACCTTCTGGACTGGTAGTAAGCAGGCAGGAAAATGGGGGAAGACTGAGGTTGGTGGGGCAGTGCCACCTTTGCCCTTATTCAGCAGCCTCCACTGGCAGGGATGCAATAGATTGCACAACTAATTCATTGTGCATCCAAGGGAGATTTGGATTTAGGCACATAAGATGGATATTCAGAAAGTTTCCCCCTGCCACAACAGAAGTGGCTGGCTGGGTTGGGGAGGAATTACTACACCAGTGTTTCCCAAGCTTGGGTCTCCAAGGTTGTTTTTGGACTACAACTCCCATGATCCCTAGCTAGCAAGACCAGTGGTCAGGGATGGTGGGAATTGTAGTCCAAAAGCAGCTGGAGACCCAAGCTTGGGAAACAATGCACTATGCAAACTTCCAGGCAGGTGGGTCACTTTTCCTTATGGAGAAGAAGAAGAGGAGGAGTTTGGATTTGATATCCTGCTTTATCACTACCCTAAGGAGTCTCAAAGCGGCTAACAATCTCCTTTCCCTTCCTCCCCAACAACACACACTCTGTGAGGTGAGTGAGACTGAGAGACTTCAGAGAAGTGTGACTGGCCCAAGGTCACCCAGCAGCTGCATGTAGAGGAACGGGGAATCGAACCCGGTTCACCAGATTACGAGTCCACCGCTCTTAACCACCAAACCATGCTGGGAGAGAAGAGGTGCTGGGGAGGTTGTTTCAGTGTAAACATATGGGGGGCACCAATGGTGGATTGAGATTCATTCTGGGTCCTACCCAACATTCACACATTGAACTCCCATGTTTGCAAAGACACCCACATGTGTGAATACCAATGTATCTAGGTCTCATACACACCATGTCTGTAGACTCCCATGAACACCTGAAGTCCAATATGTCCAGTCTGATTCTGTTAACTTGATGCTCCTGAAACACCAACAGGCAACAGCTCCAGTTGCTCCTACACACTCTACCCAGCCCAGGCCAGCTTTGTAACAGAGTGGCTTTCACTGAAGTCATTCATGAGAAGACTTAAGAGTCATCTAGTGCAGCATTCTCTTTTCCAAGCCTCCAGGAATGTCTCAGGAATGGCACAGAGGCTGTAGCTCTCCCATCCTGTTGCCAACACCTGCCCAACATCTGATACCCAGTGACATTTAACCATTGAACATCTCGACTTCATGCTACCATTATGACTAATAGCCAGCCTAGCCAAGCCTCCGTAAAAGTATCCCTTCAGTTTCTTGAACAGCATCTTATCCTGCCACAGTTCACTACTGAAATGGAAGGGACTTTCAGAAGCACCTTGTGGAACAGCACGGGAGATACTGTTCAAACGGAAGAGGTCAAAAGCTGCAGTAGGCATGTTTGAAGTCTTCACTTTAGTGTCTACAGTTAAGTAGCTCTTTGGCAAAGGAAAAAAGGCTTCCTTAGAAGTCGAGACTCTGCTTCTGGGAAAGGAACTCTGAGGAAGGAACAGGAGCTAGCTAGAGCTACCTATCGTACCATTACTTCCATAAGAACCGAACAGTGAAAGGTTCACTGCATCCAATAGCATTACACAGCACTCATGCCTGTAAAAACCTAATTTGACCCTTGGGTAATCACTCAGACTAACTCAGTCAAATTTATTTTATTGCCATATGTTTAGTGAGGGGACACGGCGTGGGCATCACATTTGACGTAGAATAGACCAATAATATTGGCTTCCCAATAATATTTAAAAACAAAAAACAAACAAACCAGACTCTTAGAATTCCCTAGAAGCAGAAACAGCAGATAAGAGAAGGAAGATTCAGCTAAATAGGCTGGGGAAGATGTTTATGAAGCTCATAGCCTCTCTCGCTTCATTTCCACAAGTGTAATTCTAAGAGATTTGGAACACTGTTAAGGAATACATCTGCTTACCTTCTGAAGTTTGGTAGTCAATAATTAGTTTCATTCCCTGCCTCCGTTTTATCTATTTATTTTGGAACCTGCATCACTACAAATTCATTAAAGTTGTAAACCTACGCAGGACATATTAACGATGTGATTACCACATTGTGTGTGGTTTTTCTTTTTTTAAAATAATAATAAATCCCAAGCACGGTAGGGTGGGGCAGTTTTATTATCAGAGCAGCAATGGGAGGGGAGGTTTCACCGCTGTTAATTACATCATATAGTCAGTTAGTGCAATTAGAGCAGCAGCAGCTGCTTTCGCTGTTTCTCAGTTTGTTGCTTCTGGCCTCTGTTTTTGAGTTTCATTCCTGTTCACTGGCTGAAAACCGACTTCTGCATCTTTTCTTGGGCCACACCCACATCAGACATCCAAGGTACTGGGATGGAACATTCTCCCTAGCGCCGTGGTGAATACAACCCAATGTCCTTGTTCAGATGTTCCAATAAACACAGGTATAAGTTGTCATAGAATGGTAGAGTTGGAAGGGACTCTGAACATCATCTAGTCCAACCCCCTGCAATGCAGGAATATGCAACTGTCCAATACAGGACTCTGAATTGCAACCTTGCTGTTATCAGCACCGCACTCTCATCAACTGAGCTTTCCACTTGTGTTTGTGTGAAAGGGTGCACATTTGTTGATTTGTACAGTTCAACTATCATGTACATTATGGTTACCAGATTTTTTTTCAATGAATCTGGGGACACTTATTATTATTTTTTTTAGCTGAGTAGCAACAAGGAGTCAGTAGTGGGGGTGGTGAGGCAAAAGACCCTGGGCCCAAGCACACATGCATATTGTATCAAGGTGCAAAGCCCTCCCTTCTTTCACATCCTGTGAAACATAAATGCGCAGAGTTTTTTTTAAAAAACTGGGTAACGGCATGCTGCCCACCCATGACTCCTGAGCCTCCCCCCAATCTCCTTCCCCCTTCCCCCTTTGTTTTGATAGAGCAGGGGAGGCTCAGGAGTCATGAGCGGGCGGCTGTTGCCCAGGAGGGGCGCAAGGCACACAGTTTCTCTGCCAGGCAAGGTGCAAAGCCCTTCCTTCGCACCCTGTGAAACATAAATGCGCAGAGTTTTTTAAAAATTGGGCAATGACCGGCTGGCCGTGACTCCCGAGCCTGCTCTGATCAGTCAGAACAAAGGGGGAAGGGGGCAGGAGATCTGTACCACCAGACATCCCCGGTTCCCCTTTGGCAGTGTCGGCAGCAGCAGCAAGTCAGCAGCCCAGAGCTAGCCTGGTAGTGCAGTTGGCTCTGGTTTCAGGAGCTGCTCGCTGCCGTGGTGCCCGCCATTTTTCCTCACCGGAAGTCCCCATATAATGTGTCTTGTGCACAACACATCATATGGGAACTTCCAGCAAGGAAAAATGGCGGGTGAAGCTCCTGAAGCCAGCCAGAGCCAACTGCGCTACCAGGCTGGCTCCAGGCTGCTGAGGCTGCCACTGTCACGTTTCCCGGGGACAGATTTGCAAATCCGGGGACGTCTGGTGACCCTAATGTACATAGGTAGAAAAGGATGCGGGTGGCGCTGTGGTCTAAACCACTGAGCCTCTTGGGCTTGCTGATCAGAAGGTCGGAGGTTCGAATCCCCATGACTGGTGAGCTCAGTCCTAGCTCCTGCCAACCTAGCAGTTTAAAAGCACATCAGTGCAAGTAGATAAATAGGTACCACTGGGGCGGGAAGGTAAATGGCATTTTTGTGCGCTCTGGTTTCCGTCACCGTGTTCCATTGCACCAGAAGCAGTTTGGCCTGAAAGCAAAATGAGCTCTGCACCCCATACTCGCCTTTGAGTGGACTTAACTGTCCAGGGGTCCTTTACCTTTTTTTTATACCTTTTACACAGGTAGACAGATGGTACCCTCATTAATTGTTACATCTGGATCACTGAATGAGTGTGCAGCTCAACTGCTTGGGTACATAGATGGTTTGATCATTTGCAGAATGGAATGTGTGCTGGAAAAGGGGAGCCTTTTCTCAGTGCAGCGATAAAACACAAGCCAAAGGGTGGGTGGCAGGGAATGAGGTGAAACTGATGCATGTGGGAGAATGGGATGGATTTGTGTTTTCACAACTTCTCCGCAAGCCAGCTATGAAAGAGTAAAGAAAACAGCATAACATTTAAACAGGATAAGAAAATATATTTGAATTTTGTATTTATTGTCAAGTTCAGCTTCTGTACTTTGGCATCAGCAATTTCCCCTTTAATAGTTATCTTAATGAATATATGCATTTTCATGTACCCTTTCCCATGATGTCTGGATTTTAATTTTTTTTTTACACAAATTCTGTGTTTGGAGAACTGTCTCACAAAATTGGTTGAAGTGTAAATTTGGAAGGATAACTGCAGGCTCAGCTATACAGCTGCAAAGAGAACGTTTTAAGCGCATTATACAAACCTGACACTAGATGGCGATGGTGAGCTTATGGCAAAGTCAAGATATTTTTTAAAACTTTTTTTTTAAAAAAAAAGCATTTTCACGGCATTTTAAAAAATGTGCCTAGATTCCACCTGCGTCTCAGTTTGCATACTGGTTTAGCATCATAGAATGGTAGTGGGAGGGAACCTAAGGGCCATCTAGTCCACCCCCTGCAATGCAGGAATCTTTTGCCCTAGGTAGGGCTTGAACCCACGACCCTTTGATTAGCCATCTTACGCTCTACTGACTGCAAATTAGGTAGGTTTGCTATAAAAAACGAATATGCTGAAGAAGGAAAAAAAACCTGAACTGTGTTCCTGTTGCTAGCACTAACCAATTTCTGATTCATAGCTTCTGAGTCAATGTTTTTGTTGTTGCTGCTGTTGTTTAAAAGAAACAAAACTAATCAAAGCTGTTAGTATGGCTCGAGAAGCTGCCTCGGAAAAACAAAACATCACATTAGCTTCTTCTGTACAGTGAACGCAAGTCTCAGCGAGCCCCCCCCCCCTTCTAACAAGCAGCTGCCGCTTGACATCTTTGACAACACACTCAGAATGGCTACAACATGTGCTAATGATGGAGAACTGTGGCAAACCCACAAACTAATGATTGTAACAGATTTTGGAATTCCCCACGAGGGCCCCTTCGCACACCAACCTCCCGTTGCCCCTTCCTGGACATACTCGGCTTCCCTTTAAAAGTGTTTGTGGGAGATGCCGTGACATGGTTCCTGTTGCTCTGCTGGTTGCCTGGACCATTTCCTCCTCCTGCCTGCAGAATCATGTAGGGCACTAACCCAGCCAGCAGGCAGCCCTTAGCTCCGTGGTAGAGCATGGTAGAGCATCCCCATCTTCAGGCAGGGCTGGGAATGCCCCTTACCTGAAGCCCTGGAGAAATGCTACCAGGCAGTGTGGGTAATACCAAGCTAGGTAAAGGTAAAGGTACCCCTGCCCATACGGGCCAGTCTTGCCAGACTCTAGGGTTGTGTGCCCATCTCACTCAAGAGGCCGGGGGCCAGCGCTGTCCAGAGACACTTCCGGGTCACGTGGCCAGCGTGACAAAGCTACTCTGGCGAGCCAGAGCCGCACACGGAAATGCCATTTACCTTCCCGCTGGTAAGCGGTCCCTATTTATCTACTTGCACCCGGAGGTGCTTTCGAACTGCTAGGTTGGCAGGCGCTGGGACCGAGCAACAGGAGCGCACCCCGCCGCGGGGATTCGAACCGTCGACCATGCGATTGGCAAGTCCTAGGCGCTGAGGTTTAACCCACAGCGCCACCCGCGTCCCTCAGTACCAAGCTAGACTTGGCCTAATGGTCTGACTTGGCCTAATGGTCCGACAAGGCAGCTTCCTGAGTTCCAAGTTGGGGAGATGAGGGGAGACAAAGGGAGACAAAAAGATGGAGACACGGAGAGCAGCAAAGGAAGTTTTTAATGGCTGATGTTTTATTGTGTTTTTAATACAGTGGTACCTCGGGTTACATACGCTTCAGGTTACACACTCCGCTAACCCAGAAATAGTACCTCGGGTTAAGAACTTTGCTTCAGGATGAGAACAGAAATCATGCTCTGGCGGCGCGGCGGCAGCAGGAGGCCCCATTAGCCCAAAGTGGTGCTTCAGGTTAAGAACAGTTTCGGGTTAAGAACGGACCTCCGGAACGAATTAAGTACTTAACCTGAGGTACCACTCTATTTTGTGGGGAGCTGCCCAGCGTGGCTGGGACAACCTAGTCAAATGGGTGGCATATAAAATATAATAATAATAATAATAATAATAATAATAATAATAATAATAAATAATAATAATAATATAACAACAACAACAGAATATGTTTTCTGGAATGCTCTGAAAAAATGCTATCTTAATGAGAGGATGAAATTCCCCAATGAAAGAAACAACAAAATCTAAGTACCCAAGTAGCTCGCTCAGTACAGCATGAGACTCATATAATCTCAGGTTCATGGATTCGAGCCTCACCTTGGGTAAAAGATTCCTGCATTGCAGGGGTTTGGACTAAATGACCCTCACGGTCCCTTTCAGCTCTACAATTCTATGATTCTGTAACCTGTTTGGCATTCCTTACCTATGACTTTTGGCGGCAGGAGTTTCCAAACTGCAGTGCTAGGGCCCATTCTTGGTATTGGAGCACTAGGGAATATGGAAGGAAGAAATAAATATCACTTATTCATGTAGCTAACAGCATCTGTGTGCATGGCCCTTTAAAGAGTCCAAGAGGGCAGGTCCTGCCCCAAAGAGCTTAAATATATTGCCCCTCCTGCAGCATCACAGAGCTATGGTCATGAAAAGCATTATATCTGCCCACTTCTCCTTTGTCATTTAGTTAATGACATAGAATCAGCTTCATCTGAGATGAGGGTCTGGCAACCTGGAAAGATAAGGTGTTTCCTCACCACTGTCTTTATTCATTATTATTATTCAGAAGTTATCTTCAATGCACAAGGCAACCAAGTAGCTAAGACATGCTACATAAAGAAGACTAAGGCTACAACTACTTCCCAGTTAACTAAGGGAGGAATCACACCCAGAGAAAATGTGGGATATTTACAATGCAGTCAAACCAACAATGCATGTGTGCTAGATAGTGCCTGAGAGGAGCTGAAGCTCACAGGCTTTTCCCATAAGCTCGCTAGAGAGAACTCTGAGAGCCACTCCTGCTGTGCCCTGACAGGGAGTGTGTAGCCATATATAATTTCCTCACCTGGCCAGGCATTTTGCTCTTTGCTCTTTCACCTCATTTCAGTCATGCAGAACATCTGCTAAGCCTGAGCCACAGACTCCATTTTAAACTAGTCTAAAGTATGCCTCTGTAACCAGATTGCCATTTTAAGCCTGTCTGAACAAAGCTGCTGTTGTCTGTTATTTCCGCTTCAACAAGAAATTCTGAGTGAGTAAATGTCATTTTGACCTTTTACCAGATTGACTGTGGGGTGGGGAGGGAGAAAAGGGGGGAAACACCAGGAAAATCCAGTCTACTTTAAAGCAAATCCTGGATTACTTAAACTAAAAGGCTAAAACTAGCTTATCTAAACTTCCATTTTAAGCTGCAAATGGATGGCACTCTGCTGAACTCACAAACATGAGAAAGGAAGGAAGGGTAATATCTAATAAATTTATAATCTCCTAGCATCTATTCCTACAGAGGGGACATACCAGGTATGTCTCTTAAAGAGACAGGCCCCACAAACTACAACCATAACTACTGATGCCTACACATACCGAGTGGTACCTCGGGTTAAGTACTTAATTCGTTCCAGTGGTCTGTTCTTAACCTGAAACTGTTCTTAACCTGAAGCACCACTTTAGCTAATGGGGCCTCCTGCTGCTGCCGTGCCGCCAGAGCCCGATTTCTGTTCTCATCCTGAAGCAAAATTCTTAACCTGAAGCACTATTTCTGTGTTAGCAGAGTCTGTAACCTGAAGCGTATGTAACCTGAAGCGTATGTAACCTGAGGTACCACTGTATCTGCAAAATGACAAGTGGTTTTCAGTTGCCCAACCACAACGATGTCCAAACTGGAGCTAGGGAAACAGTACCATAGTGATTAAGTTTGCTTTTTAAATGAACCCTTTTCTATTACTGTTCAGCATATGGTGTAAATATTTCATTTGGATGTTTGTGAGTGCATGTAAGGTGTGCCCTCGTAAGCTCCTAAAATGTACAGCATCGACTGCTGTCCTCAAGGTGACATTTCTGCCCCCAAAATTAATCCCAGGAGAGCTAAAAGTGCATGATCACAAAAACACAGGACTGCCCAGAATGTTTCTCTTCCTTTCCACAGACGTCAGGCTCATGGGAGGAACGCTTGTCCAGAGGCTTTATTTAGCCTCTGGGGTCAATTCCCCATAAGATCTATGGGGCTTAGTCTCTCGGATGTGTGCCTCTGATCTAGAGGTGTTGAAAGAAAGATAGAGAGAGAAATTGCATCTGTCTTCTGTTTAACTAACAGGAATTTGGGATGCAGCAGGAACCTCTTTAAAATTAGTGCACACAGGAATGCATGGATGCCAATTGGATTCAATTTATCCCGACTTAATTTGAATGAACGTGATGGGTCTTTTGACACAAGCTGTACTGACTAATTGTTGCCTGTTTGGTGCACTAAATCAGCCGGCGCAGCAATCAGGAGAAGGGAGCCAGATGTTTGGAGTTTCTTTGATTGCCCACAGCCTTAAGGTTGGGAAGAAGATGTGTTCTGCTGATTGACTTTATTAGCATCTGTCAAGGCACCGCGTGCATCCGAGACACAACTGTCAAAATAAGCAGTCTGGCTCGTATTCTCCCCTCATGCTCCGTTTCCCATAAGATGGAGCGAAGTGGAGGAAGCGCAACAGCATAAGCTGAGATTCCCAGAGAACATTGAAACCCTCTGCTGTTCTGAGCACCTGAAATTGCCCTGCGGAGGGGAAAGAATGTCTATTTATTTACACCCGATGGTTCTCCTTGCTAGTGATTTGTAAGAACAATCACAGCACCAAGTCCACTCATCCAGAAAAGCAAATGGCTTTGTTTTCCATTGTTATTGCACATTGATATGGATTTCCCTGGTGGAGGGGTTGTACTAGCACAGAAAATTTGAGGGTCAGAAAAATAAACCACCAGTAATCCACGACCTCTCAGGCGTGTCCTCTTTCACACACACCAATACGGGGAACTGGGATGATAATACTGACCTACCCTGAAGGATTGTGGTAAGGCACTGTTTTCTAAACCTGGGTCTCCAGCTGTTTCTGGGCTACAATTCCTGCCATCTCTGACCACTGGTCCTGCTAGCTAGGGATGATGGGAGTTGTAGTCCAAAAACAGCCTTGGATACCCAGGTTTGGGAAACCCCTGCTGTAAGGTTTGCCAGGACAATGCACAGAAAGTATAAAAAAGCAAAATCATTCTTTCAGTGACAGTCTAGTAAAGTCTCAGCTTGGAAGGCACAAACATGAGCAAGAATGATGCCATGGTTTTTCTCCAGTGTGTATGTATATAAGCACACAGAGATATCATGGTACAAGTGCTTAGATGCAGTGCCCTTGCAGGAAGAATTCTTGCTCATTGATCCTAAATGAGTGACTATGTGGTTGTTCTTGCTTAACACAGAACAGCAAAATACTCTCTATATGCTCAAAGGCACAACATCCAGCATAATCTTTTTCCTAGAGCCTTCTGTGCTTATTACAGCCTGTTATCTGTATTGGATATGAAATGGTTTTTATTTGTGTTTCGTGGGAACGATTCCATGGGAAGCTGCTGCTCCCAAGTAAGTGTGTGCAGAGTTACAGCCTTAATAGTAGCCAGCCGCATTAAGGAGTGAGGTTCAGTTGCATACCGCATAATTGATTTAACTCACACTGAAATGAAAAATGTATATGTATTAATGAAGGTTTAAAATGGAAAATGGCTAAACATGTGTTGCTAACATTGGGGTGTTCCCACAGCAGTTTTTCTAAGAGACTCTGAGCTCTTGTTGATGATTATTTAATTGTTGTTCTCTGGTATCTAACATGTGACCTTAGATCATGTGGTGAAGGTATGGAGTTGCAAATCTCCATTTTCAAAGGGAGTTAGTTGCCTTTTGTCCTTTTTTCTCTCCCAAACTCCATGGAGTGAGGATGTAAAGGAAGCTCTCCTGAAGGGAGAGGGAGCAGCCTGGAGGCTGGAATGCAGGCTGTGGAGACAGAGAGAGAGAAAGAGAGAAACCTTTGCTTATAGATTTGTTTGGATTATTTCTTATTTTCTAAGATGATGAGCCTGTTCTGGACAGCACAAGACATTGCATGGTTATTTTTGGATGTATCATTTGATGTTTCTGTTTTATTTTGAAGAGTTCTGCTTGTAAAATTTGAATAATGATTTCATGGGTCTGGACAATGCTTTGTTTCCAAAAGGAGTCAGTTCTTATGCTTCCATTCACTTCAAACTGTGCAATATTAATATCTGCAAGAGTGTTGTGGGAGCAGCTTTTGCTGAGTTCATCAGATGAAACTGCTATAACATGTGAAAGCCCACAGTCATTTGACAGCACCAGTCACAAAGATCAGTGCAATTGGCTTTACTCACATGGCTCATTTTGTTTATCGACAGCATAATCCTAACCAAGTTTACCCAGAAGTAAGTCCTGTTGAATTCAACAGGGCATTTAAGTGAGGCTAGGATTGTTTTGAGGGACGCGGGAGGCGCTGTGGGTTAAACCACAGAGCCTAGGACTTGCCGATCAGAAGGTCGGTGGTTCGACTCCCCGTGACGGGGTGAGCTCCCATTGCTCGGTCCCAGCACCTGCCAACCTAGCAGTTTGAAAGTACGTCAAAGTGCAAGTAAATAGGTACCGCTCCGGCGGGAAGGTAAACGGCGTTTCCTTGCACTGCTCTGGTTCGCCAGAAGCAGCTTAGTCATGCTGGCCACATGACCTGGAAGCTGTACGCCGGCTCCCTCGGCCAATAAAGCGAGATGAGCGCCGCAACCCCAGAGTCGGCCACGACTGGACCTAACGGTCAGGGGAACCTTTACCTAGGATTGTTTTGAGGATATTTAACCTGCTTTTCAATACAGCAGGTTTTCTCAAAGAGAGAGTATGTTCTCCTTGTGTGTATACACACATGTACATACATTAAATGTGCTTGAGGAGTTCAATTTTTCCAGATTCCAGCTTGAACTGGCCTGATCCACACCTCCCAGATGCAGATCAAAGCTCAGCTATTTATTATGTTTTGCATTCCTCTGCACGCTGCAAGCAGTTCTCAGCTCAAGGAATGTCTCAAACTGTGCTTTAAAATGCACACTTTCAAAGATACATTTATAAATGCACATTTTGAAAGGAAAATATGTTCAAAATACTATTCAGAAATTGGATGAACCACTCTGTAGTGAAACCGTGGTGGAGGAGAATACAAATGAAATCAGTAGCATTAGATCAGCCGTAGCACAACTGTACGGCAAAAGATTCCTAATCCCTGGTCTAGACACAGCTGCAGAGATGGTTCTCTCCTGCTTCGTAGCCAATTAGCTATGATACAACTTATCTAGCAAACCCTAATGAGTGCACAGGCTCATGTGCAGTCCTTTAGATGTCCTGGTCCCTGGCTGTTCAGGGATTGAAAGGCAAATATCAACATTTGGAACTGGGCCCAGAAACAGACTAGAAACCAGAGAGGCTATAGCAAGTAAGGTTACA